>NC_141164.1:36376119-36699557 GCF_053477565.2 Lygodium microphyllum | reverse complement strand
ATAAAAAGGAATATGAGATGGGTTTGAAGACCAAAAATTTCTAAATGTATGGTTGGTGTGTCAGATGATGGGCCAAGAATTGCTTGTGGACATGCTTTGATGGATTCCCAAGAGGATGTGACTAAAGGTAATAATGCTACATTTGACAATAGGGACCACTCTGAGATGCATCTATGTGATGGGTCTAGCCTAGAAGCTCTATCTAGTTTGGATGGTATCATTGAAATATGTAAGGGTTGAATTAGAGAAGAGTTGAATGATCATAAATTCTTGATTCTCCCTATAGCAGGAGTTACTGGAAAGTTGGGACAAGCGATCCGTTTGAATGACGACCAAGAAGATGAGATATGTGGCTAGCTTGGGCTAGTGGATCTACAAAAGCCCAAGATCAAGCTTTGAGTTGACTCGCATAAGTAGTATGTGGCTAGCCCTCACATCTCATGATATCTTTGGTCTTGGCTAGCCAGATAAGATGCAATATATATGCCAAAAAGACCATCCATTAGATGTAGCCAAATGAGCTATTTTTGTTAGGCCAAGAGGGCCAATTAGTTTTGTACTGAAATGTTCTATTTCATTAGCCCAAGAGGGCTATTTGTCTGATTTGTGCAGGTGCATTTTACAGTTTTTTGTTTTAGTGCTGTGCTAGATAGATTACGTGAAACCTGGGGGAGCCTTTGCTGTGCCAAAGCTTCTTGTGGCCCAATCCACAGGTGATATCTTTTCTTTACGAGTACCTTATTTTTATGCTGCATATGTCTATGTACTTGTGAGGGATTTCTTTTGTTGGGGACTGGCAATAAAGGCATGAAGTCCTAGGTTTAGGTTAGGGAGGTCTAAGTAGTTGTTGCCTCCTATACATGCATTATCAGGCACTAAAAGACACATTTTAGAAGGAAATCCTAGTGACCTTGTTTTGATGACCTGCTAAGTGGCTGTTCTAGGAGTTTCTGTTAGTGTGAGACAGTTAGAGAAGCCTACACTTAAATATTAAGAGAAGAGCAAGTTTTGAATCTATCTAAAAATAAATATATACAGAGGTGTGTAAAAAGGGGTTCTAACCCTATAAAAATAGACAAGGAAAGAAATAAAAATCCTTGAGTAGTTGTTTGTTGCCTTGCAAAGGCTTGGTAGGTTCCTGGGGAAGAGTCAGACCCGATGCCTTGTCTTCTTCGGGGTGGCATCTAGCTACAAAAAATAAGAATAAGAGAAGGTTGAAGAGAAAATAAAAGTGAGCATTAGAAAAGGATTAAGTGTCACCTTGCGAGGGCTTGGTAGGTTCTTGGGTACCGAGACATGACTTGAGGCCAATGCCTTGGTCTCCTTCTATCACTACACTCAACTCCCTCCTTTTTACATGCTCAAGTATGGAAAATAAAGGCCTAAAAGGACAATGTGCTAAAAGACAATATTTCTTGATCAGGCTATAGGAGTTCTCATCTAGTAGGAGCTCCTGGTTGAGTTGTCCTCAATTAGGAGGGTAGTTCAAACCACCACTTAGGATCACCTCTCTGATAGTTCTTTCTAGTTTGGCCATGTTGGAGTAGTTGGTTACTGACTAGCTTTAGGCTTTCTGTCAACTCATGCTTGGCCTACTCCACGTGGATTTCATGCCTTGGTTTTGACAGGGGGTAGGGTGAGAGTTGTGATGTGTTTTGATGTGTATTTTCTTTATCAGCTTGATGCTCTTTGTGGTTGTGTTGATGTGCAGATCTGTTTGTGGGATTCGACGACGGAGGGCTGAGTCGCCCTATCCCGTGGTTGCTAATGAGTGGTGGATTTTTTGTCCCAAAAAGTGCTCAAAATTTGCCAAAAAATCCTAATTTCAAGGGAAAATTGGATTCCGTTGAAGGTGGCAGCAGCGGTAGTTGAGTCGATTTTAAGCGGGAATCAACAGACGGGTTTCAAAAGTGCTTTGAAGACCCATCGAGCGACGGTTGGAGAATTTTCATAAAATTTTGGAGTGTCCAATTAGACCTTAGGAAGTGGCCGGCAATGGGGGGCTTCGAGTTGGTGATGCAAAAATTTTTGGATCATCAATCGAAGACCGGACACAGAAACGACAGTGCTCGAGGTGGAGGACAAAAACTCAAGAAAAGGAAATGAACTTAGAGGGAAGGAGGGTGACCCTTGGAGCCTCTCGAGCCCCAAAAAGTCACGCGATTGGGAGGCGTGTTTTTTTTTTTGAAAATGGTAAAAAAAATGGAGGGGACGCAGGGCGACGATTGTGTGAGGGAGAGGGCAAGGGGGCCATGGCACCTCAATACAACCCCCTAATCTAATCCCAGTAGTGAAATCCCTGATATTCTCGCTCCCTATTGCCTGACTTTGAGCGCAAGAGGATGTCCTAGTCCAAATCTAGTCTTTCTCTCTCATCCCTCTCTCTCTTTCAAATGGCAGTTCATGTGGGTGAAATCAAGAAGAAGAGGGTCTGAAGGATGCTTGTTCGACAGTGATCGGATGGCTCCAAGATCAAGAGGAGCTTGAGGAAAGGTATTCAATACTAAAGAATGATTGCCAGCTAGTCCATATTAATTATCAAAAAACCTACAACAGGCGCATAAGCGGTATGCCTCATTTTTACAAAGGAAATTTGCTTCTTTTTTATGTTTGATGGTCTAAATGAAATTCATATGGAACCAAAATTTATTTGGATCTTGTTTTCATCGTGATTGAGGGTTGCATATAGAAGAAATGCAAAATGGTAATGATAAATAATCGCAATAATTAAAATCCAACCCGAAAAGCCCATTTTTAGTGTAAAAATGAAAATTTTGTTGGTTTCGGGTGGGAAAAAGAGATTCATGTGGGATACAATTTTGATAAAAAATATATTTCAGCTGTCATAATCAGTCAATAATCATAGATGAAAAATAGCCCATTTTTATGAATAAATAAATAGGAAAAAATAGAAAAAATGAGATAAAAATGAGCTTTCGCGCTTCAAAAATTAAGAAAAAATATGATTAATATTTGTGAATGTTTAGAAAGGTTGAGGCATGAGGGTATAGCCTCAGATCACCCTTTTTGTATGTTTTAGTGTGGTTTTATTGCTTTATACATTGAAAATGACAAAAAAAAAACCCTACACCTATGCAACGATGCAATGCATAACCGATAGGGGGAAAAGAGGGATTGTGGACGAGTTTAGGTGCTGAAAATGAAGTAAAGTCTGATATTTTGGTTGTGCACATCATATAGGATGATAAAAATTTAAGTTTAAAGAGACTAATAGCACAATTAAGTTCGGTGCTAGTCTCTAGCGACACAACAACAACACATAGATTGGAAATCATTGAAGGGCTAGTTTTACACTCCACTTTGTTGATTTTTTAAAGAATAAAATGTTTATGCACAACATGCATCCGCATTTGCATTTTTCATACCACATGGTATAAAATATTGGATGCATAGCACCTGTATGCCAAACATTAACCAACGCTGAGAGTGTGAGGAAGTCCTTTGCTGTAGATTAGATGAGTGGTTCCTTGGGGTAAGTTTAGTGAGGAAACATCAACTCCTAGATCGTTCGATAAATCAAAGAGTGGAGCTTGTACGCTTGTTCTTTATGTTGAAGCAGTGCATCTTGGGGCCAATCCCCTTGATGTAGGAGAGCTGTAGTGAGGCCGTGGTATTTCAGCTGAGAGGTTGCCTCTTGTGTATGTAATACACAATAAATTATACCGATGTGTATGGGATCTCCCTCTGAGGAGTAAGGGAAGGCAAAATGTTGGACTATGTCCTAGTACAAACATGAAATCGATATTAGAGTTTGTGTGTCCTAGGGGTTCGCCAGCTAGTGCTAGAGAGCCAGTGTTGGCCCATTTTAGGTCATGAAAGGAGAGTTTCAATAGCATAAGTTGTGAAGAACACTCTATCTATTAGCTTCTAGTGGGTTATTAATTGGAAAAATAAAAGGTTGTCAGTGGACCAAGCATTCCACATATCTTGCTGTTGAGCATCCATGAACAAATTTCAACTTCTTTCCTTCTTATTCTTGTGAACTTCAACTGACTACCACGACTCTTGAAGCTCCTTTATGATCTCCCACTTGATGATGTCTAAAAATTCTTCAGTGAAGGCCAAATTTCCCATGGATAGTCATTCTATTTGTTTCTCCTTCTCTTTTTAATTTTGTGGGAAACAATTAGCTATTGTGATACAGCTTTCCATAGCTTCAGAGGATAGTGGAATCAGACTGTCACATAGAGCCCGCATCAAGATAATGTCATGCTTCCACCATTGAGGGATGCACTTCTTGTAGAAAGTGGCTTTGGCAATGAAGATCTCCAATTCTTCAACAGTTTTAGGGATTCTCCAATCTTTCGTTGCTTTTCTTCCTCTTCAATACTGCCACTTCTTCCATTTTCAGCCCTTGTTGGTGCTTGTTAACGGCAGTTTTTTCCAACTATACACAAAAAACATGGAGCCTCAAGAGAAACACCAAGAAAATAGGAAATCTACTACAAGAAAATATATATTGTATCATCAAAAAGCATGTTCTTCATATTTGAATCAACCACAAGAATAAAAACAACACCAATCTTCTCAAATCTTCATGCAGCATAATATAACAATTCTCCCATGGATTTACCACAACAAAACTCAACACATTCTTTGTATTCTTCATCAAAAGAACAAGAGCACACAAAGGAATGCTCCACTTTGAATGGAATTCATAAGATAGCATTTATATTCAATAGCTTTATAGTCTCTCTCATAATCTCTCACTCATAGATACATTGTTTTACATTAAAAATTAGCTATCTTTCACTTCCTATCTCACACACACATGGTCTCTCTCAATAGTAAATTGTATTAATCAAGAATAATCATTCATAACCACTCTTTGGTCTTGGATACCTCTCCCAAGAGGTAGTTCTGATATAAAAGGTCATCAGAGCCACTACAATATCCTTTCATAGCTCAACAGTGTCACCATCACTTTAGTCTTCACTTGAGTCTTTAGTAGCTACCTCTTCCACTTCTTTGAGCTATTTTGAACTTGTATTCATCTCTTTCTAAGATTAAAAAACTTCCTTAAGCCACACATTCATCCCAAGAACACTTACGGAGGCATATATAGCAAAAACAAAACAAAGACAGAGGCTCTTTACAGATGGTCAATAGAGACTTAACAGAAAGTCATTAGAAAGCATTTAGCTCAATTAGACCATTCAAAACCATCAAGAATCATTCAATAAGCTTCCAAAAAATCTTAAAATCCATCAATCATCATTCCATCCTCTCATATAGAAAGAAAACATAACAAAATAGAAGCTCAATAGAACCAACCAGAACTAATTAGGCACTCAATAGAACCTATCAACACATCATACCTCCATTGAAAAACATCATGAGCTTCTCAAATCTATTCAGCCTTATCTTACAATCTCTCAAACACTTACAAAAAAATAAATTATAATTCAAATCATACAAAAATTACCCAAAAATCCAACAAAAAATAGCCAAAAAACATAGTCATATCAACCCTCAACAATGTGAAAATGGCTTTTCTTCATGGGGACTTTCATGAGGATATCCATATGTAGCAGCCTAAGGGCTTTGAAAAAAAGGAAAATGAATAGATAGTATACAAGTTGAGGAAGAGTCTTTATGGACTTAAGTAAGAGCATATGGAATGATATCATAATTTTGATACATTTCTACATTCATAGGGTTACTCTCGAGCGATATGGGTCCGTGTCTCTATAGGAAGAAGACTTGTGATGGTAGCCTTATCATTTTGATACTATATGTTGATGACATGTTGAGTGCTAGGAGTGCTCATGATGAGTTGGATACTTTGAAGACTTAGCTCAAGAAGAGGTTTGAGATTAAGGACATGGGGTATGCCTCTCATATACTTGGTATTCATATTATATGTAATCACTCTAAAGGACTCCTCTACCTATCACAAAAAGAGTACATTTATAAAGTCCTTGAGTGGTTCCATATGCAAGGTGGCAAGACTATTGGCAACCCATTACTTCTCATGTGAAGATGAGTTAGGAAGATTGTCTCTAGCCAGATGATGAGAGGGCTGAGATAGCCAAGATCCTGTATGCATTCTTGGTGGGCAGCTTGGTGCATGCCATGACAACCACTAGACATGATATAGCATATGAAGTGGGAGTTTTAACTTGTTATATGGCAATACATAGTAAGTGACATTGGGATACCATGAAGAGTATTAGGAGATATCTTAAAGCCACTACAAACATATGCATTTATTATGGTGTCCAAGATATTAGAGTCATGGCTACATAGACTCTGATTATACATGAAATGTAGATAGTAGGAAGCCCATCTCTCTAGCTATGTCTTCACCTTTGTTGGATATGCTATTTCTTAGATGTCCAGGGTGTAGAAATGCATGGCCTTGTCTACTATCAAGTCCATTGCAACCACTAAGGCTTGCAAGGAGGCTCTATGGTTAGGCTATTTGATGGGGTAGTATGGCTATGACTCCTACATTACATCTGGACTCTATGAGTGCCATTTAGTTGGCACATAATTTGATCTTTCATGTAAAGGCCAAGCATATTACGATCAACACTACAAGGATTTAAAACTATAGCATCAACGTCGCTATTTGCATCACATTTGCGACGCAAATAGCGACACAAATAGCGATGCAAATACTGACGTCCCACAGGGAAAAAAACAGGCCGAAATCGAGCGCGGATTTATTTCGCGTATTTTCGTCTACTGTTTTGAGAGCGAGAGCGACCGTCGTGAGAGAGGGAGAGGAAGAAGGCTTGCCGTCGCTGCCGCCGTCGTTCGCGAAGGAGAGGAGGAGCCTTCATCGCGAAGAGGAGCCGCCAAACCCTCACCATATCTCATCGGTGAGTCTATTTTCTCCTTCTTTTGCTTGTTTAGGGTTTAATTCTCTTTCTCTTTTGCTTGTTTAGGAGAGGAAATGAGAGAGAAAGAGAGGGAGAGAAAGAGAAAGAGAAAGAGAAAGAGAGGGAGGGGGAGGGGGAGGAAATGAGAGAGGGAGAGAAAGAGAAAGAGAGGGAGAGGGAGGGAGAGTGCATTCTCTCTCTCCCTCTCCCTTTTACTTTTATAATTTGTGTATATATATTGAGAGAGGGAGAGGAAATGAGAGAGAAAGAGAGGGAGAGGGAGAGGGAGAGGGAGAGGGAGGGGGATGAAATGAGAGAACGAGAGAGAGGGAGAGAAAGAGAAAGAGAAAGAGAAAGAGAGGGAGGGGAGAGGAAACGAGAGGGAGAGAAAGAGAAAGAGAAAGAGAGAGAGAGAGGGAGAGGGAGAGGGATGGGGAGGAAATGAGAGAGGGAGAGGGAGGGAGAGTGCATTCTCTCTCTCCCTCTCCCTTTTGCTTTTATAATTTGTGTATATATATTGAGAGAGGGAGAGGAAATGAGAGAGAAAGAGAGGGAGAGGGAGGAAATGGGGGAGGGAGGGAGAGGGGGAGGAAGGGAGAGTGAGAGGGAGGAAATGGAAGAGGGAGGGGGATGAAATGAGAGAACGAGAGAGAGGGAGAGTGTATTCTCTCTCTTATTTATTTAATTTTTGTATAATTTGTATATAATGTGAGAGGGAGAAGAAATAAGGGAGAGGGAGAGGGAAAGGGAGAAAGAGAGTGAAATTAAAGAGAGGGAGAGGGAGGAAATGGGGGAGGGAGGGAGAGGGGGAGGAAGGGAGAGTGAGAGGGAGGAAATGGAAGAGGGAGGGGGATGAAATGAGAGAACGAGAGAGAGGGAGAGTGTATTCTCTCTCTTATTTATTTAATTTTTGTATAATTTGTATATAATGTGAGAGGGAGAAGAAATGAGGGAGAGGGAGAGGGAGAGGGAGAAAGAGAGTGAAATTAAAGAGAGGGAGAGGGAGGAAATGGGAGAGGGAGAGGGAGAAAGAGAGTGAAATTAAAGAGAGGGAGAGGGAGGAAATGGGAGAGGGAGGGGGAGGAAATGAGAAAGAAAGAGAGGAAGAGAGAGAGGGAATGAGAGAGGGAGAGTGTATTCTCTCTCTTATTTATTTATTTTTTGTATAATTTGTATGTAATGAGAGAGGGAGAAGAAATGAGGGAGAGGGAGAGGGGGAAAAAATTAAAGAGAGGGAGAGGGAGGGGGAGAGGAAATGAGAGAGGGAGGGGGAGGAAGAGAGAGAAAATGAGAGAGGGAGAGGGAGAGGGAGAGGGAGAGGAAATGAGAGAGGGAGAGGGAGAGGGGGGAGAGACGAAAACATAATAGAGAAATGAGAGAGGGAGAGGGAGGGGGAGAGGAAATGAGAGGAGAGGAAGAGAGCCAAAGGAAATGAGAGAGGGAGAGGAGAGAGAAAAAAGGAGAGAATGAGAGGAGAGAGAAAAAGAGATAAGATGTTAAACATAATAGGCAAATAGAGTAAGAGAGGGTATGTATGGGTGAGGGTGAGGGCGAGGGAGGGAGAGGAAATGAGAGAGGGAGAGGAGAGAGAAAAATAGAAAAAATTATTAAAAATAATAGAGAAAGAGAAAAAGAGAGGGTCAGGGTGAAGAAGGGACAGGAAATGAGAGAGGGAGAGAAAGAGAGAAAGGTAAATGAGAGAGGGTGAGGAGAGAGAAGAAAAATGAGAGAGAGAGAGGAGAGAGAAAAAGAGAGAAGGTAGCATTAAACCTAATAGGGAAAGAGAGATAAAAAGAGAGGGTGAGGGCGAGAGAGGGAGAGAAAGAGAGAAATGAAATGAGAGAGGGAGAGGAGAGAGAAAAAATGAGAGAGAGGGAGAGGAGAGAGAAAAAGAGAGAAAAACCATTAAACCTAATAGGGAAAGAGAGAAAGAGAGGGTGAGGGCGAGGGAGGGAGAGGAAATGAGAGAGGGAGAGGAGAGAGGAGAGAGAAAAAGGAATGAGAGAGGACAAGGGAGGGAGAGGAATGAGAGAGAGGAGATAGAAAAAGAGAGAGGGAGGGAGAGGAATGAGAGGGAGAGGAGAGAGAAAAGGAAATGAGAGAGGGAGAGGAGAGAGAAAATGGAAGAGGGCAAGGGAGGGAGAGGAATGAGAGAGAGGAGAGAGAAAAGGAGAGAGGGAGGGAGAGGAATGAGAGGGAGAGTAGAGAGAGAGAGAGAGGAGAGAAAAAGAGAAATATCATTATACCTAATAGGGAAAGAGAGAAAGAGAGGGTGAGGGCGAGGGAGGGAGAGGAAATGAGAGAGGGAGAGGAGAGAGAAAAAGGAAATGAGAGAGGGAGAGGAGAGAGAAAAAGGAATGAGAGAGGGCAAGGGAGGGAGAGAAATGAGAGAGAGAGAGAGGAGAGAGAAAAAGAGAGAAAAGGAGAGGAATGAGAGGGAGAGGAGAGAGAAAAAGATAGAGGAAAGGAGAAGGATGAGAGGGAGAGGAGAGAGAAAAAGGAATGAGAGAGACAGGAGAGAGAAAAATGAATGAGAGAGAGAGGAGAGAGAAAAAGAAATGAGAGAGAGAGAAAGAAAAGAATGATAACAAAAACAAATTGTTTATTGTAACGTCAATGCAAGTTGGCAATTAGACGAAAACGTCGATTGTCTATAGAACACGTACGACGATTTGGCGAGTTTCAATTTGAGATCATTGATCAGGTGATTGCAGATTTTCAGCAAACAGTAATTTGAAGTTAATATCAATCATGCATTGTACTCGCAAGCTAATTGAATACCATATACAATAAGATTGGGTCTTGTTGGCAAATTTTCTATCCACGGAGGTGATGTCTTGTCCCAAGGGGGAGTGCACCCTTTGTGGCCAATTAGAAGAGTATGTGGGCGTGCGATGGATGGAGTGCAGGAGACAATCCACCACTCGCAAGGCCAATCTATACCATCAATGCCAGAGGAGACAGGCAACCTTCCAGACCTACCTACAATCTTGGAGCCTAAGATGGAGGCAATGATCGATGCATTGATTTCCATGGATGTCGAGACTTCTGATCCGCTTAGAGAGGAAGCATCCATATCATTATATGATGGGTGCTGAGTATCTCGGCTGAAGACACTGCATGCACTCTTAAGTGTGCAAGCAAAATACGGGTGGAGCAATACGAGTGTGACCGAGTTGTTCAAGTACCTTGTACATACACTTCATTGATTTTTTTTTTCGGTACTATTATTACAAATATTTGTGCTTTTTCAAGGTGTTTTATGATTTTTTTCAGGTTATTGAAAGATCATATATTACCACCTGCAAATACCATGCCTGAGTCTCGTGATGATGCACGACATGTTTTACGGAAGCTTGGCATGGACTACAATAACATCCATACATGTATCAACGATTGCTGTCTATTTCGAGGAGAATATGAGACTATGGAGACATGTCCAAAGTGTGGTGCTCACAGGTATCGACAGGACTTGCAAGGGCAAACCATCCCTCAAAAAGTTCTCAGATACTTTCCGCTTAACCCCCGTATAAACCACATGCTTCATACATCCGACATGGTGAGCTTGACAAAGTGGCATGCGCAGAATAGGTCCACGGATGGAGTTCAATGAATATCAGCGGATTCACGCGCATGGAGCCACATTGACTCTACCTTCCTAGGCTTTGCCCGAGAGCCAATGAATCTTCGGCTCGGTCTTGCAATGGATGATGTGAACCCATTCGGTTTGCGCTCAACTTCTTACAGTGTGTGGCATATAGTCCTTGTCAACTATAATATCCCTCCATGGATTTCTACGAAGAAAGGACATCTCATCCTTAGCTTGCTCGTCCCAGGCCGCTATAAAGTAAAAAATATGGACGTGTATCTTCGTCCATTAGTCGATGAGCTTAAGATTTTGTGGGAGGAGGGGGTCACTGTGCAAGATATGAGCAAGCGCGATGGTTGGCGGTCGAGCCATTCTCATGTGGACGATGCATAACTTTCCGAGATTGGGAGAGTGCTTCGGTGAGCAGGCCTCCTTTCTCACTGATAATATCTATATTTTATCTCATTCAATCAAGTATTCACTAGGTCGTGGTGTTGGAACAGGTCTGGTTACCTCAGGTTATCATGCATGTCCATTGTGCGGGCCATAGTTAGACTCCCGAAGGTCACGAACCATGAAGAAGATGGTATATCAAGGACACACTGCTTTCTTGCCGGAGAATCATGAACTTAGACAATGAAATGCTATGGTCGCTGAAGGACGATGATAGACTGACTGGAGATGTGGTGGTTGGAAATGGGATAGAAAAAAGAATGGATGCCTCAATGGAAGAGAAGGTGAATCACTTTTGTATGTTGCACCATGCCTCTATGGAGACGTGGCTCGCCAAGTACCAGATCGCTAGGCAAGATCGACAGGAAGCGCGAGCTGAATTCTGACATAGTACCTGTCATCGATCGATTCGATATCCCGAAGGCAAGGAGGAGATGCCGCGGTTTATGTCAACGTGATGGTTGCATGGAGCTTTGACCGCAGCGTCTCGCAAAGGGACAGAGATCTCAATGGAGAAGTGGGAATTCTCGAGGGGATGTAGTCCAAAGGTGATGAGAGGTTTAGAATCTGTCGTATCTAAATTTTATATGTGACATCTAATTTGAGTGTTTTAATGTATAGTACAAATATATAGTGCAGCGTGGTCACGCGGACGGTATTTTCGCGTGGAGTGTATTGACAAAATGTGCTCCACAATGGACTGTGGTATTATGGCAAGGTTCGAGCAAGAGAGCCGACGACGAGCAACGGATCCAAAGACGATTGTGGATGAGATGGAGTATTTTGGAAACTTGCAAAGTATTGTTATGGTGGATTATCGTAGCTTCTCCATGATACTATTCGATGTGCAGTGGTTCAAAGTGATACTTGGAGGAGTTGGAGCAACAGTTCGACGAGGTCCATCTGGATTTCTCGAAATAGATTTCAAAAAAAAATGGACGGATCTGTGCGACACCTTTGTGTTGCCGGCCCATTGTGAACAGGTGCGTCGACTCATTTGCTTGCTAATGGTATTACGACATGGTTTATGTCACAATGGTTTGAACTCTCTTGTACGTGTTTGTGAACATGTAATCTTCTATCCAAACCCCCGACAACCTCGATGGTGGTATGTTATACCTTCAACTCCCCGAAGTGCGAGAGTACATGATCAAAGCGATGTTCCGAGCATAGATAAAGATAATATGCAAATAGAGGGGTCAATATTGCAAGGGGTGGAGGCCGTCGAAAGCTTGGAGCTAGCATCGGCTAACAATGATGGAAATACAGGAGTCCAAGAATTCTTTGAGAATGAGGCGGACTCATTCTTTTGTGGTGACATGTCTATCGACCTTCCAGTGTATGCAGAGTTGTGTCAGGAGATTAACATGGGACCATAGGATACTTCATACTTGGAGCATCCACTTACTTAATTCGTTGACCAATCGCTTATAAGGGTACATAAGATATGCATTTTAAGTGAGATTTTTTTAAAATGATTTATATTACTGTGCTTTGTATGATTTACATTGATTATTCTAACATCATTTTTTGTCTGTGCAGGTGACATTTTCAGGATGAGTCGAGAGATGAGTGATAAGGAGTTACAGGACATCTTCGCACGCAACTCGGTCTTCGTCAGGGCGCTCTGCTAGATCTGCTTCAGCGCGATCGGATGCTTCAATTTCGAGCAGACGATCTCGACGCTCACGACTTGGGCCAAAGGGAGGGAGTGAATCGGGATCAAGGGGATGCTGCAGAGATACAGAGGCAGTGAGCCCACGGTCGATACAGGATACAGGTGCGACTCCTCGCTCTCGTGGCTCAGGTGGATGCTGTGGAGACATGGACACGGTGTCTCCATCTCGTCGTTCAGCTGGAGCTACATCACCTCCAGGATTTGTCACACCTATGGGGACGTCTACTCCATTTACTCTAGCTTTTGTGCAGCCGTTAGCAGGTGGCACCCCTGTGGGTCATCATGAATGATGAGGAGAGGAGGGTGATGGCTCGCATGAGAGAGTTGTGCCAACAAGTTTTTCGGCACAATGTCTTGGATCATTGGAAGAATATACCGGAGGGGAGCAAGGACTACATAGTAGCATCCTTGCACGAGGAGTTTTCGGTGCCAGCCGCAGTAGATAGATTCTCTACGGGCTGGATGATGGATTGCATGCGTGCATACATATCACATAGACGATCCGACACACGCAAGGCAATCAAGAGTGGGGCTGCAAAGCCCGAGTGGTTAGATGCAGATGACTGGTGCCGACTGAGGGAGGAGGCTACAGATTCTCCAGGGCGTTGGAGTCAGCAGCACGAGGCGACGAAGGCACGACTCGAGGCCGGAGTGGTCCATCATCTTGGGAGTGGCGGCCACAGGACATATTTGGAGGACTTTGTAAGTTTTTCTTTTGTTTTGCTTGTTTATTTTTTTGAAATATTCTTTGTACTGACAATCATGTTTCTAACAGTTAGCATTTTGTTTTCTTTGCAGCACTCCATTACAAATTGCGATCCCGACTGGCCTTGAGACTCAATATGCAGAGAGGCATAGTCTCAAGGCATTGATTGACCGATTGTATAGATGCGGCGGCCTTGTAAGTCACTCATTTTTCTTGTCCGTAGTTACCATGAGATATTTGAATGCATTATTGTACGGTGGACTCATGCGTTGTTTCTTTTTTTGTAGAGTCCGTTCGATGCTCCTTTGCGGTGGGACGAGCTTTCGGGGGACGAGGAAGCATAGCTCACCTTTGGATCCATGGAGCTCACACACCTTTATTTTTGAGTCGCCTGATCTATGTAGACATTTTCTATGTATTAGTGATATCCTGTTATGATTGTACCAATCGCTTTTTATGCAATCATGTATTTATTTAATGTATCAGTTTTATGATTTTAGTATACATTGTTTTTGTTTGCAAGCGCATTGTACACAGTAGTACAGAAACTATTTTGTATGGCTCTCATAAAGCACACAGTGCTATATGTGGCAGGGCAACTTACTGCCCTGCCACAAATTTTTTTTCCATGTTACGGTCGCTATTAGCATCGCAAATTTTACTACTCGCGTCGCTATTAGCATCGTTATGCACGTCGCAAACCGTCGCTATCAGCGTTGGTATTGGTGTCACTAATAGCAACGCCAATACTGACACTGATAGCGACGCCAATACCGACTGTTCTATGGCGTCGCCAATAACGACACTTTTTGCGACGATGGGGGCAAATTTTGTTGTTTGCATTTTCGTCGCTTTAAACGTTGGTATAAGGCCTATATCTTGTAGTGCGATTATCACTTCATTAGAGAGGTGGTTGAGGAAAAGCAGATAAAGCTTGTCAAGATCTCCACTAGCGAGAATCCTACAAATTTGCTCACTAAAAGTTTTCCAATGGAATGTTATGCCTTACTTAGGAAATTGATGGGTGTAGGATGAGATGACATCTATTCCTTATCCTATTGTACTCCTATATGTACACATTGTACTTTGCTAGTTTTTTCTCATTTTCTCCTCACTTAGGCATATTTACCTTTAAGTGGGATATTGTTGGGGGTTAAAGGTTGCCTCTACCTAGTCATCTACATTTACATGTACTTGCCACCCATACACCTATATAGTGCAAGTGGTAGTTTCCTATCATGCTATCACTTTATTCTTTATTCTTTACATGATAATGGAATAAGGGAAGGCAAGTCACACATTATTATTGTTGGAGTTCCCACATACTGTCTTACTCTCTCTTGCTTGAACCTCCATAGCTCTTGCTTCTTTCTTGCTTCCGCTTGTGCTTCGAATCTTGCTCCAACTTTTAGTCAGTATTGTTTAATGGGTGTTTACTACTATTTCCAATTCTAGATCTATAACTATATCAATTCTAATGGCTATGTACATGTTGGCATGTTAATATTGTTTAGTACAATGTTTCCATTTTGAGTCTAATGTTATCTTAGTATTATTAGTTCTAGTGGCTACACAACATATTAGTATTATTTATTATTGTTTTCAAAATTGAGTCTACTACACATGGTGTACTATTAGTTCTAATGGCTATGTAGACAATATGTTATATCGTTTAATATTGTTCCCAATTCTAGGTATACCACTAGGTTCCAATGCCTACACAATATGGCAATATTGTTTAGTTCTATTATCTACTACTATGTTACTCAAAAAAAGTTCCTGATGTTGATCATCAATACTAGTTGGTAAATTCCTTCAAAATAAAATAAATATAATTATCATACATAAATATGACTCAATTTATTGTCAAAATGGCCATGGAGAGAGAGAGAGAGAGGTTGGGATAAAGGACAGTGTCCATGTCTGCCTGTAAGGACTAGGTTGTACATAGTACATATAACTATCTATAACATTATTGAGGTACACTCTTCAGTACCATAGATCTTGTGTCTCCGTCTCTTCTCTCTCTCAACCTGCATCTCTACACAGAAGCTCCATTGTAGCTAACTCAACAAAGTGGTATCAGGGCAATCAAGACCTTGGCATTTCTTTAGGTGCAGGAGCTTGAAGTTAAAGAAGAGTTCACTGTGAAGAGTCTACAGAGTTCACTATTAGTATGTTTACTGTCATTGAATGCTTTTGAGGCATTTTGGGCAATGAACTGATGTTGATGTATGTTCTTGCTACTACATACTTGGGGATATTCCTAACATACTATTGAGTGGATTTTGGAGCTTCCATTGCTTGGCATTAGATATCATTTACTGTCATACAATTATTTGGATGTGAATCATGGCTAGCAATAGTGAAAATCATACTATGCATCCCAAGAAGATTGAAGGAACACACAAATTTTCAGTTTGGCAAAAGAAATGCTATAATATCTTGTTGCAGAAGAAGCAAGCAAAGCCAATTAAAGTAAAGGGAACAAAACTAGCTGATGTAGAGTAGGATGACTGGGATGAGCTGAATGAGCTTAAACAATCGACCATTGAGCTATCAATTTATGATGCCTTGTTGTTTAACATTCAAGGGTTGGAATCTGCTTATGACATTTGGATTCTACTGACTGAAGAAACTCATGGATTTGCATATGAAAGAGGGTACTACAATGTCTACTCACCTTAGTGAGTTTAACTCCATTTTTAACCAGCTTGCCGCTTTGAAGTTCAATATTGATGATGAGTTGGGATACCTTCAAGACAGCTATGAGAAATTCTAATGCTATGCTTTTGTATACTGATGTAGAGAGTGCTCTACTCATGGAAGAAATGAAACGATAGAACAATGCATCTAGTGAATCTTCCAGTGCTTTGCATAACAGAGGCAGATCACATCAGAAATGAAAATTTGATAGCAAGGGATGCAATAAATCATGTGTTAAGGATGTTGAATCCCATCATTGTGGCAAGAAGGGCCACTTCAAACATGACTACTATAAATGGAAGAAAGAGAAAGGGAAGGGCAAGAAGATGGATGGCACCAAGGAAGAGAAGAAAGAGAGTTAGCCTGCTAAGAAGAGTAGTGTAAAGATTGAAGAGGTAAATGTAGTCAGTCATGAGAGTGACAATGGAAATGATGTACTCTTTGTTTCTTCATGTTTCAGTGCACATGCTTTGATAGCCAATATGGATGATGACATGCACACTTGGATTTTGGATTTGGGTGTCTCTTTTCATGTCACCCCTCACCATGAGTAGTTTACCGACTATATAGGAGGTCGACATGGTGTTGTCCATCTTGGGGACAATTATGCATGTGACATTGCAGACATTGGTAGTGTGGAATTGCAGTTTCAACATGGATTTGTTTTCACTCTTTAGAATGTAAGGCATTTACCTCAGCTGGGAAATGGAAGATCTACAGAGGATCTAGGGTTATTTCCAGAGGCTCAAAGAGTGATACTTTGTATCCTCTCCATGTATCTAGTGTGTGTAACCATGTTGTTGCTGTGACCAAGCAACCAAGTTTTTCCCTGTGGCATGGCCATTTGTGAGACATGAGTCAAACAAGAATGGAAGTACTTTCTCATTTGGGTTACTTGTCTTGTCTTTGTTATGCTGATTTTGAGCACTGTGATCATTGTGTTTATGGTAAGCATACGTAGACATCTCATAAAAATTCTCTTTCACTGAAATCTTTGCTTAGTACATTCCGACGTATGTCAGATGCCAGGGTTATCTCTAGGAGGAAAGACATACTTTGTCACATTTGTCAATGATGCTACTCGGAAGGTATGGGTTTACCCTATTCGTAGAAGGAGGAAGTGCTTGACAGGTTTAAAAAATTCTTAGCATTGGACTGATAAGACACTTAAGTGTCTTCACTCTGACAATGGTGGGGAGTATGTATCTAAAGCCTTCCAGACATTTAGTGATAGAAAGGGGATAAAGAGGGAGCTTAGCGCCCCTCATAATCCACCCCAAAATGGAGTTATAGAGTGCATGAATCAAACCATATAGGATAAGGTCCGTACGATGATGTCTCATGCTACATTACCCCATGGATTTTGGGCAAAAGCTATTTTGACAGCCATTCATCTAATTAATAGGTCATCGAATATGTCTTTGGGGGGGAGAGTCCCCCAAGAAGAGTGGTCAGGAAAGCCACCTTCTTATGCTCATTTTCGAGTGTTTGACTATGAGGCTTTTGTGCACATACGGAAAGAAGAACACAACAAACTGGAACCAGAGTCCTGTAAATGCATATTCCTAGGATACGGTGACGAGGGTGAGATGGGGTATAGGCTTTGGGATCCCGAGAAAAGAAAGATAATATGAAGTAATGACATCATCTTCCATGAAGATCACATGCATAAGCAGCCTGAGAAGATTGAGGAAGTCAAGAGGGTTGTTTTCAAGGAGGATGTGGCCATTTGTGGCCAGTGGATAGCAACGTATACGTGCTATAAACACTCTTGAAAATGCAAGAAATGGTGCTAGAAATGACCAGCAAGGTGTTTACCCATGATACACCACCGTTTTAGCCTAAAAACATGCAGTTAGGACAACGTGAATTGTTAGGAAAACATGATGGAATTTCAGGATAGAAACTTGTATATGCAGAATTGCAAGCCCGTATTTCAGGATAGCAATTAGTAAATGCAAATTTGTAGGCCCAAAAACCAGCAAATGCAAAACCTTCACTGCGTAGGTCAACTTGACCTTCAAGGTAGTCAAATAGGTTTGTTCCTAGTACACAATATGCTGCAGATTATGTAATGGTTACTGACTGTGGTGAGCCGTCATGCTTCAAGGAAGCAATGACTAGACCAGACATCAAGAAGTGGTTCAAGGCCATACTGTCAGAAATGGAATCACTTGATAAGAATGGTACTTGGGACTTAGTACAGTTGCCTAAAGGGCAGAAAACTCTTCCATGCAAGTGGGTTTACAAGATGAAGGTCACTTTTGGTTCTTCGCCAAAGTAAAAAGCACAGTTAGTTACAAAGGGGTACAAGCTAGAAACATGTAATTGACTTTGACGAGATATTCTCTCCCGTAGTCAAGATGACTACTCTAAGAACCATTTTGGGCTTGGTTGCAGCTGAAGATATGGAGCTCATACAGATAGATGTAAAGATTACATTCTTACATGGTGATCTGCATGAGGACATATATGTGTAGTAGCCTGAAGGTTTTGTTGCTAAAGGCAAAGAGACGATGGTCTGTACACTAAGAATGTAGTAGATGGCAGCTTGATTATCTTGGTTCTGTATGTTGTGACATGCTGATTTGCTGGCAGGGATACTCATGCCTTTGATTCATTGAAGCAAAGTCTTCATGGCATCTTTGACATAAAGGATATTGGTGATGCCAGTCACATTCTTGGGATGTGGGTACTCAGAGATAGATTGAAGGGGTTACTCTATCTATCTTAGTAGGAGTATCTATCCAAGATTTTGCAGTGTTTCAATATGGAGGGGGGGAAAGCAATCGAAGTTTTGTTGCCTCCATATGTGAAACTTAATGCAAAGGACAGCCCTACATCTGATGATGAGAAGGATGAAATGGCTAAGATTCCGTATGCTTAAGCCATTTGGCAGTTTGATGTATGCTATGGTTGCTACACATTTTGACATTGCCTTTGTAGTGGGAGTGGTTAGAAGGCACATGGCAAACCCTAGCAAGAAGCATTGGGAAGTAGTGAAAGGTATTATGAGATACCTCAAGGGCAAAAAGGATTTGTGCATATGCTTTGGTAAGCAAAAAACATCTGTCATTGGCTTTACGGATGTATACTATGTTGGACATGTGGACTACAAGAAGTCCACTATAGGGTATGTGTTTAACTTCACAGGCGGATCTATCTCTTGGATATCCAGGCTACAAAAGTGTGTTGCACTGTCTACTACAGAGATAGAGTATGTGGTTACCACTGAGGCATGCAAAGAAACCTTATGACTGTTACGTTTGGTTGTTGAGCTTGGGATTACTGAGGTTTCTATTCTCCACTATGATAGTCAGAGTGCTATCATGTTAGCACGCAACCTTGTCTTTCATGCAAAGACAAAACACATACAGGTGAAGTATCATTTCATCAGAGAGGTACTTGATAGCAAGAGCATTGAGTTGGTCAAGGTGCACACTAATGATAACCTTGTAGACCTTCTCACGAAGGGTCTTCCAGCAGAGAGGTTTGCCCATTGCTGGCGCGGTAGATGATGGGTATTGTTGGATAGGTATAGTCTCTTCAGCTTTGTACATAATTATAATTAGTTGATTCTTTTCCTCTACCTTTGGGCACATTGCCTTTAGGGGGGAGGTTGTTGGGATAAAGGGAAGTGTCCGTGTCAGTCCGTAAGGGCTAAGTACATATACCTATCTAAAACATTATTAAGGTACACTCTTCAGTATCACAAATCTTGTGTCTTTGTCTCTTCTCTCTCTCTCAACCTGCATCTCTACATAGAAGTTCCATTGTAGCTAACTCAATGTGAGAGAGAGAGAGAGAGAGAGAGAGAGAGAGAGAGAGAGAGAGAGAGAGAGAGAGAGAGAGAGAGAGAGAGAGAGAGAGAGAGAGAGAGAGAGAGAGAGAGAGAGAGAGAGAGAGAGAGAGAGAGAGAGAGAGAGAGAAGTTTGTGTGTGAGAGAGAGAGAGAGAAGTTTGTATAAGACAAGTATAAACCTAGGGGATTTGAATAACAACACTTTCAAGAGTTTCAATCTTTGTATATCTAGTGACCCAAGGTCATTCATACAAGAAGTGACCCAAGGACATATGAAAATAAGAGGCATATAACATACATATCTATGAGCTTTAGAGGTATATGTTGCTAAGAGAGGCTTCTTGATATCCACCTACCTTGCATCTAGCACTAGATCCACATTCCCTATGTTGTTACCTTCCCTATGTTGCATCCATGTAAGCAATGGTAATACAATTACATTGAGTATACTTACCCTTGGCATATGGCCTACAAATCTTTTAAAAGTTATCTTCTTCATTGTAAAGATTGTGGGAGGACTACTAAAATAGCATGACATATGGATTTTTGCAAGCCCTTGTTCAATTGATCATGTTTTTCAATGATTTTTTGTTACTCATGCCAGCATTCTCACTTTGATATCACTAGTAACTGTCAATAACCACCTTCTCAAATTAACAAAACATTTTGCTATAACTCTTGGTCATCTTAGACATATTGTATTCTCCTTTACACACCTAGCTAGTTTTTAGGTTTTAGCTTCATTAGCATACATGTCATGATACCTATGCCATATTGTTGGTACAAGACTGCAAGAGACATTTGAAGCGGATTTTCCCATTATAGTATAATGCAATGGCCTCAAATACGTAGCCATCATATAGAATCCTTATAAGTAAGCCGCACAACATTTTCTCTTGTTTCTATTAGCTTCTATGAGTAAGGCAAAAAATACTTTTGTAGCTCTATATTGTTGGGCTTTCCTTCTAATTTTGTAGGTGAATATGCATGTTTTGATTGGGTTCAAAGTTACCTTCATAGGTGTATTAAGAATGAGCAAGATGTAATTCGAGTCAAATTCTATGACATGTCAACGCGTGTGGATCAGTTGTTAGAAGGGCCATGTGTGTGCATGTGCATCAGTAAAATGTTCAAATCCCCTCAACTATGCAATTCGATGTTACCTTATCCTCCACTCCAATTAAAAAACACCTCTACAACAAACATAATCAAATAAAAACATTCTATGCCATGCAAAATCAAGGTGCCTAAGGGCTTTAAATGGCACCCCCTTCCCCAACCAATGTTAATGAGCCATTAATTTCCTATAGCTCCTTGACTTAGTTGTGTCTTTGCATTATGATTTTACCCTCTCTCCTCCTCTTCACCCGCATGCACACACATATACACACGTGTGCATGTGCACACACACACACACACTCTCTCTCTCTCTCTCTCTCTCTCTCTCTCTCTCTCTCTCTCTCTCTCTCTCTCTCTCTCTCTCTCTCTCTCTCTCTCTCTCTCTCTCTCTCTCTCTCTCTCTCTCTCTCTCTCTCTCTCTCTCTCTCTCTCTCTCTCTCTCTCTCTCTCTCTCTCTCTCTCTCTCTCTCTCTCTCTCTCTCTCTCTCAGTTTCATGGATCACCTCATGATGCTTTCAATAGTGCTTGCCATCTCACTTGAGGTTTGTGATAGTGCCTAGCTTTTTGTTGCTCATGCTACCATCTCATTTGATGCCTTCAATAGTGCCTTCCATCTCACTTGATGTTTTGTATTTGTGCTTAGCTTTTCATTGTGGTTGGGTGCCAACATATATATCCATCAGAAGCCACGATCAAGATCCATCTTTTCCCACCATGAGATTCCAAGAGTGCACTATACAGATCAATAGACCAGAAAAGCATGAGTGACATCTAGACAAAAATCAAAAGGCAAAGGACAGGATCAAGCTTTGCATTGCATGCACTTCCATTGTGCTCCCCTCCTTATATGTGGTGGCAATTAAAGTAGCATGACCAGTTGTGTCCAATGTCCACATCCATTGCGCTTCCCTCCTTGCTTACGATGGTAATTAGAGTAGCTTGCCCTACATCCATTTGTATATGGCATAGAGACATCACTCTCCAAACTACCAAGTAATACATATTGTGATGTTCATGTGATATAAATCTAGTAAACATCTATATTTGGGCTATATTTGTGACCCCACTGTTTGCTTTAGACCATTTTAGCTTTAGCAAGAAAGAATTGATATCATTTTTGCATTTTCTTTGAAATGGTAGACACTTCAAGTGCAAAATTTCCTCTTACATACGTGCACACTCATTCATTAGATAAATTCGTAAGAAATGTACCATGAATCTATAAGATTAAAATCTCACGATTATTTCTTATGAGAAGTTGCTAAATAATCAGAGTTGACATTGCAAGATTTCTTGCCTTTGCATAATGGACCCATGCCATTCAAATTCAAGTGGTTTTCTAGGTAATACATAGTGTGATGTTAATGTAATATCAATCTAGTGAACATCTATATTTGTGACCCCACTCTCTACTTTAGAGACCATTTCAGCTTTAGTAAGAAAGCATTGATATTAATCGCATTTCATGCCGCTAGCATCAATGCAAAGCTCGTCATCACTCACTTTGCATAATTGCTTCTATGCTTCATGTGTAATGAGGCAATTGTAAAGGCTACTTGAATGTATGACACAAATACTTAGGTATAGAATTAGGTTTTTATAATAAAACTCCCTCCCACTTGACTCATAGTTGTAGATTTCCCTCCTCCCTAAATTTTAGGAATATTATTCGACTTTCCATCAACAAAAGTTTGTCATTAACACAAAGCTCACACAAAGAGAGGGCTACGGTTCATCCTTAGTGTTCTAAACACTATTCAATATTTTAAAATATACATATGTACACAAAAATACAAACATGCATATCTTCCTAAGGAAAAAAAAAAGTATTGAAAGAAAATGCCACATATTCACTTGGAGCAATCATTCTAATGGTGATCACGATTATTCTACCCTCCATCATCATGCTCAAGATGGTTAAGCTTAATAAGATGATGGGGCTAAAGGTGTTTTGAGCCTGATTGCACTTGAACATGGTAAAATTTTGAACTATTTTCTACCATAATATTGAACTAACCATGAACATTCATGACAATGTTGTCATACTCCATTCCTTAGAATGTTCTCTCCTTGGAATTAGCTCACTTGCACAAAAATAAATACAATAAATGTGATAAATAAAATGGAGGTCAAAGACAACAATTGCCATCATCTAAACAATGTAGTGAGCAAGCCCAAGCGCCAAAGCAATGATTAGTAGCCCACCATGTGAAATTCATCCCTAAGGGTGATTTCTAGTTGAACAATGCAAAGTGATCCTTAGCCAATCTATGGTTGAGAACCTCAAACCTCATGATTTAATTTGACATTCCACAAATAAAATAAAACTTGCAACTCCCTTCAAACAACATACAATAAAATTGCAAACCAAGTTTATCTTGCAAATTATAAAAATTGATGTAAAACATAATGGAGATTTAGCATTTGAAAATACATGTAATGATATGTAGAGGATGCAAGGGCTTATTCTTTGCAACACCTTGGTATAGAAGGCTCTAATTGTTATAAGAACTAACAATTGGAAGCTCAATTTTCAAGGGGTATCTTATCTTTGTGTATAACTTGAGATCCCTTTATAGACCATTGGAACCTAGGAGGTGCACCTATAAAAAATCATCTATATAACATGCATTCAAAGGGTACTAAGAAATACCCTTTCTTTACATACTATAAGGCCATAAAATGACCCTTTTACTTTACTAAATTTATGACTTTTTTAAAATGATAATCTAATTTTTAAATAAATATAATATGATAAATTTTACTAAATAAAATACCATTTTCTTTGAGCTCACGTGGTATCTTACATGGATACCACATGTTTTATAAGGTGGACTCCCTAGGCATTGGAATAGGCCAAACTTGTGCTTGTCATATGAAAAACTTATATATCCATAGTAGAGGAGTCTTGTTTGATTTGGTTCTATAAGAATATATTTAAATCAAGAAAGATCATAATGAAAAATGAAATCAAAATCTTTACTTTCTTGAGCTTAATAGAGCAATGTTAAGCCGCCACATTGAAATTTGTTAATACAATTATAGCTGATGGCAAAGATCTAAGATATCAAGTTTAGAGTTGACATAACCATAATCCTTTGGAAAGATTAAATATCACAACATAGTCATGATCAATGAGAAAGATTAGTTTATCACATCAATGAGTTCCATAATCACAATTGGTGGGAGGATAGTGACCAAGCATTACCAAGGTTGAATGGTGAGTGTGAGAGTTGATAGCTAGAGCTTGCAAGGTTCGTTTTTCTTTGAGAGCATGGCTGCATGCAATCTTGATGGCCAAGGTAAACACAATAAGTTGAGACAATTAGACGTGCAAGGGACATGGCTAGGTATGTGGGATACCAAGGCAATATAATGTGCCTCCACAAACTGTCAGAGAGATCGACTGCATATGAAAGCAGCGCTCAAGCACTGCTCACACCGCGGCGAGTCGTCGTTCGCCATAGCCAAACAGCAAAAGGGAGCTCTCTCTCTCTCTCTCTCTCTCTCTCTCTCTCTCTCTCAACTCCGCATTCGGACCTCCCCGCCCGAGTCGAAGGGTATGCAAAACTCCTGCATAGGAGAGCCACTGGAGGCAAGGTGGCAGAGCATGCCGTCTATCACAAGGCCTAAAGAAAGATGAAGAAGTAGGCCAGGAAGAAGCAGAACATGCGACAGCTGCAAGCTGAAAGATAGGCCGTTGCCGCCATGTCTGCATGCCAACCCTCTCATAGGAGCCGCCATGTCTGCATGCCAACCCTTTCACAGGATCCCACACCCCTCAAACACACACAGAATTACCGATCGTTGGTTGCAGGCTGAGCATCTGTGGACCTCGCCTCATGGAAGATTAAAGTATGAGTTCACACCGCTTACATACCCTACTGCGCCTGCATGTCTTCAAGAGCCTGCTGGCTGCAGCATGCCATGCAGGCTCTGTACGTGGCCCCATGCCAGAGTGCATCCTTGCCCTCCATTTAGTCTCCAAAATGCTATCTCCCTCTCTTCCTTTTTCGAAACGTCAAGGAAATCATCGCCTACCCCCCTTTTGACCAAACGATTGCTCTCATAAGATTATTATATTTTATCAAGCCACGGTAAATGCCATATACTTGTGACCATTAATGTTAACATCGTTACAGAAACGGGCTCGATGGGTCACAAGTACAAATAGTCATGGTTATAACCATTTATTTGCCAGGCAATAATGTATATTGTTGCTTTGGCAAGCCCTTCAATAGGCACATCCCCTCTCCCTAACCGATACTTTTAATGGTAATGTGTGAACAATGAAAAATGAGAGAGAGAGAGAGAGAGAGAGAGAGAGAGAGAGAGAGAGAGAGAGAGAGAGAGAGAGAATGCTTGAAAAGATAGACACCCACATAATACCCTATAAGAAATAGACACATCCTAAGAGCAAATTTTTTACATGAAGAAGGAATACACACACATACACATAGGAAAATGACATAAACAATCTATGTACTTAGTAGAGCTTGAATAATATCGCAAATACGAAGAAGAAAACCACATTATAAATAAGAAAAGATATCTTAAAATAACTAGTCAATCCAACATGAACAATGTAATAAAATATAGTAGTGGCCAATCCAATACAAATGACATAAAAAAGTACCACCACAAGGCCAATACCTAGCACTTGATTCTTGTGGGTCCAAACCCCACTTTGTTGTTGCCAAACACGGGCCACACATCATTATCAACCCTAGGTGCAACAATACACATCCTACTTGCCACATCATTACCAATCCTAATAGTGATAGCATTCAGATGCCCAAGCTGCACCCTCAAGTTTGTAACTTTAGCCTCAAGCCTATCCACTTGAAGCTTCAAAGATTGAGGGTGTAGTCTACAACCAATCGGGTAAACAACAAAGCCATCTAGCAACCCCATAGCATTTAGATGCCCAAGCTACACCCTCAAGTTTGTAACTTCAGCCTCAAGCCTATCCACTTGAAGCTTCAAAGAATGAGGGTGTAGTTTACAACCAATCGGGTAAACAACAAAGCCATCTAGGCGACCCCATAACATGTGTTACATCTCACCATACATCTCACTGGTGTCCTTACGGTGTATTGGAAATGATGTCAAGTAAACCTTGCAAAGTAGCATCAACTCTTGCTCTCTATGAGTTGTCCCTCTCATCCACATACTAAAGATAAGAAGTTCACTTGTCATTGTTAGAACAACACAAGTCAACTTACTGTCCCAAGGCCTAACGATACCTTTCACAATCCTTAATGACATTATCGAGCACAAAGATTGTGTGTGTATGTGGGAGAATGCATGAGAGAGAGAGACTTTCAAGATATTACAATCAATATTTTCTGTGATTTCTTTGTTGTTTTGGTGATAGTGTGGTCTTCTTCTCCTCCATCTTCATGGTTTCTACCTTCTCAATCTTCACAACTCTCTCACCTACTCTCTCCAAGTTTGCCTCACATGTCAACGAGTATAGATTTAGTTGTATATTTAATTTAATACTCTAAATTTTTTACTATTTTATAGGTCAATTAATTGTCATTAAGGATTTCAAAAGAAACCAAAAGTTAAAGCCACATTTAGTGAAGCATTCCAAAGGGGTGATTTTATGTTCTAATAATCAAGCATGGCGTGAAAGTATTTGCTAAAGCAATCAAGTCTTGAGAGCTAAGTGCTACATCTCTAGTGTGCTTTTTGAAAAGGATAGTTAAAAAAGGTCAACATTATTTAAAAAGAGCATCACATCTACACGTTATATAAAAAAATGACCTTATAGTATTTGGGAAAAATGGCATATTATTTTAATAAAAGAACTTAAAAAAAGGATTGCAAGTATTAAAAAAATAACTCTCACTATTGTGGGACTTAACTCTCACACGACATGAGAAATAAAGTTAACACTCACATGAAGGTGAGTTTAAACTCACATGTCATGTGAGAGCTAACTCCCACATAAAGTGGAAGTTAACTCTCTCTATGTATAGACTTCTTGCTCTTCTCTCTCTCTCTCTCTCTCTCTCTCTCTCTCTCTCTCTCTCTCTCTCTCTCTCTCTCTCTCTCTCTCTCTCTCTCTCTCTCTCTCTCTCTCTCTCTCTCTCTCTCTCTCTCTCTCTCTCTCTCTCTCTCTCTCTCTCTCTCCCCTTTTTTTGGTATCTTGATGTTGCTCAAACAACATGAAGGGGGGGGGGGGGGGGGGTGTGTTCCTAGATGGCATGGAGCCCTTCCCCCTCTCTCTTACCCTTGTGTATTTAAAGGGCATGCCTCTCTCTCTCTCTCTCTCTCTCTCTCTCTCTCTCTCTCTCTCTCTCTCTCTCTCTCTCTCTCTCTCTCTCTCTCTCTCTCTCTCTCTCTCTCTCTCTCTCTCTCTCTCTCTCTCTCTCTCTCTCTCTCTCTCTCTCTCTCTCTCTCTCTCTCTCTCTCTCTCTCTCTCTCTCTCACCAAACATGGTTAATAGGAAGATGATTATTGGATTGCCATGCTAGTTTTCTTCTTTCTCTCTTAGAGCCTAAAGCTGACTCCTCAATTTGTAGGATGATGCTGACACTAAGATCATGCTTGTAGGAACACCAAGCATGCAAAGGCATGGAGCCCTACTACAGAGGAGGGGGTCAGCATGAGGTAAGCATAGGGTCTAGGTGGCCTCAAAGGCAATGACTACCAATGGAGGCAAGGAGCACATCGACACATAATCTATGTCTACATAGAATTTGCACTTGCACATATTCGAGCTACAAAATCTACTCTTGCCTGACTAGAGTTTAGGCACATGGTTGGTAAAAACTTATCTCCCCTGCAATTTGTTGGTTTGAAGGCCCGATCAGATGGTAAGGCTTTATATTTATTCTAAAAGTGATATTGTGTGTGTATGTGTAGAGGATTAGCTTTGTGCTTGCCTTGGAAGTTGGATTTTAGGTATGCGATTGGTAACAACACAGCTCCCCTACGATTGGATGGTAAGGATTTGTCTATGTTCTAGAATAATGTCATGTATATATATGTATGTATGTATGCATGCATGCATGCATGCATGCATATATATATATATATATATATATATATATATATATATATATATATATATATATATATATATATATATATATATGGAGGGAGGGAGAGAGAGAGAGAGAGAGAGACAAAGATTCTCTCTCTCTTAGTACCCAAGTTTATTTACATACCCCAAATATTGTTTCTCTCTCCATCTCTCTCCGTGTCACACACATCCATGGGTTGTCTCTAATGCATGTGGCCTATTCTCTCTCTCTCTCTCTCTCTCTCTCTCTCTCTCTCTCTCTCTCTCTCTCTCTCTCTCTCTCTCTCTCTCTCTCTCTCTCTCTCTCTCTCTCTCTCTCTCTCTCTCTCTCTCTCTCTCTCTCTCTCTCTCTCTCTCTCTCTCTCTCTCTCTCTCTCTCTCTCTCTCTCTCTCTGCCCCATTGAACACATCCTACTGCTAAGCAATGCCTTTCTCTAGATTTTCATGCACTAGTGTCTACATGCATGCACTTTAAACATAGTGGTTATGGTTTTTTATATTGATGCTTATGGTTTTTATATTGCAGGAGAGTGGGCCTTATTAAACATGGTGAAAATTGGTTTTTATATTGTTGGGAGAGTGATGACAGAGGGTGATTGGCTAACCTAGACAAGAGATGTTGATCAAAGATTGCAATTCTACCACAATGGTTTTGAAGATGACACTTAAAGATGGTGGTATCACTGCAATGAAGGTTGTGTTTATGTGCTTTATGTTAAGTGATTTTTTAGTGTAGTAGGAGTGTGGTCCATACCTAGATAGAAGGTGCCAGTTGAAGACAATCAGCCACAATGCTCGCACCTGACAATAACAAAATCGAAGATTGTATAATCACTCTAATAGAAGATGAGAAGATATTCCATTCATAGATGAATTTGAGAAGCTTACCTAAAATCTAATCAATGAGTTTACAAAAGAGGGATGTTAGTGTGTATCAAAATTTATAGGTCGAAGAGTGTAATGTTCTCTATTAAGTAAAGCCCATGTAGAACATTATGATCATTCACTCATGTTGGTGGCGGCTTTGATCCTTAGCCAAATTGCCTTGCATTATTTTTAGAGGTTGTAATAAGTGATGCTTTGTAAACCATGATTTTAGTTCAAATAACCTATTTCCATCTCTTTTTTAATGGAAGAATATAGTTGACTTTGTTTTTTGGTATATTGACTCTATTTTTAGTACTTGTTAAAGAGAACCGTGTAAGAGCCATGTGGTAGCTATCTAGTAGTTTGGCAACTTGCAAGAATTTTATTTTCACCTATAAAGTAAAGATTGTTTTGAAAGAAAAGTGAGGAAGAATATGTAGATCAAGAGCTCTCCTATGCTTGCCCTATAGGGTTGGTTCAAGTTCGTGAGATTGGTGCATTATAATATAGTATAGATAGAATCGATATGGATAGTATAGATATATGGACATAAGATTGATTGTAGGTTTGTGACATCCATAAGCTATAAGATAGTATAGATTCGTAAGAAACTAGCATGAGCCTACAAGACTAATATCTCACATGTATTTCCAATGAGCGAGTCATTGAATATTTGGATTTGACAATACTAGATCTCTTGATTTTGTATAATGCACTCTTATCTTTGAAGCTTGAGTGGTTGGCTATGCAACTTAAATATTTACGAGATGTTAACTTTAGAAAATAGAAGGAATGACTACATGTTACCATAAAATATGTACACCTATAGGTATGAGGACTGTTCTCTCCTTTAATTGTATTATCAAATTGAATTTTTCGAACAAATTTTTGACACGTTGGCTTAGAAAATTAGGAGAAGAATAGGCAAAGTGTTAAGATGAGTGTTCTTGAGAAATAAGAAGTTAATCGCAAGGCACCTTCCAAAGGGCTAGGAAAGGCTATTTGAACAAGTTTGGACATTGTTCCATGTAACATCCTTGTGGTGATGTACATATTTTACTTATTACAGATTCCATTCTTTTAGATTAATTAGAGATTCCTCTTTTCATGTCACTTAAATCCTATTTGCTCATCATTGACAAAGCTCTATTTTTGGACGCCTTAATTTAAGGTGCCCTTTGGGTGGTGCAAATTTGGGTGATTTGCCAAATTAAAGAGAGTATGATATTTTGTTGCCAAAAAAGTAAGATTGGAATGCAACGAAAGAAAAGGAAATGTGAAAATTTGCATGCAAACACACATCTATTGACACATTGTTGTTTCCTGAAGAACAACCAATGACAAATTTGTATATGGTACTTATCACATTGTTTAGGGTACATGTAGGAAGCACAAATTTGTTTAGGGTACTTATAAGAGGCCCTTGTAATTAAATTGCTATGTTTCTATTGCTAAAGGTCCCTCTCTTACATTTGTACATCATAGTGCAACACTTGTTTAGTAAAGCATTAAGAAAAAGATAAAGACTAAGGAGGAAGAAAATGTATTCATGATGAAGAGACACCTTCCTCTCTTATGTTTATAGAACATACCTATGTGCAAAGTACAAAATCTACAATTTGTTTCTAAACTAAATGAGGAAGGTGAAGACTAATGAACAAAGATTTGTGCATCATACTTATTAGGCACCCTATTTTTAAATAACACTTGAAATTTACAATATCTATTGGAAATAACACCTTGCAAATAAGACAAGCAAGTGTATCTAATGGCAATTCTCCTTGAAAAAATAGTGTTACTTTTTTATTCTACTCACAAAAAATGGTATCACTTCCTGAAAAACACTCAATTATTTAACTCTTCAATTTTTATAATTTTGGATAAAATTAATACATTAGTATTAAGACAAAATACAAGCATCAAACTAGCATGAACACCAAAGTATGCATCAACAGAGTATGTGAAAACACCAAAGTTGGCTAAAGAGTATGTCGAGGGTTGCTAGTGGCATAAGCTAGCATTGGGTTGATGTAGGTGGATTCAAGCTGTAGGTTGTTCTGTAGTTATTAAAAGAGTGCATATATAGCACATTAAATTCACTTAGAGAGTTAAGAAAGTCATAGTGCATACATAGCTAATAGATTTTAGAATTGCACAAAGCTTTGTGAGATGGTATTTGGCCTAATGGTAGGCTTGAGGATTTGGATGGTAAATGTCAATGGCTAAAAGTTAGAGAAAGTGAGCTTTAAATAGCATTTCTTCTATTCTTTTTTTTTTCAATGACTAGAATAATTGCATTTCCTCATCTCTATCATCTTAATTATTTTTATACTAGATAAGATTATTTAATTTCTTTTTTTAAAGCAACTACTTGTAACTTAGGCTTGAATGTCTACATTCAAGTCTTGATTGTGTGCATCACTTTGTTTTGGTTAACAACTATAATAACCACATTTCTTTAATTTCTTACAAAAAAGAATAAGAAAAGTATCCATGATATGTGTGTCACTTTGGTCAATGAAATGTCTCTTTGTTTTGAGTACACTAATATATTTTCAAAAAAAAAATTGTAGATCCATGTGTGTCATTAACATGGTATAAGCTAATTTTAAAAAAAAGGGAACATATTTGTTTAATTTTTTTAGTGTCTCTCTTTTTGTTCAATTTCCTTACACACATTGATCAATTGATTCGGATCATTCTCCTTTGACATAACACCCTATTTAAGAGGATTCAAGGAGAGTAGATATTTATTAAAAATAACACCTCGTGAATATGGTGCACAGATCGGATGCCATAAGCGCGCGTAGTGAGTGTCGAAAGGTCCCCAAGAACAAAAGAACTCTACTTTTTGCACAAAACTCAAGGTAGAAAGCATGCACGACATGAACAAGAGACGAATTGGGTGCAACCTCCCCCCATGCCTTGTGTGAGCGCTCCACAAAGCATGTATTTTATGTATTAATCATCTTCAAGCTCAAATAATAGCCCAAATTACAAAATAGCACGCTTTTGGCTTTTGAGTTTGCTTTAGTGCTAAATAGAAATAAAGCTAATGGGCGGGCGCCCAAGAAGTCATGCATACCCAATACAATGTCCAAATACAAATATCATAATCGTGCTCCCATGCGCATACAAAATAAATAAATAAATATCCAACACCTTAATAAATAGGCGAGACAAAATATAGGTGCCATCCCTAAGGTATGTGCCCATCAAAATATAGATGATAACTCGAATACACGTTATCCTCCAATGCTTTCCACCGCCACTACTGCTATCTCTACACATCAACTGAAGCATTCACAATTGTTAGTAAAATAATACAATTAAATCGACAAAAGTGAATACCTAGCAGTCTTCAGCTACATAAATAAATCAATTGGTTAGAAATCAATCCAAACCTTAATTTATCACGAGTGCGCACTCTAAACTCATAAACGTTTATTAATTTAATATGTATTTTGCGAAATCACCCGCTATGGAATTACCCATGTACACACTAAATTAACGAAACGCCCGAAAAGGATAGGCATCCCCATCGACTTCTCGCACAAAGAATCCACTTTGTGTATGAGCCCCGGTAATCAAAGTTTACGGAATCCACCGTAAAACCTCACGGAATCCACCGTGGCACGGAATCCACCGTGAAATATGCCTCCTGGCATCATACCCCCGGGGTGGGATAGCAATTGTCCTCAATTGCTATTAGCTCAATGTGGAGCTAACAGAGTGGGGAAAGAATTTAAGTCTCTAGCGTGCATCCATTGGGCCTCTTCAGCAGGATGGTTTTTAAACTTGACCAAATATCTAGAATATCTATGGCCAGTTCTAGTGGTCATAAAATCAGTATCTATAATAGCTTCAGGTTCAAGGATTTCAGTCTCTTCATCTAAGAAAGGTGGGTTTTCATAGATAGGGTGTACAAGTAATTGGCCTCTAAAGGGTCGTAGTAAACTAATATGAAAGGTGTTGTGAATTTTTCAATGTGGTGGTAGTTCTAACTTAAATGCATTGTCATTGATTTTGTGAATGATCTTAAATGATCCATAGAATCTAGGTGCTAATTTTACAACTGGGTGTTTATCTACACTTTGTAATCTACGTTTCTCTATTCTTAACCAAACATAGTCATCAACTTTGAAATTCATGGCCTGTCTTTTCTTATTTGCTTGTTTTGTATATGATTGCTGGGCTTTGGCAATCATGTCTTTAACTTCATCAAAAATAGTAGCGTGCATATTTGCAATATCATCAGCACTCTGAATTCTATTTGATAAAGATGCAACAAGTGTAGACAATCTATAACCATAAATCACTTCAAACGGTGTTTTCTTTGTAGCTGTGTGTGGTGTATTATTATATGCAAATTGAAGTAAATGTAGATGTATATCCCATGTCTGTGGTTTAGAAATAGTGTATGCACGTAAAAGATCTAAAATAGTACTGTTAGTAGCTTCTGTTTGACCATTTGTTTCAGGATGAAATGTAGATGAAAAATCAATTTTTGTTCCTAAGTTAGCAAACAGAGTAATCCAAAAATTATTACAGAATCTAGAATCACGATCAGAAATAATAACTTTTGGTAAACCATGATTAGTAAACACGGTTTTCAAAAACAATTGTGCTGCCTGAGATGCTATTAAAGTTTTCTTGCATGGAATGAAATATGCTTGTTTACTAAACTTGTCTACAATAGTCCAAATCATATCATGGTTAGCTTTAGTGTTAGGTAAACTAGTAATAAAATCCATAGAAATCTGTTCCCATGGTCGTGATGGAATAGATAAAGGCATTAGTAAACCATACTGTTTACCATGATGTCTCTTAACTCTTTGACAAACTAAACATTCAGAAACAAAGTTAGATACATCAGTGTCCATATGTGGCCAATAAAAATCTTCAGTTAATGTACATAAAGTAGATATGATACCTCTATGACCTTGATATGGAGGACAATGAATCTCATGCAAAACAAAATATCTAAATGGAACTGTAACACATAATCTCTTTTCATAAAACATGAATCCATCATTGTAAGACAGTGAATCAACAGGAATCCAGTTATTTTCAACTAATTTATTCCAATCAGCTTGAAAAGTAATATCTTGATGATCAGTATCTTTCATAGGGATAAGGGAATCAAATGATATGACATAAATATTATGTATGCTCGGTCTTCTACTTAAAGCATCAACTATTATATTTTCTTTTCCTGGTTGATATTGGATAAGGGGATGAAAACTCTGAATGAAAGCTTCCCATTTGATATGTCGGTCAGATATTTGGGGTTGACGAAGGAGATGTCTAATGCTTTGTTGGTCAGTCTTAATCATAAACTCAGAACCCATTAGGTAATGTTTCCATTGTCTTAAAGCTTGTACTACAGCTAACAATTCTTTATCATAAGTGGAATATTTAAGTTCAGATGGTTTCAGTTTACAGCTAGAGTAGGCTATGGGATGATTATCTTGCATAAGTGCGGCTCCTATTCCAGATCCGCTAGCATCAGTAACTACTAACAAGAATGGTCTATTGAAATTAGATAGTTGTAATATAGGAGCATGGGTTAATGCATGTTTCAATAAATCAAAAGATTTTTGTTGATTATCAGACCAATGATAAACAATACCTTTCTTTAAAAGTTTAGTTAAAGGCAAGGCAAGTAATGAAAAATTTCGCACAAACTTCCTGTAAAAACTAGCAAGACCTAGAAAAGAACGTAACTCATGCACATTTTTGGGTATGGGCCAGTTCAAAATTGCTTCTATCTTCTTAGGGTCAACCTTAATACCTTCTGATGAAACAATATGACCTAGATATTCAATTTTTGTTTGAAAGAATTCACTCTTTTCTGGATTAGCATACAATTGATTATCTTTCAACAGCTTGAAAACTAAAGACAGATGTCCATAATGCTCTTTCTCATTTTTACTGAATACTAAGATATCATCAAAGAATACTATAACACAATGCTGATATTTCAAAAATATACGATTCATCATTCGACTAAATGTAGCAAGTGCATTAGTCAATCCAAAAGGCATCACGAGAAATTCATAATGTCCAAATTGTGTTCTAAATGCAGTTTTGAATATATCAGATTTATCTAATCTCACTTGATGATAATCGGATTTAAGATCTATCTTACTAAATATGGCAGAACCTTGTAGTTTATCCATAAGATCATCTACCCTAGGAATTGGATATCTATTCTTTACATTAATTTTATTCAGGGCACGATAATCAATGCACATGCGATAAGTATTATTCTTTCTCTTTACCAATAAAACAGGTGCGCCAAATGGAGAACTACTAGGTCTAATTAATCCTCTATTTAACAATTCTTCTACTTGATTTTGAATTTCTTTCTGTTCAATCTTGTTATGCCTATATGGTGCTTTACATGGTGGCTGTGTACCAGGAATTAAATCTATTTTGTGATCTTCAGGACGTGAAGGAGGTAGTCCAGGTGGTAAATCTTCAGCAAAAAAAATTTTAAATTGATCAAGAAATTGTTTATGCCTAGGGTGCATATGTTTTTCTTTAGCTTGAAGTTCATTGATCCAAATTAAATAAGATTTACTACTTTTACGTAATGCACGTTTAGCTTGAGTATGAGTAAGTAGTGGAAAATTATTAGATGTGTGCATACCATGCAATGTAATTTATTTTCCTTGAAAATGAATTTTAATTGAATGCATGGAATAATCTAGGTCAGGATTATGCTGATGACGCCAAGGCATACCTAGGATACTATCACTGGACTGTAAAGGTACAACTAGGAAATTTCTACCTTCAGTGTATTCACCAATTTTAATTTCTAAGTCATGCACCTCTTGTGTTTCATTATACCTTGTGCCTAAGAATGCTGCTTTAATGTGATAATGCATAGAAACAGCTTTTAATTTCAATTCTTTCACTAACTTTGCAGAAATAAAATCATGTGTACTACCATCATCATGCAAAATAATCTTTTCTTTTCTGTGCACTAAACATTTCATTGTCAACAAAGAATGTGGAGTTGGCATACCTGGTAAAACATCTAAAGGAGTAGCAATGTCGTCTTCCTTCCGTAAAGTCAGGCATTTCATCACGTTCTTCTTCTTCCATTGCTCCAAGATAATTGATATGGACAGGTGGTTTCTTCGATTGACAATTGGCTGCTAGATGTCCAGGTTGATGGCATTTGTAACAAACTATAGGTTTGGCTTTAGATATATTGTTGGCAATGGCAGGAAGTCTAGGAATATTAGGATTTGGTTGTGAGGATGGCTTAGGGTTTGGATTAGTATTTGATGGCAAAGCAGGTGGTTTTGTCCAAGACTTACGGAAAGATGATGAAGGAAAGCGACTTTGATTGAATCTTCTAAAATTTGAATTGAATTGCTTAGAATCATAGTTACCATTTGCTTGAAATTGTTGTGGACGCTTGTCTCTTCCTCGAATCTTGTCTTCAATGTCATGAGTCAAAGAAATTGTATCTTCAAGGGTTGCAGGCTTGAACATATTGACTTCAGCGTAGTAATGTCCAAGTAATCCACACATAAACTTGCGCTTGTGAGTCACTTCAGGTACGTCTTCAAGCATTCTGAGTTGCAGTAGGGCATTCCAAAAACGTTCGGTGTACTGGGAAATAGGCGCATGATCTCTTTGTTGAAGAAGATCCCATTGCTTTATGGCTTTTTCATGGAATTGAGGAGGAAGGAAATTCTGCAAAAACTTCTTTTTGAAACTCTCCCAGGTAGTGGGACATTCAATACTCTTGCGAACCACGGTCCACCAAAGAGATGCTCGATCGATTAAATGATTAGTGACACATTTAATTTTGTCTTTTTCAGCGTATGTCTCTTCATGAAAGTAATAATCAAACTGAGAATGCAAGGACAGTCTTTCCATCTCAAATTCCATTGAAAGTACGGAATTTAAAATTTCTTTTACTTATCTTTGTTTCTTTGCGGATGGATTGAGCTTCTAGCGTCGCATCAATGGTTCGTCAGATAAGATCTTCGGGTTGTGGTCCATCTTTGTCGGTGGTAGATCGTTGCAAATTGGCCAATTGAACTTGAAAGCTTGTCGGGCTCTTCGTTCTTCATCCAGCTGCATCATAATTAAATCCAATTTTTGTTCCATCATAGGTTCAGGAAGATCACCTTCAGCCATTAAATCGTCCATATTTTGTTCCGTCATCCTGTAAAAATTCAAAAGACCTCACACTCTCAAAATCCAATTAGCGGGATGAGCGTAGCTCAAAGTCGGGTATACAAGGCTTATAGATTTTTGTTTGGCTTTCACGGTCTTCGATTTTTATGGTTGCGGGATTTGTTGTCTTTGAAAAAAAAAACTGCGTATGACCTTCTGCGTGTACTGAAACTGGTTCAGCAAGTCTGCGTATGCGAACATAGTCTTCCAGGGAACAATTTTGTAGTTCTGTGCTTCTGCGTAGGAAGAGTCCTTATAGGAGTAATTGAGGTAAGTCAGTTTTGATCTCTGTGGACTTGCAGGACTTGCAGAGTAGGTAAATTTGAACTTGCAGAACTTGCAGACTTTGAAGACTTGTAGAACTTAGGAGTTACTTAGTAGTTTAAGGCTTTATAAAGCCTATGTGATTTTCAAGTAACGGAGTATGTCGATGATGGATCTGAACGCGGCAAAAATATATTGACGCCGACCGATGACGAATTCGTGGTATTAAGCTTCTTAAAGCTTAATACTGAGCTTTCTAACCTTTAATTTTACACTTTTAAGCTTTTTGAAAGAGATGAAGCTTATCTGTGTTGACTGTGGAAAAACGACTTGGAAAGAGAGATATAGGAGTGGTCCTCCGCTTCCTCAGGCCGGTCCTTCGCGATCAGAGGCTTTAGACAGAGGTTCTTGACTGCCAGGAATCCACCCGTATCGACCGTTCACGATGAGACTCACTGTAGAGCTCGATCGTTCCACGAGCTCCACCTTCCCGCAAGATGGGTAGCGATTGGAAGCTCTCGATCTCAGCTTCACTCTGATACCACTGATGCACAGATCGGATGTCGTAAGCGCTCGTAGTGAGCGTCGGAAGGTCCCCAAGAACAAAAGAACTCTACTTTTTGCACAAAACTCAAGGTAGAAAGCATACACAACATGAACAAGAGACCAATTGGGTGCAATCTCCCCCCATGCCTTGTGTGAGCGCTCCACAAAGCATGTATTTTATGTATTAATAATCTTCAAGCTCAAATAATAGCCCAAATTACAAAATAGCACGCTTTTGGCTTTTGAGTTTGGTTTAGTGCTAAATAGAAATAAAGCTAATGGACGGGCGCCCAAGAAGTCAGGCATACCCAATACAATGTCCAAATACAAATATCATAATCGTGTTTCTATGCGCATACAAAAATAATAAATAAATATCCAATGCCTCAATAAATAGGCGCAACAAAATATAGGCGCCATGCCTAAGGTATGCACCCATCAAAATATAGATGATAACTCGAATACACGCTATCCTCCAATGCTTTCCACCGCCACTGCTGCTATCTCTACACATCAACTGAAGCATTCACAATCGTTAGTAAAATAATACAATTAAATCGACAAAAGTGAATACCTAGCAGTCTTCAGCTACATAAATAAATCAATTGGTTAGAAATCAATCCTAACCTTAATTTATCACGAGTGCACACTCTAAACTCATAAACGTTTATTAATTTAATATGTATTTTGCGGAATCACCTGCTATGGAATCACCCATGTACACACTAAATTAACGAAACACCCGAAAAGGATAGGCGTCCCCATCGACTTCTCGCACAAAGAATCCACTTTGTGTATGAGCCCCGATAATCAAAGTTTACGGAATCCACCGTAAAACCTCACGGAATCCACCGTGAAATATGCCTCCTGGTATCTGAATAAGACAAGCAAGCGTTAAAGTGTACAAGTTAACATGTCTCAAAGGTGGGAATATTACTCTTTGGATTAGCACAAATAATTGATAATTAGCATACATGGAACTACTAATTAGCACATAGGAACAACAAACATATTACTATTAATGAGCATATTAGAAAGCAAAAAATTCACTACTAAATAACATATGTGAATTAACATACAAGAAAAAAAATTGATCACTATTAGTTAACATACTACTAATTCTTATAAATGTCAACATACAATCACTAATAATTAGTATATAGGACAATGGTGACATGACATTAAATTATATGACTTTATTCATATATTTTAGTTTAGGCTAATACCTTTTTAGTGAAAAGGTTGGAGAAAATGTTGGGAAAATTTCTCCTTGAATCAACGAGAAAATTTCAAGTTACTTCTTTGGATGTGGAAAATTTTTTATAGTGTATCTCTCAATCCAATTGTTATATTTTGGAGGAGTAAAAATACAAAATTTTCTCCTGTAACATACTAAAACCAAACCATCAATATCTTCCTTATTTGATCTCTAGAATATTTGATACAATCATAAAGTTATATAGTCATCTAACTCTAGGAATTTAGATTGTATCTACCTACCTACTTTGGAAGCTAAATAATAGGAGCTACAACTCAACATTCATTAGGGGAGTTTTGAGGTCTCGAAAATATATTTTAGGAGATAGAAAGAGAGTGGTATAGACCAATAGGAGCAAAGCCTCCGTTAATAGAGTTTCTATTTTTAAAAAAGAAAAAAATTATTTTACAAAAAGATATATATAATAATAATAGGAATTTTTATTATCAATATCTATTTTTCTCCTCTTATATTCATAATTATGATATTCTTTACATTAATGATATATAGTCATGGTCACTTTTATTTAATGATATGTCTGGATTAATGATAATGATAGGTTTACTCTAAATTCAAATTAGTAAAAATCTTGGCACATATCTTTTTTCCTCCTTTCTTTGTCCCTCTCGTGTTTTTCCCTCCTTTGTGGTAGCATAGTCCTCTGTGTGTGTGTGTGTGTGTGTGTGTGTGTGTGTGTGTGTGTGTGTGTGTGTGTGTGTGTGTGTGTGTGTGTGTGTGTGTGTGTGTGTGTGTGTGTGTGTGTGTGTGCACTATGGATACAGAAATTCAACCTTCAACAAGGCGTCCAAGCTCCCAAATCACATCCATATCAGTGTTTAACTCACTCCAAAAAGATGGAAGATGGATTCCTACAATCATTAGCAAAAGTAGTTGGATCACCATGCAACAGACAAAACGTGGAAAAAAGCGAAGATATGAGAGCTTGCTCATTTCTACTTGGAAGGATAGAATTCAAGATTTCAAGCTTGGAGTAAATGAGAATAGCATAAAAGAGGTATTGATGCACCATGTGTTTATGCATAGAGAGCTATATTTGAAACCTGGAACTTCAAATCTTCACATGTATAGACCAAATTGTAAGAATTTGATTCTTAAAGTCTTTCTTTTCTTGAACTTGGTTTAAGTTTTTCCATTATAACATTTGTTTGTTTGTCTTATAGATGTCTATCCCTCTGATCTTGAGAAATGGCAACTAGTTGAGTCTATTGTTGATGTTATTGATGTGATGTATGGTTTGATTGGAGAAGAAATGTACAAAGGTAGAAAGAAGAAAGAGCTTGCAAAGAATGTAATATTCTTTTATGATCATTCTTATATTGTCCCCATACAGCGCAGCCAATGGGGATCAATATCCCCCCTTCCTTTGCCTGAATTTTCAAGCTTTCTATAGATATACATTTTTTTTTAAGATACAGAGAGCATTAAAACCTAATATCTCAAGTAGGCTAACTTTGTTCATGCCTATTAATATATTTGTTGACTTCTTTTCTAATGTTGAGATAAGAAGATTAATAGCCATGCTTTTAGTGAAGAGACTAACATACGATTATGTCATACAATTTGTTGATGAGGGATGGGACACTAAGAAAGAAGGAAAAATTATATGTAAGATAAATCAAGACTCTATGGCTTGTAAATATATGATTACTACTCAAAATTTCATCCTTAGCTTTTACTATAGTAGATAGCATTATGTTGGTGGTCATCTGGTTGCTTTAGACCAAAAACTTGATAATTTTTGCAAAGATCCTATAGTGGAACTTGATGTTTGGTTCAATGAAGTCATTATTGCAATCCTAAAGGTTAGATCATCATGTACGCTACATCAAGTGATGATGGATTTACAAAATGAAGATATTAAGCTATCATGCTCATTTGTGTTCCAACTTAATAACAAACGAGCAAGTTTTTATATCATATTATATCCACTTAGATGTATATCTGATTCCACTTCTTAATTATTAAACATTTGTAATATATTTTTTGCAGATATCAACAAGGAGAGAGAAGAATATACAATGCAAGGATATTGAAGAAAAGATCTCTTTACTATCAATATAAAATACATGTACAAATTTTGTGGCAAATTTTTATCAACCATCTCCATGACTTATATACACACATGGGCTTACAAGCAATGAGATAAAGCTACTTCTTTTCTTGAGAACTTTTCTTAAGAGAAGGGACATCCTTTTTAGGAGTCATTCTATCTTTCTTTGATGCTTTGGTTGCCTTGGGTGTTGAAGGCAATGCTTCACCTGCTGCAGTTACATGCACCTCCTCTCCTTCAATGTCCAAGCCCCCACTATTGTCCATTCTTGTCAGTTGCATACAATTGACCATTATGTACTTCATGACCTTTGCTCTTATATACCAAAGATGCTCACTTATATAGCAATCCCTTGTAAACTATCATATATTTGTAAGAAAATATTTTTAGCTCATTGTTATTTTTTACAATGGACTATATTATTATCATCAATGAACTATTTCGCAACAAACCTCAATCTTAAAGTTTATTATCTTTCACACTACCTTTATAAGTTTATCTTCATTGAGATAAATAAACCTAACCAATCTTCTGGCATTTGCAATTACTCTCCAGCCACAAGAGTGACTATCATCCTGATGAGGACACTGCAATCAACAATATAAAGTAAAACTATGAAACTTGTTTATGGTAGTTTATAGAATAAATTTTCTTATTATGTTCCAACTATTCAAATTGAGACCTTACTGCAACTTGTCTATATTGCATTGTTGCAAGTAAATCAGAAGGCATGGGAGGCTTTTTCTCTAGCACTTCAATCAATCTTTTTATAGCTCTATACAAAAAAGACAATAAAATTTAGAGTAATTATTAAAAAAAGGATCAAAATATCAATGAGACCCTAGATTATATAACTTACAACTTGGCATTTCCATGGCTTTCTTTCATAGAATTGATGAGGAAACATTGCCTCTCCATAGGACAGTTAGACACTCTTCAGAAAGACCCAGGACACAGCGTACCAAGGGAGGCAACTTCGGAATTGGATCCTGGGGATATCAATTGATGAATCCACTGTCTGGACTGCTGGGTGTTGCCACCTTTTCCACAGCCAGCTTCTCGCCCAAGGGTGTGTGCCACCTTTTCTTGGAACGAGGCCCGCTATGACAGGGAATTTCTTCCTTTTCTCTCATAACAGTTTTTTTTCGTTTTTTTTTTTTCCTCCTACTCCCGAGGGTGTTTCCTTCTTTTCTCGAAGAATGGGTCCGCATGACAGGGACCTAAGTCTTTTTCTCCCATGACCGATATGTATTTTTTTTTCTCTCTCTCTTTTTTTTATTCGAATTAAGCAAGGGAATGGTAGAAAGACCATGTATCAGAACCCACCTCGCCACTATCGCTGGTGGAAAATAGAGAATAAAAGATCAAGGCTGGAAGGTGGGGCTGAGGGGACAGAGGGTTGCATCCATCGCATCAGGAGTAGCTGAAGAATGGCTATCAAAAGTAGCATCATAAAAGTGACAGTGCCACGCCAACGAGGGAAAGGATCAGGTGACCATGATTGTCAAGATCCCCAAGGAGGGAAGTACTTCTTCAGGCGATATCCATTGATCAGGAAGGGATCATCAGAGGCATCAATAGTCTGCACTTCGACTGAGCCATTAGGGTTGACGGCAAGTACCTTATATGGGCCCATCCACCGCTGTTGAAGCTTGCCAGGAAACTTGCCAAATCATGAATCATAGGCTAGGACCAAATCACCTTCCTTGAACTCCTTGTGCTTGATGAAGCTGTCATGGTAAGCCTTGCGTCGGGCTTGCGTGGCTTCCATGCACTGTAGAGCCATCCTACGAGTTTCGTCCAAACATTCCAGGTGCAAGAGACGGCTTGCAGTGAATCATCGTCCCCCAAACGCTCTTTGATAGCCACTCTCAAAGAGGGCAATTCCAGTTCAACAGGGAAAACAGCTTCTGTACCATACACCAGCTGAAAGGGTATCTATCCTGTTGCTGCTTTATGGGAGGTTCTATACGCCCAGAGGGCCTCTGTAAGTTGATCATCCCAATCACGACGATGTGCGGCAATTGTTCTTGTCAAAATCGAGCAGAGGATGCGATTCGTGACTTCGACTTGGCCATTGGCTCTGGGGTAATAAGGAGTGGACTTGCAATGGCGGATCTTATACAGCTCTGTCAACTCTTCCATGACTTTATTAATGAAATGAGTGCCTCTGTCACTTACCAGCTCTAAGGGACTGCCAAAACGGGTGATGATATTCTCGTACATGAACAGGGCCACGTTGTTACCATCGTCCCGCTTTAGGGCTTTAGCTTCACACCACTTTGTGACATAATCCGTACATACGAGGATGTATTTGTTCTGTTTCCTTCTGGTAGGAGGATCGATTGGGCCTACGAAGTCGATGCCCTACTTCTCGAAAGGCTTCAAGGGAAGGATAGGTTGCAGTGGCATAGCACTTGTCTTCGTGGGTTTCCCCATTCTCTAACAAGCATCACATCTTTTACAGTAATCATAGGCATCCTTGTGAATAGTAGGCCACCAGTATCCTGCTAGCAGAGCCTTCCTGGCTTTGGCTTCTCCTGCAAAGTGACCCCCACATGGCTCGTCATGGCAAGCCTTCAAAACAATCCCAATCTCATCTCCTACAACACATCTTCTGAGCATTTCATCTTTGCCTTTCTTGTACAGTGCACCGCCTAGCAGGGTGTAGGGGGCTGATTCTAACAGAAGCTTCTTCCTTTCCCGACTAGAAATACCATGAGGGTACTATTGGGTTGCCAGCAGATTGGCAATGTCTACATACCAGGGAGTTACAGTTTCTACCAAGAATAGGGAAGCATCAGGGAGGTCTGGATCATCCTGCTCCTCGTCTGCAGTTTGCGGGATACGTGACAGATGATCAGCCAGAACATGGGAACGACCAGGTTTGGTAATTACCTCAAAGTCGAACTCCTGGAATAGAAGGAGCCATCTCATCATTCGTCCTTTCACATCTGCTTTGTTCATCAAGAAGGACAGTGCCTCATGATCCACATAAAATTTAAAGTGGGTAGATAGGAGGTAGTGGCGGAACTTCTCTAGGACAAACACCATTGCCAAGCACTCAAGCTCTGTCACTGTATAGTTCCGTTCCCTATCAGTGACTTTTCGGCTTGCATAATAGATGGGTTGATCCAGCTTCGAGGAGCCCTTTTGGCAGAGAACTGCGCCTAAGCCTTCAATAGATGCATCAGTGTGTACATGGAACTCTTTCGTCCAATCAGGAGGTTGTAGAATGGGTGCCTCAATCAGACACTGCTTCAGAGTGGTGAAGGCTTTGTCACATTCTTCTGTCCAAGTAAACTCTGCATCTTTCCTCATAAGCTTGTGCAAGGAGGTTTCCTTTGTTGCAAAATGGGCTATGAACCTTCTGTAGTAACCCACATGACCTAGAAATCCCCTCAACTGTTTGAGGTTGGTGGGTGCTGTCAAAGCTGCAATCTTTTCGATCTTTGCAAGGTCTGTTGATATCCCTTGTGCAGAGACAACGTGGCCCAACAGAACTCCAGAAGAGACCCCAAATATGCATTTGTCGGGGTTGAGGGAAATCCCATACTCCCGGCATCAGTCAAAGCATTGTTCCAAATATCCCCAGTGTTCACGGATCAAACTATAGACACAGAAGTCATCCAAATATACCTCAATAAAGTCGTGCAGATGATTTTGGAATGCGGCCATCATGACTCACTGGAAAGTAGCAAGGGCATTGCAGAGCCCAAACGGCATTACTCGGTAAGCGTAGGTCTCCCATTCTGTGGTGAAGGTTGTTTTGGATTGGTCTTCTTCTGCTATCTGCACTTGGTTGTATCCATTGAATCCATCCAGAAGGGAATAAAGCTCATGTCCTGCCACTGTGTCCAAAAGTTGGTCTGTGAAAGGGATAGGAAAGTGATCCTTCTTCGTCTTGGAATTCAACTTGCGAAAATCCACACATATACGAAGCTTGCCATTCTTCTTGGGTACAACCACGATGGGTGAGACCCATTCACTATTTTCCACTGGATAGATGAACTCGGCTTCCAGAAGCTTTAGCAGCTCTGCTTTCACCAATGTGGAATAATTCGGGTTCATTTGCCTCTGTCGTTGCCGAACTGTCTTGGCATCAGGCTCCAAGTCAATATGATGCTGACATATTGTGGGATCAATCCCCTTTAGTCTTTGTAGGACCACACAAACACGTCCAAATTCTCTTTCAACAAGTTGTACAAAGTTGACAACTCCTCTTCTGGTAGGCTGCTACCCACCTTCAAGTGGCATTCAGTGCCATCTGCCTCCACGAAAGTTAACTGCCTTTCACCTTCTACTTCACAGATGAAGGTCTCACGGACTACTTCTGGGTACAGATCCGACTCCTTCAAGGGAGTGGTGTCCTCTTCTGATGTCCCACTAGAACCAACTTCTTCTTTGGGTGGAGACTTAGGTTGCTTCTTGAGATGTTGAAATGGGATTAGAGTTGTTTCGGGTTTGGTTTCACGATTAGTTACCTCTTGGCTTGAAGACTCATCTTCTGATGACGCGTCCAGGAACGTCACATAACAAGGACCCTCTGATGCCTGTTGGAATTGTGGGACTGGTGCTTGTTGGCATGATGCATCATCATCATCTTTCTTTGGCAAAGGTTGGTGAGGACGACAAGAGCCACTGCTGAAAGATGGCTTGTTCTTCCTAACCCATTTCTTATAAAGATTTTGCATATGAGAATATCCATTTACCAGATCAAATGGTACCCTCGCCATTCTGTCCCACAGCATGAGCTTGTCTGCTTCTGATGCTTCTGGAACTTCTTCTTCATATGTATCCTCTTCGGGTGGGATAGACTCTTCCATCTCGCTTTCATAACCTTCTTCTTCCATATCCTCTCCATCCTCTTCTGTCTCTGTCTCTGTCTTTGTCTCTGGCTCTGTCTCTGTCTCTGTCTCTGGCTCTATAGAAGCTCTGTAAGAGAAGAACAGGTTCTCTGTTTCATCTTCTGCCTCTGTCTCTGGCTCTGCTATGGCCATGTAACAGGGAGAGCAGTACATCCATGCTTCTATCTCACTGTCAGAAGTGATTTCGGAAATCGTTCCCGGTTCAGGCAGGAAGTATTCACCCATTGACAGGGACTTTACATCTTTTGGGAGTTGGCGTATAGTATCCACTGTTAAGGAACGTGCCACTGTTTTCTTGGGAAGGATCTGTTTGACAGCATCTTCGTTTGCTAATGTTCCATCTGTAGCCTCATTAGGGGAGTCAGAAGATAATTCCAAGGAGGTGGATCCATGTCCTTTTTGAGAACCATATAGTTTCAGCACCACTTTGTTAGGTCCTCTACCCAAGGTCAAGGTTCCTTTGAACCAATCCATCCTTGCTCTGGCTTCAAAAAGCTATGGTCTGCCCAGTAACAGAGGGTAGGATGTACCATAAGAGTTTGGCTTCACTACCAGATAGGTTAGCCAATAATCTTTTCCAGCCACTGTAGTCTTCACATATGGGAGAATGCCCAAAGGCTTGATTCTGCTCTGATCTACCAGTCTGATGAGCCATTGGGCTAGTTGCACATCTTGTAGGCCTAGATCCTTCATTGTCACATCCGTCATAATATTCACTGATGAGCCACCATCAATCAGTGCATTTGCAATGAAGCAGCCTTCTATCCACACACCAGTCTCTGGGGTACCTGGATCTAGGAAGGCATTAGCCACGTCCACTTCTTTGACAGGCTCTGGAGCTTTGTTGGACTTTGTTGCTGTTGAGGGAGAAATCCTTAATACACATCTTCGTGTCGGTATACCTTTGAACCTTTTTCGGCAACTGGGAGACAACATCAATAATTGACGGAATGTGAGGTTTGGTTTAAAGGTATCTAGATCTCTGACCAAATCGTATTCCTTAATAGGATCCACTGGCTTCTCTAACCGGTTAGGGAATGGGGCAACACCCATTTTCATTTTCCTTGTTTCTTCCAACAGGGGCATCATGGAAACTTCTTCTGTCACTTGTGGCACTTCCTCCTCTTCTATCTCCTAGACCTCTGGTCCTGTCTCTGTGACTCTCTATGGCACTGTAGTGCTCTGTACGGCACTGTCAGGCTCTGTTATGTTCAGTTCTTCTGGTGGAAGATTCTTTACTATTCTGGCAGGAGTATTATTTTCTTTCTGGATAGGTGGTTCCTTCTTCTTTGCACACGTGATGGAAGCAACTTCCAATTCCACTAAATTGGAGGTAGGCTCTTGGGCCTTGGCCGGACTATCAGTAGCTCTGTTTTTCACTGGGGCTGGGCTTGGACAGTCTTTTGTAGTGTGGCCTTCTCCTTTTAATCGACTGCATAAGGGCTTGTAATCCACTAACCTTATGGGATTTTGACAATTTGGTGAAATGTGTCCCTTTTCTCCGCATCTGTGACACTCCACTTCTGATCTCTGACCACCGCCAGACTGTCTTCCTCTGTAACTTTGGGATGGAAATCTTCTGGGTCCGAAATTAGGACCAAACTCTCTAGGCTTGGGTCCAATATCATGTGTTATCATTTTAGATTCCAGCAAGTTGAATCTTGCGTCTTCTTTCTTCCTTCTCCTATCATGCATCTCCTTCAGAGCAAATATCCTCTGTATGGTTCTTCCACAAACAGTAGGAACAGAAGGCTCCAGGAATGGTTGGTTTTCGTGTACATTCAGTGGCTAAATGGCCTGCTTGATAACACTTACCACACCAAGTATTTGACCGCATCACATCTCTTCCTGCTCCTGCCACATTGGATATGCTGGCGGTATTCACTTTCAGCGTGTGTAGCTGCTCTGTAATCACATCCATAAACTCCTTTTTGATATTTGCAACTGAGTTGGATAAATAATCCTTCAAGCTTTCTCCTCCTGAGGTACTGGCAGTAGGGTTTTGAGGAGTCTCTGTAATCACTGCATAAACAACTTGGGCTGGTGCAGAGGGATCTCTATTCTGATTCTGATTCAGAGCTCCTGTTTGAACTGTTGGTTGTTGGCTCCAGTTGGTAGGGTTCCACTGTTGCTTGCTGATTTGGCATTGGGAAATTTGGTTGGGACCATTGTTGCTGTGGTTGAACCATCATTTGAGGCATTGATTGTGGCCACTCTGGATTTGGTGCACTGTACTGTGATACTGGGGGCATCTGTTGGTAGGGGTAGGGGACTGTCCCTCGGACTGCATTTGTTGGGTACATCATTCCTGGCATCAGAGGAGATAGGACTCCTCTTCCTGGATTCATCGCCAATCTAGCTTCCACTTCATCGTACAGTATTGCACCTTCTGTTGCAGCTTGCAGTGTGGCTGGTCTTTGCAACTCCACAAACTTACGGACTTCTGGTTGTAATCCTCTGAGAAACACCCCCTTTTGAATGCCATCATCTAGATTATGGTTAGTCCATCTCTTCAGGATGGATTCCATTCGTGAGACATAAGCTTCTACTCTTTCTCCAGAGGACTGACTTAGGTTCATAAATTCCTCTCGCATCCGCTCTTCAAAACCTTCACGCCTGAATTTAGTGAGGAAGGCCAACTTCAGGTCGTCCCATGTGCCAAAAGTTCCTGCTGCTTATCTCTCATACCACTGAAATGTCGTGCCCTTGAAAGTGGCGGAGAATATTGCCAACCAATGCTCAGGGGTTCTGGCATTGTTAGCCACACATGCTACCATAAACTTTGCTACATGAAGATCGGGGTCTTCATTGTACTCTCCCTTAAAAATTGGCGATGGAACTACATTCGCTGGCCTGTCATCAATATTTCCAGGACGGATCTGGCTTGGAAGTGGACCTCCAGCAGGAGGAGGAAGGGCTTGATGCGCCATTGGGACTTCTGTAAAGAGTTCCGCAAGGGCGTCAAAGGCGGCTTCTGCTGTGAGCTCGTTCTCGGCTCTGATTTTTGCTCTCTCTTCTCACGTACCTCTGGACTTGTTCTAACGCTTGCCTCTTTATTGCGTCATTCATTAGGGGGTTGGCTCCACTCTGTTGTTAGTGCTCCACAGAGGGTTAACAGAAGGCTTCAGTCTCTGGAGGACTCTCTTGCCAACATTTCTTCTACTTCTTCCTTTTCAACGTCCCTGAATTCTGCTTTCATGCCACTGCACAGAGGAAGGTATTCGGTTTTGAAGGTGTCAAAATGCATACGTCTGAGCATTGTGGTGGTGCCATCATCATAGTAATGCCAGCTTCTGATGGTTTCAACAGTGTATGTTGTGAAAAACACTCTGTCTACCAACTTCCAGTGGATTTCCAATTGAACAAACAGAAGGTTATCAGTGCACCAAGCATCCCATGTATCTTGCTGTTGAGCATCCGCGAACAAATTCCAACTTTTTTCCTTCTTGTCTTTGTGAACCTCTACAGACCAAGACTCCTGAAGCTTCTTCACAATCTCCCACTTGATGATGTCTGGAAACTTCTCAATGAATGCCAAATCTTCCATGAATGGTCATTCTCTCTGTTTCTGCTCTTCAGTTTGTCCCCAAACAGTTTGCCACCAAAATGCAAGTTTCTGCTGCTTCAACAGGAAGAGGAAACTGTCCACCACATAGAGCATGCATCATGATGGTGATGTGTTTCCGCCATTGTGGGATGAACTTCTTGTGGAAAGTGGCTTTGATTATGAGAAATTCCCACTCTTCAGTGGAAGAAGGAACTTTACAAACATCCATTGAATTCTTCTCCTCTTGGCAATGCCAATTCCTTCATTTTCAGCCTCTTCTGGTGCTTGTTGATGGCAAGATTCCCCGGCTGCGCACCAAAAACATGGAGCCCCACGAGGAACACCAAGGAAAAGGGAATTCTCTTGCAAGAAAATCTATCTTGTAACATCAACAAGCTTGTTTATTATGTTTTATATGATCACAATGAAGAAAAGAACACTAGGCACAACAAATCTTCATGCAGCATCATGTAGATCTCCCACGGATTTGATAGAATCAACCATATTCTTCAATATCTTCACAAAATCCATCAATAGAACAAAGAAAGCAAAGGAATACACCATCTTTGAATGGAAATACATCACATAGTATTCATCTTCAATATCTTCATAGTCTTCTCTCTCAATCTCTCATATACAATCACTCTGTTTGAGTAGAATTGGCTATCTCTGACTCTCTCTCTCTCTCTCTATCAATAATACATCATCTCCTCACTACAATCTCTCATAATCACCCTCAATAATCCTTATTAGGTCATGGATACCCCTCCCAAGAGGTATGTCTGATATGAAGAGTCACCAGAGCCACTACAGTGTCTTTTCATAGCTCACTACTGACACTTCACTCCAGTCTTCACTTGAGTCTTCAACAGCTACTTCCAGAACAGTCACAGTACAGTGACAGTACAGAGACAGTACAGAACATAACAGAGACAGAAGCTCTACAGAAGACCTACAGAAGGTTACAGAAGGTCATCAAAACCACATAACTCATACTCAAACCATTCCAAACCATCAAAAACTATTCAATAAGCTTTCACAAGATCTCAATCTTCATCAATCATCAATCCATGCTTCATACAGAAGACAATCAGAACAAAACAGAAGCTATACAATAGGTATACAGAACCAATCAGAACCTATCAGAACATCACAGAACCTCATATCTCCACTAATAACACCATGAAGTTCCAAAACACAATCAATATCATCCAAAACACTCTCAAACCACTTCCAAACCAATCAATCATCTCATAAAATCAACCATTCAGCTCTCAAAAACAAAAAAAATCAGCCAAAAAACAGGTCATTTCAACACTCAACATATATGAGTGTCAAGATGCATCAAGCATTGGACACCCAGGCATATACTAAACTTTGGCCCTAATTACTCTCCCTATTTCTATTGGTCGTATATTGAGACTATGGTTGAGTCTTATGTGTATGAGTACCCACATTGTTAGCTTAATTAAATTGAATGGCATAGATAGGCAATGATGCTACATCCTTTCTAAATTCTTGATAGAAAGTGAAGTAGCATTTCTATAAATTTTATAGTAGGATTGCCCCGTACGAATTGAGGTCATGATGCAATTCGGACCATCAACTAACAAAAATGGATTGATTCATTCTTAGAAAGTCAACTGTCAAAAGTCATGAGTTTCCTGGCCTCTTTGTCAAGCATCTTTATAGAATTAAAGTTTTGCTTGACGAAGTAGTCAATGACTAAGATTCTAATTTTACTAGGCATTCCTGGTAAAACAATTTTCAAAAAACTAGAAACTTGATTGTCCATGACATCCTCCGAATATCTTGAAACTAACAGACAAACCAAACTAAAAAAGTAAACCATGGAGGATATGCTACATATATATGTCTCCCATATGCAATTTGATTAAGAGTATTATCTTCCTCAATTTGAGTTTACTTATAATAGTATTAAACATTTGGCTATCGATTATAGTCCATTTATGCTTATGTATAGTTATGAGCTAAAGCCACCAATTACCATTGAGCTCAAGGGGGTGAAAATATAGTCCATAGTCGACTTTCTACATAATAATGTTTTACACTAACCAACATCTTACTCAAGAGCTCCAAGAGGACATGTGGATTACCTTAAATTCCCAAAGGACTCCAATTGAATGGGTACCAACAAGTGCTATAAATTATCTTCGAGATGTTGTGGTCCTTTCCAAATTGCCAAGGAGATAAGTGGTCTATCCTATGAGTTAGATTTACCTTTGGAAATTGAAGTTCACCATGTGTTCCATGTGAGTCGTTTAAAAGAACGATTGAGATAAGATAATCTAATTGTACTGACGATTGACAAAGTCATGTAGCTTGAGGATATTTCTCATTATATTCCACTCAAACTTGAATTGATTCTTAACCTTTGGATTAAACAATCAGTTTTCTTACTTCATCCCTAAGGATATTGCTAAGGATAGCAATCATTCATAAGGAAGTAAGTGTTACATCCTTAAACATCCGAATGGGCGCTAGTAGCATTGGTCACAATGGTCATGAAATGATTTAGTGCAAATGCACTGTGCACTTCATGTTTAGGGCAACTAAGTCCTATTTATAAGCCTCAAGGCCCTACTATGCACATTCACTATGTGATCATAACTCTTGGACTCTTAGCCCATTGGCCAACACATCCGTACATCGAGATGGTGTGGGTTGGTGGTATGGGATGCCAACCGTTGGGATGTAATCATTACTCAAAGTGTTGCTAGCTCCTAAGCTCAAGGGTAAGCATGTTTGGCTCTATGGTTGGGAGGTGAGTCTGATGGGGCCAATCCCTCTTATTTATGAGTTTGGCTTGCATCGTGTCTCGTGTGTAGGTTGGATCTTAGGGGGATGTTTCACCATACATGCAAAGGAGCTTTGTGCATAGCAAAAGCTCCTATCTACTCATAAGACAATGAACTTGGCAAAGGAGAAAGGTTCTCTCATTTTGCCTAGAGGAGGGAAGTACCCTCTTGGTGGGGAGCTTGCATTCATCAGCATTGGAAGGAAACCAAGGATTAATGTAAAATGAATTGTTTTTAAAAAAATTTAAAGCTTCAAATGTTAAATTAATTGTAAAAAATACTTCAAATATTTAAAAAAAAGGTTTAAAACCTCAAACTTCACCAAATTTTTAGTTATGAAGATGGCATATAGATGTAATTTGATTCAAAAAAACCCTTTAATACTTTTGGATGAGAATAGATTGGTTGATACACATTGGGGAATGCGAGACACAAGGCTCGAACTCATGCCACTTGTAACTCAACCTACACTAAAACCACTATGCCACAACCCCATTGGATCCCTTTAGTATTTTGAGATAAAGGGCTCCAACAAACCCATTGAAGGGATGCACACTTGTAACTCAACCTACACTAAAACCACTATGCCACAACCCCATTGGCTCCCTTTAGTATTTTGAGATAAAGGGCTCCAACAACCCATTGGCTCCAACAACCCTTTAGTATTTTGAGATAAAGGGCTCCAATAACCCATTGGCTCCCTTCAATATTATGAGATAAAGGTCTTTGTAGCTTCTACCATAAGTGTTTTTGGTGAACATTGCACACCATCAAATGCATGCATGTAATGGAGCCTAGTGTGGATCATCAGGACGGATTTTGAATGACCAGGGTATCCTCCTCTGATCAATTCCTTTCACTTTAATGTATGCCCCTAATGAAGGCTAGTGGATCGGGACAAATTTTTGAGGCAGACACTCTAACCAAGGTGTGTCCTTCTTATCAATTACCTCCTTGCTTATGTCTGCTTCCAAATTAAAACAAAGCCCCCCCTTCCATTTCCATGGAACCTTGGCCATATCAGCTCTCTCATCATCAAACTACAAACAATTGGCCTGAAGACAAACCTTCACATAAGAAGATAAAGGATAGCCAATAGGCTTACCATCATACATGTGAAATAACTCAAGTGCTCTGTGCATGTACATTCTTTTGGGATAGGTAAAGAAATCCCTTAGAGAAATTGTGTGTAATACGTATGCCAAGTATGTGTAAGGCATTTCCCATGTCCTTCATCTCAAAGCTCTTCTTGAGCTAAGTCTTTAAACCATCCAACTTAGCATGAGCACTCCCAACTATAACTATATTGTCAACATAAAGCACCAAGATAATAAGGCCACCATCACGAGCCTTCTTTCTATAGAAACAAAAATCCATCTCACTAGGGAAATACCATGGAAATGCTAAAAGCATCAAACTTATGGTACCACTCCCTAGGTACTTGCTTAAGCCCATAATGACTCTTCTTCAATTTTCACACTAGGTGTTTCCTACCTTTCTTCGCAAAGCCTTTAGGCTGCTACATATAAATATTATCATGCAAGTCACCATATAAGAAAGTCATCTTCATATCCATCTGATAAAGATCCAAATCCAACTAAGCAACCAAGGCCAAGACCAAGCATATGGTAGTCATCTTGACTATAAGAAAAAACACTTCATCAAAATTAGCACCATGCTTCTGCTTAAAACCCTTTGCAACCAATCTAGCCTTGTATGTTAGCTTAGGGTGACTAGGGGTACTCTTTAGCTTATACACCCACTTGCATGGCAATGCAAGTTTCTTATCAAGCAAGGAAACTAAGTCCCATGTACGATTTTCCTACAACAAATCAAACTCAAATTGCATAGCCCTCTCCCAAGAATGAGAATCATCTCTGCACATAGCCTCATCATAGGTAAGAGCCTCACAACAAAGTTTGTTACCATGACATAATCCATTAAGGACTCATAGTGATCAGGAGGACACGAAGCTCTAGTAGAGTGCCTCAAAGCTAGTTGGGACCTGTACGGTATGTTCTCTTTATCTAATAGCATGATCTTACACAAGGGGAAAATCTGGGCCACTACATCATTAACAACTACAACATGCTACCTCATTGGGACTAGTTGTATGGTAACAAGAGACTCCTCCTGAAAGACCACCCTATGTATCTCAACTACACGCTCAAGCTACTTATGCATCCTCTCTTCACAGAACACGACATCATGGCTATAGATAACCTTACGAGCCTATGGATATGAAAGGTGATAGCCCATCTCACCTGCATCATCATATCCAAGAAAGGCGCTTTCAGATCCAACTTGTTGCGCTTGTTTAAAGCCTCACATCCAAAGACCCTCAAATGAGCATATGACGAAGGTTTTCCAAACCATACCTCCTCTGTAAACATGGCAACCAAGAGCAGTGCATGAGAATTTATTAATGAGATGTATAGTAGTAGTAATTGCCTCATCCCAAAAGTACTATGGTAAGCATGTCTAATTAAGCATACTATAGACTCTTTCCTGAATAGTCATGTTCATGTGCTCTACAATACCATTATGGGATAGGGTGCATAAGGCAATCAATTGACACTTAAAACCCCATTCATTGAAAACTTCTCAAATGCCTTAGAGACATATTCACCCTACATTTCAACCTATACCTACATTAGTTCTCAATAAGAGCAACACAGCACTTAAATGTAGCTAGAACATCCAAATTCTAATTAATAGGATAAGCCTGGACCTTGCACAAATAATCATCAATAAATATCACAAAGTATTTTGCACCATGCAATGACTGATAGGGCATGGGCCCACATACATCAAAATGCACAACAACCAGAGGCTCACTCATACTCGTAGAGCTAGAGGCTTTTTATGAGCATTACATGTCCGGTCATAAAGTCAATGATCACATGAATCAAAATGTGAGTTATAAAGAGGCATAAGATACTGCAAACGAGTAAGTACTTTCATTCCATTCAAAAACATGTGCCTAGGACTACGATGCCATAAAGATACATGTGGTAAATCGGTAATAGCCAGATACAAACAAACGATAGAAGCTACTAGCCTTGGTGTCTCGAGCAAAAACTAGGTGGCCATGTGTAATCTTCCATGCAAAATCACCAAAAGATACATGATATCGTACATCATCCAACTATCTAACAAAGAGTAGGCTTTTGGTCAAAGCCAGTACATAATGTACATTATGCAAAACAAGGAGCTGCCTAAAGCAAATTGCAATTTAACATCCCCAATGCTAATGATATCCAATGCAATTTCATTTCCTAGTCTCACAAGACTTGTATTGTTGTGATAGATATGAAACCAATCCTGATGTGGGGTAACATGGAAAAAAGTCCCCCAAATCAAGCAGCCAATGCTAAGAGTAAGTAGATGAAGCATCATCAACTAAGTAGCATCAAGAGACGAAGAAACTAAGATATAGTCATCTTCATATTCAAGCTGCACTATATTTATATCTTCAATCTTCACATTGAATCTACTAGGGATAATGCTACGATCATCAGACTTTGCATTATCTTGCACTTTTACTTTGCCTTTTTCATTGTGCTTATCACTGCACATTTTATGGCACTGCGACCTAATATGACCATGTTGCCCACAATAATGACATGTCAAAGAGGACTTATGTCAACAAGACTTATTGTGAGATTGCCCACAAGACTAAGACTTGCCCCTATGGAGCTGTGAGTCTCTACCACAATTATTATTGCCATTACTACCATTTTAGCCTCCAAACAATCAGTGCATGAGAGGTGCAGGCTACATCAATGTTCTTCATGTTTACCTCTTTTGTTAGTAGAGTACTCTCTACATCATTACATTTAAAGCCACCCTCAGGGGGATGAGCACTCATAGCAATACGAAAGGTGTCCCATGACTCGAGCAATGTAACAAGAAAAAACAAATGATTGATATTATCTTCAAATTGAATGCCTTGTGATACACGCTAGCTAAAAATGGAATGAGACTTATTCAAAATGAGTAGACATAGTCGTACCCTCCTTGCAAAGGTCCACAAGCTTCTTCAACAGCAGTAAAACTGAGATGCATAACTTCGCTTGTCATGAAGATCACAAATCTTTATCCATAATGCATAAGAACCACCCTCAATGTCAATGACATTAAAATACACCTACTTTGATAATGACATAATGATAGAAAACTTGCATAGCTCATCAAGTTCTACCCAATCATCTGCATCATAAAGCTCAAGCTTTATGCTCTCTAACTTCAATGGCTTAACCTGCCTCTTTACACGAAGATTTGCCATATCTGTATCTTCCAATATTGAAATTTATTGTCTTTAAGCTTTTCAATGTTGAAAATAGCACTATCCGCTAATAAACTTGCCATTATGATTGCAAATGTCTGCAAATGACAAGAGGATGGGCTATTATAAATTCAACAAAATAGCCCCAAAATTGATGCAAAATGGTGGAAACAAATGAGGATATAGGTATCCACAATTGCAATTAATAGAGTGCCAAAATAAACGGTTTGCTCTCCAAAAGAATGCTGAAAATTGTAATTATGAAAACATTGAAATAAATACATTAGTATATGTCAATCCAACTTTGGAAAAATAGCCAAGAAAGCAAGCTCCCGCTACCAAGGATATCCTGGTAGCAACAAGGATACAAAGAATATAATTAGCAGTGACTAAGCATAAAGTGTCACTACCAAAGACTATCACGAACTCAAAGTGTTAGTAAACCACACATCCTATAAGCATATATACCGTGCATATAGAAGAACTCAAGAGCAAATGCATAGTTTGATCAAATGCACAACTAACTGAGCAAAGAGCAATGATGTTTAGTGTATAATCAATATGCATGTATACGTCACTAGCAAACCACTAATAGAGGTAAATGTCAGTGTCCAAAGCATATGAAATCAAATCAGCCCATAAGCAAAGGTAACACGGTCCAATAGCATACAAGAGAGCATATACATGAACCAAGAGTCCCACTATCTCAAAGAACTAAGCTCTGCCAAGTAAGTATAGGTGTCTCCCACTGGAAGTGAATTTTAAATGCAAAGTGAGCAATCAAAGCTCAAGACATATATATCAAAGCATTCGGGAACCCCAAGTGCATCACAAATACATTCGAGAAGATAAGTATCCAATCAAGTTTCAATACCCGTAAGTAAATAAGCAGAGAAACTCAAAGCAATTAACCAAATTCCAACTACATCAAACCTAACTCAAATCCAAGTGCCAAAGTATATCATAACCATATTCAAGCTCATACATCCTCATACATCAATGCTAGACATCACCGTAGACATGTAGCATACCCAAAATTCCATGTAGGCACAATAAGTATTCAAAACATGAAGCTCATTATTGTATGCTTGATATCCAAATTTTTATTACAGTAATAAACACCTCAATGACTAACCTAATCAAGCTCTAATCGGCCCAAAAGCCTTTCCAAAGCATCAATGCATCATCTAGGCATTGCAAACATTCCCCATGAGCATCAATAGAGCATAAACCAATCAAATGCTTACTATCCAAACCAAAAATATTTTGTTCTATGTAAAACAAAGGACTTAGAGTTGCACATAATCAACTCTATGAGTTCTTAGATCTATAGCTTTTGTACCGCTCTTGGTTTCCAACTATAGAACACCAGAATTTGATATCATATACAAAAGTTATGGCCAAAATACCAACGTGTTGTCAAGCTCCCATAGTTGTCCACAACTTTTGAAGCATGCTATGTATCCATTCAAAATGGATAGAATGGCTGCTTCTCAGCTCATCAACAAGGCTTAGCTAAGCCTTGGGAAGCTCCTCGACAAGCTGTGATCAAGTTGAAACAAGTCAAGAGAAGGGAGAACTCACTACATACCTCTGGAGGAAGAAACAAGGTTCTTCATAGGCTGAAGCAAATGATCAATGAAGCTCCTTAAGTCCAAACTCTTATACTAGTTGAAAGGTAGAGTCCGAGTGGAAGCACACAAGTAGACGCAAGAGATATGGCAAATAGAGAGAGAGAGAGAGAGAGAGAGAGAGAGAGAGAGAGAGAGAGAGAGAGAGAGAGAGAGAGAGAGAGAGAGAGAGAGAGAAAGAGAGAGAGAGAGAGCATATATGGGAACTCCAACAATCACAATGTGTGACCAGCCTTTCCTCATTCAATTGTCACTGAAAGAATAAAGAATGAAGTGACAATGATGGGTGCCCATCACCCTACAATGTATAGGTGTGTGGGTACTATGTGTAGTAAGTAAATCTAGATAGCTAGGCACAAGTTCCTTTACTCCTAAGAATTTTTAACTCTAGCTAGTTCACAGAGTACCTCCATTTTTAGAGATACTCCATTGAGTTCAAAAGTTATGACATCAAAGTTAAGTGGTTAAGTAAATTATTTATTCATCATTAAACTAAACTACACAAACTTATGGAAGCAAAACTTACCTAGGTATGTCCTAGCTCTTACTATCTTGTAAGAAGTTAAAGCTATTATGCATTATATCTCTATAATACATATCATGTAGTGTACACTTGAGAATGTGGATGATCTCAAGTGCATGTGCCTTAAATAGCTCTAGAGTGTCTCCACTTGCCTCGTTGATATTAGAGGGGCATGGGGTGTTTGGTTATTTCCTTCATGCCTAACAAAAATTATTCTAGCTCCATTTCAATACCTCACTATTTAGCATAGGATCAACTTAACCACATACAACACCAACAAGAAGAATGCATGGTGCAAAAGTAGTTTGTTACACAAATGGGTAAATTAGGGTATAGTTCTCTTCATAGCTATCAAAAACATGGATAGATGACACTATTGTGAATGTTATGGATGATAGTGGAATAATTCACAAGGATGAAAAGAACATCTCTCATGTTTTTATTAAGAGCTTTTGGTCCAATTCTATAGGTGCAAAACATGAATCTGATGAAGGCTATTATTATAAGGCTATTAATTTCTTAGAGTATGTTTTATGCAATGCAACTATGAAAAAGCAACTATTTCGGATCACCCTTTTATGGAGGCGAGCTCCAACAAGTTGTGTTTGAGAGGTTAGCAAGTTCATAGGTTAGTACAAAGGTTAGTAGGTCTAAAGGGTGAGTATGTAGGTTAATAGATTTAGTGGATTAGCATGTAGGTTGGTGGTAGAGTACTTGGGATATTAGTACATTAGTAGGTAAATTTGTTTATAGGTTAGTGAACTACTTCATACGTTAGTATATAGGTTAGTAGGTTTACTAAGTTAATATATAGATTAGATAGAAGTCACATGGAATCAATGAACTCACATTTCAAAAGAACATGAAAGTCTATAGCAAGGTCTTGAACGTAATGGGTGATTTGCTTAGTATGTGTGAAAAAGCCAATGATAGCACATAAAATTATTATTTTTGTTTGAGTCTTGAGTAGGTAAGTTAATTCTTGAGTGATCAAGCTAATCCATAGGAACCTTAACGAGACTAAGATGCAAGGATTTGAGACCTTTGACAAGGCTTGCTAGAATGTCCTATAAGATATTGCCAAAAGCTTTGGCTCTACGTATGGACTTTATTCTTGCAAAAGTTTATCGAAGATAAACTTATGAGGCTATTCGCAATATAATTCTCTATAAACCATGTAATATTGCAAAATCAAAGTTTATGATAAATATGAATCTTGACAAATTTGTAAAATGATAATGCATAATGGAGAAAGGTTTATGAATAAAGCTAAATAGCGTAACAAAGCAACCTAAAAACAAATCTACTTGAATTAAAAGGTAGATTGAATGTTGCTTTTACACATTACTAGTATGCCATCAAAGAATTGGTGATTCAACCTTTCTAGGAAACTCAAAATCAAGAAATCTACAAGTTTTAATCTTGGTTGTCAACCAACTCATCTAACAAAGTTGGGAAGATTGGGTACTAGATTAAGAATATGTTGGAATTCTATGCAACAAGGGCAATAACAAATTTTACTACTAAAGTAAAAGGCTCTTTCTTGAGCTAGATATATTGTTAATATAGTTGTGCATATGTACCTTTTAAGACATGACTACATTTGAAAAAAAGATACCATATTTGAATTGTAGCACCTCATGGATAAGCCTAAACTAGAAAATTGGACAAGATAATTCCTTGCCTTATTAGCTCTATTGGAATATGCAATCCTTCGTGCAACTTCAATGAGCAAATGTACTCGGATTGGGATACATCTTTCATGAATAATCCCACTTCACACATCTTCCAAGACCCAAGGTCAAAATATAATTTGCCAAGTATAGAACATAAATGTCCTAATAAACTATTGCTTAGCATGTTGTATTTCCATTTTGAACTTGCAAGAAAAGCCTTCAAAATATCCACTTGTAAATAGAATGCCATCTTAAACCTTTCAAACCTACACAACTTTCCAAAGGGATGGCATAATGCATTGACTCCATGGCTAAAGAACCATTCTTAACAAAGAATCTTCGTGCAATACCCAAAGTTATTCCCAACCAAGCCATCCCATCTACAAGATTTCCTTTTTTCATAGCACATGGCTATGGCTTCTCCAAGCTCTTTGGTAGAGAAGAGCCTCAAAACATCCTTTAGTCTTGCAATATTTGTGATGCTTGAGATTGAACATAAGGACATCATATGAAGTGCAATACCAAGTAGGTACTAGGAAAATAGTAGATTAATTAGTTAACCAAGCATCCTCATCTTATGCTCTTGCAAAAAGTTGGTTTAGTTTAGCCACATGTAATTTTACTTGCATAACCTAAATTTGCTTAACTAAACAAAATGGTGCTTCCTCAAACCATGAACAATGCTATTTTCTACAAAAGCTAAAGGCTATCTTGGCACAATCCACAAATGAACAAGATTTATAAAGGGACTCTCCTAGTGAGGGCAAGACTACGGTTTAAAGTAACTTGTAAGTCCAGGTATGGTAAGGAACAACCAACATAGAGGTAGACGCCTTTTATTTGGCTATGTTTTTGTTTTTCAAATAATTGTATGCACAAACTACAAAGAGAACTGTGTCATTGATTTGGTCAATTGAAGTATGAAGCTTTTCTACTATCATTCATCTTCATGACCTATTTTACTTTTTTTGCACATCAAACAACATTGGGGGAAATGCCACTCAATTATGAGTCTTGCTATGGGCCCTTGCATTCAATTAATACAAATCCTCACACATCTAAACTTGGGAGCAGGCATGTCTACTATTGGACTTGGCAACTTTTTATACTAGCTTGAACGCCCATCACATGAATGGTCATTTCAAGCAGCCCTAAAACGAAGTGTGACATTAACACCACATGCAAAGAAATGTGGCTTCATATGACATGATATGGATCAATCACTGCAAGAGAAAAACAACTTGACTTTCTTTTATTTTGATTGTGTTAAAGTGCTGCCTCGATTCCCCTATACAAACTTCAAGCAAATGAGATGTTTTAGTAGCATTGAGCAGAAAACAATTGTAAAGAATTTACGTGTAACCTAATTTGCTTGTAGTAGCCAAGTGGTAAAAGGCATTAGAGCTACAAAGAGGTAAACAGTTCAAGAGGTTAAAGAGAAGCTCAAGATGATTGTTAAACAAGTGACAATGTTTAAGGATCGTCAAATACTTGCACTCTTGTAGAGGTGCTCCTTTTGGCTTCATTGATATGTAGGATATCTGGCTTCATTATAAGCAAATATGCCAAGATAGCTTGCACATGTGAATATACACCATGTAATCATTTTTATGACATGCATCCCATTAGAAGATGAATGAGCACAATAATGTTGTGCTTTAGGTCATCTTCATGCCCATTCCTTAGTTCTCAAAGCATCATGCCCGTAGAACCTTCTACATAATCTGTCTCCACTGAGAGACTTATGCAGCACTCAGTCATAGCTGCAAGCTGTCCTTTCTTATTGCTTTACAGCTCGTCTTAATCTTAATTATTCAAATATCTCGCAAATTTCAGTGTGCATCTGTTATTAATTAAAGAAGATTATATTGGATGGCTAACCTACCATACTATTTTCAACTGACTCATTTCCATGCATCCCATTTTATCAAATTATCTGTATTGGGAGGCCCTTCAATAACAACGAGGTTTTAAAAATGGGCATCCCAAATGCCATTTAAGGCCTGTAACTCTCGAGCTGATAAACTAACTTGCATTAATCAAGACGATGAAGTAAATACTGCACTTGGACCTTCTTGGTGAGTGGCATGACCCATTGACCATACAAATTGGCAACTAGAGCAGGCTCAATCTTGAAGTGGGGAGAGGTAGTGGCATCAATGTCAATTTCTTGGCCATATGTTCTTGCCTTCTGTTCCACACGCTTTTGCACCTTCTGTTCTACTTGTTCAAAGGTTATGATTTGCATTAGAGCATCCGCATCCTGTCAGACACTTGTTCAAGTCAATATCTTGCTTAAAAAGTAGAAATCATAACACAAAGTATGTGATTTGAGCCTGGATTCTCTTAAATGAAAGTGCACTGGGAGAATGCCAATCTTTTACACAAAAAATTGCTAATTAAGCATATATTACCCATATCTGCTTAGTGATCTAAAAGAGAAGTGCACACCTGTGTACGTATGGCTTTCTCAAACAGCTCTGGTGATTCTCGAAATTTCGCCTCAGCAACAAACTTACCATAGTGAATCCTCTTTGATAAGGCCTGCAAAATGTTTTTCTTGAGCTTGTTATTAAATATGTACTATCCTTGCATATACTGTGACTCAAAAGGAACTGGATAAGCTGCCCTCTAGTATCTTGCATGCTTTATGCCATTGCTACAATTTCAGAGCTTGAAGATGGCACCACATTTGAAAACAGACTAGAGGAGTCAAGGACACAATCAAATTGGAACAAACTAAAAATGCACTTTTCCAGATCAAAATGAAAGGTCAACAAGCCCCTCTTATGGGATCCCCAACATCATGATTTGAATTTCAGGTTTTTGGATATTGAAACAACAAATATATATTGGCAACATTCACTAAAGTGGAAAACGTAAAAACACCTCTGATCATTAAAAATGTGTGATTCTGGCATCAATTTGCCTGGAATTAAAAATCGATGTAGATATCTAGGGGAAAATTTCTCTAATAAAAAAGACCCTGCAGTTTGAAAACTAGCCACTGGGAGAGTTGATCGCATGTAAGAAATTGGACTAATTCCATGTAGAACCATAATGGCTTGTACTGGATACAAGTTGAGTTTTGAATGCAATTATTACTTTCTGGGTTGCAGATGCAGCCTATAACATGCAATAGATTTTTTGAATCTAAGGAAAGTCACCTTGCTCTTCAGAAAATTCCCAAGTGTCTAATCTAGAGCTTCATGTGAATTCAGACTCCCTACTTAGGGTGGTAAGGACCCACCCAAATCACAGAAAGTTATTCCAAGAGTTCCTACATAGAAGGTACTAAAATATAATTACCAACTAGAAACCAATATCATATAATGGAAAGACTCCTCTAAAGCTCTCCAGCTTCAAGCCTCCATCAACCAAGTCCTACTCTTCACACAGACACCTTAATTTTCAAACTCCTCCAAGAATTTCCAGCTTCAAGTATCAATGTCCACCGATCTTCATATAGAAGGCATTTCAGTTTCCTTTGATTGTCCCTCAAGTCATATGCAAGCCATCCAAGTCAAAACTATGGCAATAGGAGTCTGAACACATTAAAATGGTGCCTAGTTTTAAAATTGCCAGATCAGGTTTCCTTCGAGAAAACTAACCTCACCCAATGAGGATAGAAAGAGAAAGGAGAGCCCAATATATGTTGCATATGCTTTTCAGACGTGCTGCCTGTATTCCTTCTATCATGCGGTCGTTTGGGAAAAGAATAAAGCAGGTGTGGCTTTATTCCTTGCATCAAACCGCCAATTAAGGAATGAATGCCATCGTACCGTATAGGTGCCTTCCTAGTCTCATGTACATGAGCTAAAGAGCAATGCCGATGCATGCTTCATGTGCCACCTTATTCTTGGGGATAAAGCTGGGCACGCAAGGCATCCTTTTCCAATGGCATGCGGTCCAGTGAGCCATATAGGTGCCTTCCTAGTCTCATGTACATGAACTAAAGAGCTGTTGGGAATAAAGGCCTCGTGCCTTTTAAATGTGCTCAGGTGTGAACACACCTTTAGCACTTGTACTTACACATGTATATCTATCTAAAAACGTAAAGGTACACACTCGTCATTGTACCTAAAAACGTGCTCACTCTCAACTCTGCTCTCTCTCACTCTCTCTATCTCTCACTGCGCGTAACGACAGTCTATTTCGATCTCCGTGCCTAACCGGTCCCTACAAACTGGTATCAGAGCAGGCAAGAGACAGCCAAGGTGTTGCAAGAGTCCGACGAGTAGCAGATGACAGTCGACAGGTGCAGGGGAGTCGCAAGCAGGCTCGTGTGCAAGAGAGGCAGTCGACAAGAGCAAAGGACAATCGACTGGGTCACGCTGACGACCAGCGGCGCTGACGGACAGGAGCCACATGACTGACGACCAGCGGGGCATTGACCAGCGTGACGATGACCAGCGGTGAGCTAGCCACTGTCTGCATCACACGCGACTGACGAGCGCCTGTTTCTGCATGACAGGATTGCAATAACTTGTTAACCACGGGACCCACATGGCGCGAATGGGCAGTGTCAGCCCTGACGGGTCAACGGACCCGTCATCCAACTTTTTTTCTCCTTCAAAAAATCTTTTGAAATTCCCCTCCCTCTAACCGGCGTTCGTGTGCATAAGCACAAAACTCAGATTTGTGCCAGAAATTTGGGGCTTCTCCAGACCGAGTACTGTTCATGCAAAATTGAGGCATTTGCGTCATAAAATGCAGACATTGTGCACATTTGAATTAGGAATTTCGCCACAATTATTGAAATTTTACTCATCTGAGTGAAATTTCTCAACATTGGACCCATTAAATTTAAGGCTTTTCCAGATTTGGGAATTTGATGCAGGGCAAGCAAATTTGTCTCAGAAATTGCAGGAATTTGTGACACTTTGTTCTCGACATTTGGGGCTTTCCATGTACATGCACAAATAGGGCTGAAATTAACCCAATTTCTCGACATTGAGGCACATTGGACCCTGTGCACTTTGGGGCTTTTGCAGTTTGGGCAAAATTTGTGCAACATTTGATCATTTTATGTACACAATGTTGAATTCCACACAATTTGGACATCAACACTTTGTAAAATTTTGGGGTTTTGCTGAAATTGCTCTATTTTGGCAAAATTGGACTGTTCTATGCATGACAGAGAAAATGCAGGTGTGGTTGATGTTTTGAGCACAAAATTTTGGGGCTTTTGACCGTTCGTGTCAAATATTATGCCCGTGGGTACATGTATAACAGAAATTGCAGCTGAAGTTTTGGGATTTCTCATGTAATGTGATGCATATGCCCTTAGAACAGCTGTAATTAGTTGGATAATGTTATAGCACATGGTTTGGTGCTTCTGAAAATTTATTTACAGATCTGAAATCTGCGCTTCTACATGGTCATTTATTGCTGATTGATACTTATTTGTACCTTGGTCACTCGGGTGACAGTCTTGGGCCTGCATTTGCTGGTTTCTTGGTCACATTTGGGCTGAATATCATGGCTGGCAGCAATGACAGCAGTAATCTGATGCACATAAAGAAGCTTGAAGGCGCGCACAGCAGTTTGGCAAAAGCAATGCTACAATATCCTGTTACAAAAGAAGCAGGCAAAGCCGATCAAAACCAAAGGAGCAAAGCCCGCAAACATGGAACAGGACGATTGGGATGAGTTAAATGAGCTTGCACGCTCAACCATAGAGCTATCAATTTCTGATGCCTTGCTGTTCAACATTGAAGGTTTAGATTTTGCATATGCTATATGGACTAGACTGGAAGAACTGTATGCACAAAAGAGTGCTGCAAGCAAAGTGTATTGGCTGAAAAAGCTTATGGATTTGCGTATAAAAGAGGGTACAGCAATGTCTACTCACTTCAGTGAGTTTTAACTCCATTTTCAGCCAGGTGGTTGCCTTGAAGTTCATGATTGATGAGGAATTTAAGGCTACATTCCTGCTTTGCACTCTACCAGAGAGTTAGGATACATTTAGGACTACTATGAGCAATTCTAATGTAATACTTTTGTATGCCGATATAGAGAGTGCTCTACTTATGGAAGAGATGAATCGGCAGAACAATGCATCCAGTAAGTCTTCCAGAGCTTTGTATACTAGGGGCAGATCACAGCAAAAGGGCAAATATGATGGCAAGGGATGCAGTAAGTCACGTGGCAAAGATGTTGAATGCCATCATTGTGGCAAGAAGAGTCACTTTAAACGTGACTACTACAAATGGAAGAAAGAGAAAGGAAAAGGTAAGAAGACAAATGATAGCAAAGAAGAGAAGGACAGTCAACCTAAGAAGAGCAGTGTAAAAATTGAAGAGGTGAAAGTAGTCACTCAATGACAGTGATAATGAGAGTGACGTACTCTTTGTCTCTTCACACTTTGGTGCACATGCTTTACTTGCAGATACAGATGATGACATGCATACCTGGATTCTCAATTCAGGTGCTTTCTTTCATGTCACCCCTCATCGTGAGTAGTTCTCCGCCTATACAAGGAGTCAACATGGTGTTGTCTATCTTGGAGACAATTATACATGTGAGATTGCAGATATTGACAGTGTGCAATTACAGTTTCAGCATGGCTCTGTCTTTACAATTCAACATATACGGCATGTATCTCAACTCAAGAAGAGCTTGATTAGCACAGGGCAGCTAGATGATGATGGTTCTCATACCACCCTTGGTGATGGAAAATGAAAGATCTGTAAGGGATCTAGGGTTACTGCCAGAGGTTGCAAGAGTGATACTTTGTATCCACTTCATGTATCTAGTGTGCGTGACCATGTTGTTGCCGTGACCGCGCAGCCAAGCGTTTCTTTGTGGCATGGCCGGTTGGGACACACAAGTCAAACAAGAATGAAAGTGCTTTCTCGTTTGGGTTACTTGCCTTGTCTTCGTTATGCTGATTTTGAGCATTGTGATCATTGTATTTATGAAGAACATGCACAGACGTCTCATAAAAAGTCTCTTTCTTTGAAATCTTCTCCTCTAGAGTTAGTACATTCCGATGAATGTCAAATGCCAGGATTATCTTTAGGGGAAAATAAATATTTTGTCACCTTTGTCAATGATACTACACGGAAAATATGGGTTTACCCTATTCGTAGCAAGGATGAAGTGCTTAACAAGTTTAAAAAATTATTGGCATTGGCTGAAAATCAAAGAGATAAGACACTTAAGTGTCTTTGCTCTAATAATGGTGGGAAATATGTGTCCAAGGCCTTTCAGGCATTTTGAGACAGCAAAGGGATAAAGAGGGAGCTCACTGCCCCTCATAATCCGCCCCAAAATGGAGTTGCAGAGCGTATGAATCGGACCATGCAGGATAAGGTCCATACGATGCTGTCTCATGCTGCATTACCCCATGGTTTTTTAGCAGAGGCTATTATGACAAGCGTTTACTTGATTAATCGGTCACCAAACAAGTCTTTTGGGGGCGGGGGGGAGTTCCCCTAGAAGCGTGGTTGGACAAGCCACCTTCATATGCTCATCTGAAAGTGTTTGGCTGCAAGGCTTTTGTGCACATTCGTAAAGAAAAACACACCAAACTTGAGCCAAAGTCCTGTAAATGCATTTTCCTAGGATATGGTGACAAGGGTAAAATGGAGTATAAATTGTGGGATCCTGAGAAAAGGAAAGTAATACGCAGCAATGACGTTATCTTCCAAGAAGATCACATGCACAAACAGCCCGAAAAGACTAAGGAGATCCGTAGGGTTGTATTTTGGGAAGAAATACCTTTTGGACAGCAAAATGTGCCCGCTATACAGCAGCAAATACATGCTGTAAATGAACCTGTAAATGCAAGAAATGATGCTGAAAATGATCAGCCAGCTATTGCCCATGAAAATGATCCATTACATATGCAGGAACAGCCAGGACAACAAGCTGTTAATGCTGATTTGCAAGCTGAAAGACCAGGACAGCATGCTGAAAATGGAAATTTGCAGGAACAACCAACAAACAATGACCATTGGGTTAGGAGATCGTCTAGGGCCTTCATGCCAGCTTTGACATGAAGGATCTTGGTGATGCAAATCACATTCTTGGCATGTGAATACTCAGAGATAGATCAAAAGGCTTACTCTATCTATCTCAGCAAACGTATATCTCCAAAGTTTTGCAGCATTTCAATATGGAGGAGGGGAAAACAATTGGGATTCCATTGCCTCCATATGTGACACTTAGTGCAGAGGACAGCCCTACATCTAATGATGAGAAGGCTGAAATGGCCAAGATACCATATGCTTCAGCTGTTGGCAATTTGATGTATGCTATGGTTGCTACACGTCCTAACATTGCCTTTGCAGTGGGAGTGGTTAGCAGACACATGGCAACCCCTGGCAAGAAGCATTGGGATGCAATGAAAGGTATTATGAGATACCTCAAAGACACAAAGGAGTTGTGCGTCTACTTTGGAAAGCAGAAGGCATCTGTTGTTTGCTTTACGGATGCAGACTATGCTGGTCATGCGGACTGCAAGAAGTCCACTTCTGGGTATGTGTTTACTTTCACAGGAGGACAAGTCTCTTGGATCTCCAAGCTACAAAAGTGTGTTGCATTGTCTACTACAAAGGCAAAGTATGTGGCTACCACTGACGCATGCAAGGAGGCTTTATGGCTTTCACGTCTGGTAGAAGAGCTTGGCATCTCAGAGTTACCTGTTCTCCATTGTGATAGTCAAAGTGCTATCATGCTAGCACGGAATCCTGTCTTTTATGCAAAGACAAAGCACATACAGGTGAAGTACCACTTCATTAGAGATGTACTTGACAGCAAGAGCATTGAGCTTGTCAAAGTGCATACGGATAATAGCCCTACAGACCTTCTCACGAAGGGTCTTCCAGCAGAGCAATTTGCTCATTGCCGATAGATGATGGGAGTTGGATAGATATATGTATTTCAACTTTGTACATACCTAGACTTAGCTGATTCTTTTCTCCTTTTAAGGCACATTGCCTTTAGATGGGAGGTTGTTGGGAATAAAGGCCTCGTGCCTTTTAAATGTGCTCGGATGTGAACACACTCTTTAGCACTTGTACTTACACATATATATCTATCTAAAAACCTAAAGGTACACACTCGTCATTGTACCTAAAAACATGCTCACTCTCAACTCTGCTCTCTCTCACTCTCTTTGTCTCTCACTGCACGTAACAACAATCTATCTCGATCTCCGTGCCTAACCAGTCCCTACAAGAGCGACGCCGATGCATGCTTGATGTGCCGCCTTATTCTTGGGGATAAAGCTAGGCATGCAAAGCACCCTTTTCCGATGGCATGCAGTCCAATGATAATGAGCAGCAACAGCAGCAGGATAACACACATGACACCATAACAATATATATACACATAAGAGTGATCATCCAAACACCACATATATACCTCACAAGTTGCGTTGCTCTGATCTCTGGTGGTAGCTCTCTCATTCATCGCGGCGGGTGCTATCGTCATTAATAGATTCAAATTAAGCATGGGTGTAAGTAGTCCCTAGGTCGCCAGCATTATTTCTCCTTTTTGCTATTGTACGATTCCAATCATCAAAATCTAAGTGAGGCACACCATGCATGCAGGGTGGCATATTCTCACAATCCTCCCAGGATATTAGCGATGGACCTGCCAAGCAGAATCATTGTCAAGGGTGTGTTCTAAACATAACTCTAACGAATTCAGGGTTCAGCTTGAGCCTTTCCAATAAGCTTCCTGGCTGTTGCTTCTCAATCCCACCATTTTGAGTGATGATTTTCTTCTGTTTCCTTTCTTTTCTATTTTGCCCTTAACTCTCAGCGTTTGGGTAATCGTCTTGACATATTCCTAGGACATATAATATTGCAATAAAAAAGCAAGTCCAGACAATGTCAACACTATCAGATATTGAAGATTCAAAGGTTCAGAGTATGGATACTGAAGGTGGAATTCTCAATTACTGCATCTGTCCACATATACCTTCATATGTGATTAAGCGAAGGTGTTCGGAATTTTTTCTACCTGCACAACATTGGGTTTTCTGTTGCAATCAGGAAAAAGCCCTTATAAATCTGGATTTCTCACTGGAAATGGTAAGTCAAAACATGCTTTTCTGAACATCCTCAGAAATTCACAATCATAGACTGAAAAGAGGGAGCTGTGTTGAATTGTGAATCCATCAGAAATTGTTCTCCTTCAATTCCATATCATCACAGCCTATGCATGATTGCAGATTCATATATCCCTCAAGTAAATGTCTTTTCATTGCCCATCCAGAACCAAGCATTGCAAGTTCTAATGAGTCATAACCTTCGGATCATATGCTCTCTGAGTCCCTGTCCATAGTTCAAACGTAGCACAACTATGGATGTGTGTTCATCCATATGGGGCAATCCATACACAAAGTTCATTCAGTTTAAATTGTGCTGCACTTCTGAAGAATGAGTTCCAAAAACTGCAAGATCTAGCACTTGAGACATACATTAGGTGTTTCTTTGTTCCATCCAACTCATGTTGATAGCATCATCAATAGCTGAGGCATGAAGTTTCTCCCAAAGTCTTTTCCACTTCATGTTTGGTGAATATTAAAGAGCTTTGAAGAACCTCCTGAGACAAAGATTAGCTTTATATTGTCTAGCATGGCACACTTGCTACACAAGTTGCAATCATATGACAAGTTATTTTTTCTTATTGCTTATGCTGGGAATAAAGGCCCATCGTGCCTTTTATATGTGCATGGGTGTGAACACACCCTTAGCACATTTGTACTTTCATATATATCTATCTAAAACCTAAAGAGGTACACCCGTCATTGTACCGAACATCAAGTGTCCTGCTCACTCTCACTCTCTACTCTTGCTCACGTTTTGCTCTCTACTTGACAATCTCATCACCGGACATTGCATCACCATTGCGTATCGCTCACTTCAAACTGGTATCAAAGCAGGCAATGAGTGCACGCTTCTCGAGACGAAGCAGGTTGCAAGCTGCAAGAGACATAGTTGAGGCGACCAGCATGGTCAGGCCACACGCTGCAAGAAACAGTCGAAGGCTAGTAGGCAGGTCGTGAGGTCGTGGGCTGCAGAAGGTGGGCTGTTCGAGAGAGCGGGCTGTTGGAGAGTAGGCAACAGGTGACAGTTGCTGCAGGTCGACAGGGCAACAGCCATGACGGCTAGTCGACACGCGACAGTTTGATGGGTCCTTCGACAAGCGATTGGACGACGGCCGGCAAGTGACAGTCGACAAGCAATTGGACGGGCACGTGGCGACCTACGTGACTGGAGCATGCGACAAGTCGTGATGGCAGGTCAACGGACCTCGTCACGTCACCCTTCAAAGGACCACAAATTCGGTTTTTTTTTTTTAATTCTCCTTGAATTTTTCCTTGGCCTAACGGCCGTTCGTGTGTGTAAGCACAGTTCAGGATTTTGGGCAAATTTGTGCCAGAAATTTGGGGATTTGTCCAGATTTGATGTGAGCAAGACACAACAATCATATTTGTCTCAAAAATTGCAAGGATTTGTGACATTTTGCCTCCGACATTTGGGGCTTTTCATGTACATGCAAGAATTGAGCTGAAATTTACCCAATTTCTCGACATTGATGCACATTGGACCCGTGCAATTTGGGGCTTTTGCTGTTTGGGCAAAATTTGTGCACCATTTGGTCATTTTATGTACATGCGGGTTTAATTCCATGCAATTTGGACACCTAGCACTTGGAAAATTTTGGGGGTTTTGCTGAAATTGCTCTATTTTGGCAAAATTGGCCTATTCTATACATGTCAAAGACAGTGCAAATGTATGGTTGATGCTTTGAGCACAAAAATTTTGGGCCTTTGGATAGTGCGTGTCAAATTTTGTGCCCGTGTGTGCATATATAACAGAAATTGCAGCTAAAATTTGGGACTTCTCATATAATGTGATGTATTTGTCCTTGGAACAGCTATAATCAGTTGTGGAGTGCTATAGCACAAGGTTTAGTGCTTCTGAAAATTTATTTGCAGATCTGAGATTTCTACATTGTGGTTATTTATTGTTGGTTGGTACTTGTTTGTACCTTGGTCACTTGTGTGACAGTTTGGGTTGCATTTGCTGAATTTTTTGGTCACATTTAGACTGAAAATCATGGCTAGCAACAGTGACAGCAGTCATCTCATGCACATTAAGAAGCTTAAAGGAGCACATAACTTTGCAGTCCTGTTGCAGAAGAAGCAGGCAAAACCGATTAAGACCAAAGGGGCAAAGCCCGCAGATGTGGAACACGAAGACTGGGATGAGTTAAATGAGCTTGCACGCTCAACCATCGAGCTATCGATTTTTTATGCCTTGCTGTTCAACATTGAAGGTTTGGGTTTTGCATATGCTATTTGGACTCGACTGGAAGAACTATATGCCCAGAAGAGTACCGCAAGCAAAGTTTATTGGCTGAAAAAACTTATGGATTTGCATATGAAAGAGGGTATAGCAATGTCTACTCATTTGAGTGAGTTTAACTCCATTTTCAGCCCGCTGGTTGCCTTGAAATTCATGATTGATGAAGAATTTAAGGCTATGTTCTTGCTTTGCACTCAGCCAGAGAGTCGGAATACATTCAGGACTGCTATGAGTAATTCTAATGCGATCCTTTTGTATGCTAATGGAGAGAGTGCTCTACTCATGAAAGAAATGAATCAGCAAAACAATGCATCCAGTAAGTCTTCCACTGCTTTGCATACTAGGGGCAAATCACAACAGAAAGGCAAATCTGATAGCAAGGGACGCAATAAATCACGTGGTAAGGATATTGAATGCCATCATTGTGGCAAGAAGGGTCACTTTAAACCTGACTACTGCAAATGGAAAAAATAGAAAGGAAAGAGCAAGAAAACAGATGATAGCAAGGAAGAGAAGAAAAAGAGTCAGCCTAAGAAGAGCAGTGTTAAAATTGAAGAGGTGAATGTAGTCGCTCATGACAGCAACAGTGGGAATGACGTACTCTTTGTCTCTTCGCACTTAGGTACATATGCTTTACTTGCAAATACGGATGATGACATACATACTTGGATTCTAGATTCAAGTGCTTTCTTTCATGTCACCCCTCATCGTGAGTGGTTTTCTAACTATACAGGGGGTCGACATGGTGTTGTCCATCTTGGGGACAACTATGCATGTGACATTGCAGGCATTGGCAGTGTGCAGTTGCAATTTCAGCATGGTTTTGTCTTCACATTTCAGCATGTATGGCATATACCATAGCTCAAGAAAAGCTTGATTAGCACAAGGCAGCTAGATGACGATGGATTTCATACCACCTTTGGTGATGGAAAATGGAAGATCTGTAAGGGATCTAGAGTAATTACCAGAGGTTGTAAAAGTGCTCTCCATGTATCTAGTGTGTGCGACCATGTTATTGCCGTGACCAAGCAGCCAAGTGTTTCTTTGTGGCATGGCCGATGGGACACATGAGTCAAACTGGAATGAAAGTGCTTTCTCGTTTGGGTTACTTGCCTTGTCTTCGTTATGCTGATTTTAAGCATTGTGATCATAGTGTTTATGGGAAAGCATGCACAAACATCTCATAAGAAGTCTCTTTCGCTAAAATCTTCTCCTCTAGAGTTAGTACATTTCGATGTATGTCAAATGCCAAGGTTATCTTTAGGGGCTTTGTCAACCTTGTCGATGATGCTACACAGAAGGTATGGGTTTACCCTATTCATAGCAAGGACGAAGTGCTTGACAAGTTTAAAAAATTTTTGGTATTGGTTGAGAATCAGACTGATAAGACACTTAAGTGTCTTCGCTCTGACAATGGTGGGGAATATGTGTCCAAGGCCTTTCACGCATTTTGTGATAACAAAGGGATAAAGAGGAAGCTCACTGCCCCTCATAATCCACCCCAAAATGGAGTTGCAGAGCGTATGAATCAGACCATGCACGATAAGGTCCGTACGATGCTGTCTCATGCTGCATTACCTCGTGGTTTTTGGACAGAGGCTGTTATAACAGCCGTACACTTGATTAATCGGTCACCAAACAAGTCTTTTGGGAGGGGAGGGGAGTTCCCCAAGAAGCATGGTCGGGCAAGCCACCTTCGTATGCACACTTCGAAGTGTTTGGCTGCGAGGCTTTTATGCACATTCGTAAATAAGAACGCAACAAACTTGAGCCAAAGTCCTGTAAATGTATTTTCCTAGGAAATGGTGATGAAGGTGAAATGGAGTATAGATTATGGGATCCTGAGAAAAGAAAGATAGTACGCAGCAATGATGTTATCTTCCAAGAAGATCGCATGCACAAACAGCCCGAAAGAACAGAGGAAGTCAGTAGGGTTGTATTCCGAGAAGAAATACCTTTTGGACAACAAAATGTGTCTGCTGTACAGCAACAAATACCTACTGTAAATGAACCTGCAAATGCAGAAAATAATGCTAGAAATGATCAACCATCCATTGCCCATAATGATAGAGTCACTGGATGTGCAAGAACAGCCAGGACAGCAAGCTGTTAATGCTGATTTGCAGGCTGAAATGCCAGGACAGCATGCTGAAAATGGAAATTTGTAGACTCAACAGCCAGCAAACAATGATCATTGGTTTAGAAGATGATCTAGGGCCACTAGACAACCTGATAGATTCGTTCCTGTTGCAAACAATGTGGTTGATTATGTCATGTTGATAGACTGTGGTGAACCATCTTGCTTCAAGGAAGCAATGGACAGACAGGACAGCAAGAAATGGTATAAAGCCATGTTGTCAGAGATGGAATCTCTTGAGAAAAATGGCACTTGGGACTTGAAAAACCCTTCCATGCAAATGGGTCTACAAGATAAAGGTCACTTCTGGTTCCTCGCCAAAGTACAAAGCAAGATTGGTTGCGAAGGGATACAAGAAGGAACATGGAGTTGACTTTGATGAGATCTTCTCTTCTGTAGTCAAGATGACTACATTAAGAACCATTTTGGGCTTGGTTGTAGCTGAAGATATGGAGCTCATACAGATGGATGTAAAGACTGCATTCTTACATGGTGATCTGCATGAAGACATATATATGCAGCAGCTTGAAGGGTTTGTGCCAAAAGGGAAAGAGAAGATGATATGTAAAATCAAAAGGAGTTTGTATGGGCTGAAACAAGCACCAAGAGAATGGTATTATAAGTTTGATACATTTATGCAGTCTCAAGGTTTTCATAGAAGTCAAGTGGATCACTACTTATACATCAAGAAGGCAGCCTGATTATCTTGGTTCTATATATTGATGACATACTGATTGCTGGCAAGGATACTCATGCCTTGGACTCACTAAAGCAAAGCCTTAATGGCAACTTTGACATGAAGGATCTTGGTGATACAAATCACATTCTTGACATGCGAATACTCAGAGAAAGATCAAAAGGCTTACTCTATCTATCTCAGCAGGAGTATATCTCCAAGGTTTTGCAATGTTTCAATATGGAGGAGAGGAAAACAATTGGGGTTCCATTGCTTCCATACGTGAAACTCGGTGCAAAGGACAGCCCTACATCTGATGATGAGAAGGCTGAAATGGCCAAGATACCATATGCTTCAGCTATTGGCAGTTTGATGTATGCTATGGTCGCTACATGTCCTAACATTGTCTTTGCAATGGGAATGATTAGTAGATACATGGCAAACCCTAGTAAAAAAGCATTGTGAAGCAATGAAAGGTATTATAAGATACCTCAAAGGCACAAAGGATTTGTGCATCTGCTTTGGAAAGCAGAAGGCATCTATCGTTGGCTTTACGGATGCAGGCTATGACGGTCATGCGGACTACAGAAAGTCCACTTCTGGGTATGTGTTTACCTTCACATGAGGAGCAATCTCTTGGATCTTCAGGCTACAAAAGTGTGTTGCATTGTCTACTACAGAGGCAGAGTATGTGGCTGCCACTGAGGCATGCAAGGAGGCTTTATGGCTTTCACGTCTGGTGGGAGTGGATAGGTATATGTATTTCAGCTTTGTACATACCTAGATTTAGCTGATTCTTTTCTCCTCTAAAGGCACATTGCCTTTATGTGGGAGGCTGTTAGGAATAAAGGACCATCGTGCCTTTTATATGTGCACGGGTGTGAACACACCCTTAGCACATTCGTACTTTCATATATATCTATCTAAAGCCTAAAGAGGTACACTTCGTCATTGTACTGAACATCAAGTGTCGTGCTCACTCTCACTCTCTACTCTTGCTCACGTTTTGCTCTCTACCTGACAATCTCATCACCGTACATTGCATCGCCACTATGCATCGCTTAGTTCAGCTTAAGCCACTACAATTTACCTATAATGAAGAATTCCATTACATTTTACCATATGTCCTACATAGCCCAAATCTCAAGCAAGAAAAGCCCATCTCACAAGAAAGAACTATAATTGCATATTCAATGTCCTCCTGGCCATCTCACATTTCTAACTAAGGGTTTGTTTTTAAACACACACATGGTACAAGAATGGCCAAGCCATTTAGCATTGATCCATCTTCTAAATAACATTACCCAAATCGGAGCAACAAAAAACAGTGGAAAGAATTACCCATCAAGGAGCTGGAAGGCCAGAAGTATAGCTGACTACCTAATTTAGGGTGGTTGATAGCAGTTCTACAGATCAGTGGGTGGATGTTTTGATTACCTGCAGGCACAGAACATCACAAACAGCTGAAGAGCCATAATTTCCATCATCACCTTCAGCAGCAAACCGTGGAAGGAGTTCATCAAAATATAGCTTCCAAATCAACGGATTTATATTGATTGATGAAGCACAACTGTGTAAAATCTGTGCAGCAAAAAAACAAAGCGTTAAGCTGAAAGTATGGCAAAGAATTATTTATTAATCATGACAAACTAATCAGTCTTCATAAACCATAATAGATCCCTTACCAACCTGAGGGTACTTTAGAGGTGGTAAAAGCGGCTTCGGAATGTCATTCGGGAAAAATGGATGCTCATCGGGGCTATGATATCTTCGCACCTATCAACAACTAAACAAGATCTCTCTCTCTCTCTCTCTCTCTCTCTCTCTCTCTCTCTCTCTCTCTCATATAATGTGCAATTGTTTTAATTACAGTGTACAAGAGTCACAAGGCTACTAAGTATCACATAGTGAGGAGATGGTAGCACGCCAAAGCGCCAAACCATCCTTGGTAAAAGACCGGTATATTCAATGGTGCTCAACTGCCATTGAAGGAGACCTCGCAAATGACCATTATGGCTATACACACCAAAACAAGAATAAAAAATGAAGGCATTACACATAGTCCAACTATGCCAACATCCTCAAGTAGAAACTAAAAAACCACCAATACATGTGGCTGCATGGATCCTATAAATTTGGGGTTTCAAAATGCCTAGACTTGCAAATGCATATGCCGTAGAGTTTCTAGCAACTAAACACCAAACTCAAGATAAGTAAGACCATATGCCCTTAGCAACTGGGCAAGCCAAACACTATTAGATATGCTCAAGGCCCCACCCTCATAAGGTGCCACCAATGATCCATGGTGCTCAACGTGGTGAGACCACCATTATGAGAAGCCATGTGTGAACCCATGTTGAGCTAAAATTTCACTAGCTTCTTTAAAAGAGCCCCAAACATGCTTAATTAATGAATATTACCAAACTATATTAAAAGAAACGCGATCTTAGAGAATCTCTGTGTCCCACATGCAAACCCTAATTTGGGAGGACCCAAACTTTCTATAAATAGACAAGCTGCCCTCCATTCAACCTAATCTCATTTTTGCAGTTTGCAGGTATTGAATCTTTGCTATTTACACCCCATTTGCGGAGGATATCTCAACCAGAGCTGTCCATCATTATCATCCATCATTTGGCACATGTTTCCGACTCCTCTCAGCCTGGTGACTACTTCACACACCCTAGCGACTGCTATCACAGCCTAGTGACTGCTGTACTTGCTGCGTTTACCTTGTTTTGCACGTCCCAGAACTGCCATTACAGTCATAAATGCTGTCGCCCTGATCTGCCTACATCCGCCACAGCTGGATTTTCAGTCTGACTGATATGCTGCAGTAAACACAACCAAAACTGCTGCATTTTCATCATCTGCTGCCGCTTTGACTGCTGCAAGTCCATCACCATCTGTGTTTGTTGATTCTACTTCCATCTCTACCCGTCTGACCCTGATCCAGCCCTACACTGCTGTGTTTGCTGCTGCTAAACACCTTTGGATGCTGCCTTGCTGCATTTTGGGATTCATTAGTGTAAGGAACAATCTCCAGCTCATTATCTCTGCCGCAATCCTTGAGACACGGGAGTTCCACATTCAGTATTCATCACCACATAGTGTGTGTGTTGCATTGAGCATCGTATTCTATTCAAATCCATTCATTTCATTATTCATTGTGTAACATAGTTGCACTCGTACGTAGTACGAACTAGTTCGTACTATACGGTACCGTACGATTTCGTACCAAAAAAACAAGTTTTTTTTTTTTAAAGGGGGTGGAAGCTTGATTAGACTCCTCATACATGTTTTGTTATGATTTATCCTAGAGCCAAAGGCCATACATAAGGTATTCAAGCAGTTCCAAACGTTTCTAATTGATGTCCCATCATTTTTCACAATATGTTAGTGTCATCAATAAATAAATTCAGCACCATTTGAGAATCATCAAGTAGCTTAATCCTATTGATTTTACCTTTGTTCACAGCTCATTTTGCACCACCCAACCCAAAGCATTAGTACACATTGCTAATAAAACTAGGCCAGAGGATAGCTTGGCCTAATGTACCTTCTGAGAGTACACGAATTAGTGAATGTACCATCGGTAGCTACTTTAGCCTTAGCAATGCCAAACAAAACCATAACAAAATTCATAAATCTTTTACCAAAACCTTTGGTGGTTTGTTTGGTAATTGTTGGTCTCACAGGTCATTTTGCCCTCTTGTAGACGTTAATAAAGCATCTCATGTCATTTCATTCATCTCTCTCTCTCTCTCTCTCTCTCTCTCTCTCTCTCTCTCTCTCAAGCATACATGCCTCTTATTTGTATGATCATTCATGTATGATGTATCCACTCCTATGTATGTACTTGTAAGTTGTAGTGCATGTTGCACATGCAGTATATGCCATAGAGGTTTTGGTGTGTTACCCTCAAGTATTCATCTCATATACTCCAATAGCATTGCTATTTAAACTTTAAACATCTGTTCTATCATCTATAGTTCAAAATAATGAGGTTTTTTTTTTTCATACAAATATCGTACCATACCTTATAAAATCTTAATGTACCATTTAGTACCGTATTTTATCGTACCATACCGTACTATAATTTTTGTACCTGACAACTATGACTGTGTTCATTTTGTCTGTGTTACCCTAACCCTAACCGTGTTTTGTTATCAATCTATGCTTTGTCGTAAGATAGTATTTGTGTTTCTATGTTAGGGCATTTCTTTACATGGTATCAAAGATAGGTACTCTCTAAAGAAACCTAGGCCCTTTATCTAAAAGCTCTTCTCAAAAGCGATGTAACTGTTGAGAATAAAAGCTCACCGTGCCTTTTATTGTGTTCAGGTGCGAACGCACCCTTAAGCTTTGTACTTTATATATATTCAAAACCTAAAAATGTGGTACATTCGTCATTGTAGCGTACACCCATTGTATCATGCTCACTCTCTCACCCTACTACTCTCAACTCTCTACACCTTCACTCTCAGCTCAGCTCACGCACAAACTCCTCGACTACAAACTAGTATCAGAGCGGGTGACGGGCGTGAGGTAACTAGCGTGAGGTGACACGCTTAAGGTGACGAGTGCTAGTCAAGGCGTGCGACAAGTTGCAGGCCAGTCAGGGCGTGCAACAGGTTGCAAGCCAGTCAAGGCATGCGCAATCAAGACGTACAACAGACAAGTCGCAGGCGGGCTCAATAGGCAAGCGTGAAAGACAAGTCGCAGACATGCTCATGTGCAGGCAAGCGCCAAACGGGACAGACGTGTTGCAACCTAACGAAACGGGCAGACAGGTCGAAACGGACTGACATGACGTGCTTGCGCTAATGTGACGTGTTGAAGGCACACGCGGGCAAGTGTTGACGGCACACACTGGCAAGGATTGACGCTATCGGACAGGTCAACACGTCGACGGACGTCTTCCTATTTTCGTCAAATTTTTTATGAAATTCTTGAAATTTTACCTTCTCCCCTCTGCCGGGCGTTCATATGCACAAGCACAATGTGCAATTTTTGATCCAAAAATTTGGGGCTTTTCCCGAAATTGGAACTCTGACGCAGAAGTGGGCAACCTAACTCAGAAATTGTGAAATCAATGCACAATTGCCCATGAAATTTTGGGGCTTTTCATATTTCAGTGAAATTTGTGCACACCGAACCCAAAAATTTTGGGGCTATTGCAGAATTTCATCAATTTGTGCAAGAATTGCTTTGTATGTGCACTTGGACACTTGAATTGATGCAATTTTGAACATATTATCCAAAAAAATTTTGAGGCTTTTGACCCAAATTGTCAAATTTCTACTTGAGAATGCTTTTGGAGCAGAAATTGCAATGAAATTTTGGGGATTTCACATGTAACTATTGGCTTGGTCTCTAATTGTGTCAGAAATTGCTTAAGGAGTGCAGCAAACAACATTTATTAATTCTGAAAATTCATTTGCAGATCTGAAAATTTTTGCAATCTTGGGATTTTCATTGCTGGTTGGTACTCTTGTGCATTGTGGTCACTTGTGTCATATTTGGGCTTGCCTTTGGTGATTGGGTAGTAAATTTGGGACTACAAATTATGGCTGGAAACAGTGATAGCAGTAATCTTTTGCACACTAAGAAGCTTGAGGGTACCCATAATTTTGCAATCTAGCAAAAACAATGCTATAATGTCTTAGTGTAGAAGAAACATGTAAAGCCCATCAAAACAAAGGGAATCAAACCAGCACACATGGAACAAGACGAGTGGGATGACTTGGACAAGCTTGCTCGCTCTACCATTGAGCTCTCAGTGTCAGACAACTTGCTCTTCAACATTGAGAAGCTGAATTCGGCATATGCAATGTAGCAAAGGCTTGAAGAGTTGTATGCTCAAAAAAGTGCAGCCAGTAAGGTTAATTGGCTGAAAAAACTAATGGATTTTGCATGAAAGAGGGTACAACCATGTCTATACATTTGAATGAGTTTAACTCAATTTTCAGTCAGCTAATTGCTTTGGATTTTCATATTGATGAAGAGTTCAAAGCTGCCTTCTTGCTATGCACTCTACCTGAAAATTGGAATACTTTCAAGACAACTTTGAGTAATTCGAATGCTCAGCTGTTATACTTTGATGTGGAGAGTTCTTTGTTGATGGAAGAACTCAACAAGCAGAATAACTCAACAAACAAGTCTTCAAATGCATTACACACTAAAGGTAGATTTCAGCATAAGAGCAGTTCTGAAAGCAGAGCATGCAGCAAATCTCGTGGAAAGAATGTGGAGTGCCATCATTGTGGCCAAAAGGGGCACTACAAAAGGGATTGTTTTCAGCTAAAGAAAGAGAAGGGCAAAAACAAAAATAATGAAGCCAACAAGGCTGAAAACAAGGATAGCTAGCATGCCAAAAAGAGCAATGTGAAAATAGAAGAGGTTAATGTAGTCACTCATGATAATGACAATGACGGTGATGTACTTCTAGCTTTTTCTTTGGATGCACATGCATTGATTGCAAATTCTGAGGATGATATTCACACTTGGATACTTGATTCAGGTGCGTCTTTTCATGTCACACCACATCGTAAGTGGTTCTCTCACTACAATGGTGCAATACGTGGTGTTGTTCACTTTGGGGATAACTATGTATGTAAAATTGCAGGCATTGGCAATGTGAAACTGGAATTTCAACATGGCTCCGTGTTTGTTTTGCATAATGTGAGACATATACCTCAACTCAAGAAGAGCTCGATAAGCACAGGGCAACTAGATGATAAAGGCTATCACACCACCTTTGGGGATAGCAAATGGAAAATATGTAAGGGCTCCCACATTGTTGCTAAGGGGTCCAAAAGTAATACTCTATATCCTCTACATCTAGTGTGTGTGACCATGTTGTCGCCATAACTGAGAAACCAAGTGTTTCTTTGTGGCATAGCTGGTAGGACACATGAGTCAATCTGGAATGAAAGTGCTCTCTCGTTTGGGTTATTTACCTTACCGTCTTTGAGGTATGCTGATTTTGAACAGTGTGATCATTGTATTTATGGTAAACATCCTCAAACGTCACACAAAAAATCTCTTTCTCTAAAGTTTTCACCCTTAGAGTTAATACATTCAGATGTATGTCAAATGACACGATTATCTCTAGGGGGGAAGAAGTATTTTATTACCTTTGTTAATGATGCCGCATGCAAAGTTTGGGTTTATCCAATCCTTCGCAAAGATGAGGCCTTGGATAAATCTAAAATTTTCCTCGCACTTACTCAAAATCAAACCAGCAAGACGTTAAAATGCCTTCGCTCTGACAATGGTAGGGAATATGTGGCCAAAGCCTTTCAAGACTTATGTGACAGCAAAGGGATTAAGAGGGAGCTTGCTACTCCTCATAATCCGCCCCAAATTGTATTTATGGCAAACATACACAGACTTCTCACAAAAAGTCTATTTCTTTGAAATCTTCTCCTGTAGAGTTAGTACATTCAGATGTATGTCAAATGCTATGATTATCTTTAGAGGGAAAGAAATATTTTGTCACCTTTGTTGATGATGTTACACGGAAAGTATGGGTTTACTCTATTCGTAGCAAGGATGAAGTATTTGACAAGTTTAAAAAATTCTTGGCATTGACTGAAAATCAGACAAATAAGACACTTAAGTGTGTTCGCTCTAACAATGGTGGGGAATATGTGTCCAAAGCCTTTCAGGCATTTTGTGACAGCAAAGGGATAAAGAGGGAGCTCACTGCCCCTCATAATCCACCCCAAAATGGAGTGGCAGAGCGTATGAATTGGACCATACGAGCGTATGAATCGGACCATTCAAGACAAGGTCCGTACAATGCTGTCACATGCTGCTCTACCCCATGGTTTTTGGGCAGAGGTTGTTATGACAGCCATATACGTGATTAATCGATCACCAAACATTTTTTATTTTTATTTTTTTGGAGGGGGGGAGAGTGAGTTCCCCAAGAAGTGTGGTCGAGCAAGCCACCTTCGTATGCACACTTGAAAGTGTTTGGCTACAAGGCATTTATGCACATACGCAAGAAAGAACACAGCAAACTTGAGCCAAAGTCCTGTAAATGTATTTTCCTAGGATATGGTGATGAAGGTGAAATGGGATATAGATTATGGGATCCCGAGAAAAGTACGCAGCAATGATGTCATCTTTCGAGAAGATCGCAAGCACAAACAGCCCAAAAGAACAAGGGAGGTCTAAAGGGTTATATTCCGGGAGGATGTACCAATAGGACAGTAAAGAATGCCCGTTAGACAGCAGCAAATACCTACTGAAAACGTCCCTGAAAATGTAGGGAATGATGCTGTAAATGATCAGCAAGATCTTGCCCATGATGTCCCACAAATTCAGCAAGAACATGTGCACCTGGAACAACCTGAACCAGTTATACAGCAATCTGAACCTGCAGAACAGCAAGCTTTTAATGCAGATTTACAAGCTGAACAACCAGCAAATATTGACCATTGGGTCTGTAGATCGACCAGAGTGCAAAAACAGTCAAACAGATTTGTTCTTGGAGTAAATTATGTGGCTGATTATGTCATGTTAACAAATTGTGGTGAACTGTCATGCTTCCAGGAAGCAATGGATAGACAAGATAGTAAGAAATGGCAAAAAGCTATGCTATCAAAGATGGAATCTCTCATGAAGAATGGCACTTGGGATTTGGTACTTTTGCCAAAAGGACAAAAAGTGCTACCCTGCAAATGGGTTTACAAAATGAAAGTCACTTCCGGTTCTTTGCCCAAGTACAAGGCATGCTTGGTTGCTAAAGGTTACAAGCAATTTTGATGAAATCTTTTCTCTTGTAGTCAAAATGACTACTTTGCGAACCATCTTGGGCTTGGTTGCATCTCAAGATATGGAACTCATACAGATGGATGTAAAAACCGCCTTTTTACATGGTGATCTGCATGAGGAAATCTGTATGCAGTAGCCTGATGGTTTTGTTGCAAAAAGAAAAGAGCACATGGTATGTAAACTCAACAAAAGTCTGTGTGGTCTAAAGTAGGCACCACGCGAATGGTATCACAAATTTGATACATTCATGCAATCTCAAGGATTTCATCGTTCTCAAGTTGATCATTGCTATATACTAAGAAGGCAGTAGATGGCAGCCTTATTCTCCTGGTTTTATATGTGGATGACATGCTAATTGCAAGCAAGGATGTTCATGCCTTGGAATCCTTAAAATAGAGCCTACTCAATAGCTTTGATATGAAAGATCTTGGTGAGACAAATCATATTCTTGGCATGGTATACTCAGAGACAGATCAAAAAGTCTTCTTTATCTATCACAACAAGAGTATATTACGAAAGTTTTGAAACATTTCCATATGGAGGAAGGGAAAGCTATTAGTGTACCATTGCCTCCATATGTGAAACTTAGTGCAAACAACAGCCCTACATCAAATGATGGTAAGGCTGAAATGGCCAAGATACCTTATGCTTCAAATGTTGGTAGCTTGATGTATACTATGGTTGCTACACATCCTGACATTGCATTTGCGGTGGGAGTAGTTAGCATATACATGGCATATCCTAGCAAAAAGCATTGGGAAGCAATGAAGGGTATCATGAGATATCTTAAGGACACAAAGGATTTGTGTATCTGCTTTGGTAAGCAGAAGTCTACTGTTGTTGGTTTCACGGATGCAAACTATGCTGGCCATCCCGAATACAGGAAGTCTACTTCACAATATGTGTTTATGTTCACAAGAGGAGCAATCTCTTGGATATCTAGGCTACAAAAGTGTGTTGCACTGTCTACTACATAGGCAGAATATGTGGCTGCCACAGAGGCATGCAAAGAGACTTTATGGCTTTCACATCTAGTGAGAGAGTTTGGGATTATAGAGGTTCCTATCCTCCACTATGACAGTCAGAGTGCTATCATGCTAGCACTGAATCCTATTTTTCATGCAAAGACAAAGCACATGCAAGCAAAGTATCACTTCATCAAAGATGTACTTGACAGCGCGGTTTGCTCATTGCCGCTAGATGATGGGGGTTGGATAGTATATGTGCCTTTCAACTTTGTACATACATACACTTAGTTGATTCTTTCCTCTACCTTCAGGCATGTTGCCTTTAGGTGGAAAGTTGCTAGAAATAAAGGCTCATTGTGCCTTTTATTGTATTCCGGTGTGAGCGCACCCTTACACTTTGTACTTTATATATATTCAAAACCTAAAAATATGATACATTCGTCATTGTACCGTATACCCGTTGTCGTGCTCACTCTCTCTCTATTGCTCTCAACTCTCTGCACCTTCACTCTCAGCTCAGCTCACGCACAGACTCCTCGACTACAATAACGAAGAGGATTGGAGAGAGAAAAGATAAGAAAGAGAAGACTGCAAAGAGGAGAGAGAAAGAGAGAGCACAGGAAAGAGAAATACTAGAGAAGGAGAGAGAAAGGCAAGAAGAGAGAAGGAGAGAGAAGAAGCCATGGAAGCTTAGAGAAGGTGAAGAGATTGGTTGATTGATACTTTCTAGATGCCCTAATTGAGAGCCTTTACACCTTTTATACCCCGTCACACGACTGGATGTTTTCCCGTGGTTCCCATGCAATCTCACTCTTTACAAGCAAGAACAACGTAAGGCAAGATATCTTCAAACACAACACCACTAGTTCAATCTCCCAAACCAAGTATGTTGAGAAACGAGCAAAAGTGGACCTCTCAACTTGCCCCACAAAGTTCCGCCATGGGAGGAGAGACATGAGATTACCATGGAGAGTCGAAAGACCTTATGAGATCACTCAAGCTACGTACGACAAAGTTTGGATGCATCGAACTCAACAACAAATTGAAGATGAGCCTAAGTTTTCCCCTTTAGATTCAATGCACCGGTCTACTAACTATGCAGGAAGGATGAAATCTCTACTAAGGACTAGCCATCCCCATGTGGAAACTGGCACAAAGTACACACCACTTTCTTCATTTCTCTTCTCCACTCATGTCAAGTATGCCTACTTTTACTTCCCAATCTATTGAAACTAATTCTGTCAGAGTGAAGCAATGCAGAAGCAAATGACCAAGACTAACAGATGACTCTGAAGAAGACCATAAAAGCCTGAGAAAAAGCAGTCGGGGTGAATGAGCACGAGTGATCCTTTCACCTCCCAGCCTTGCCTAGTTTGTTGCTGGCCAAACCCGTCGTGATCCGATTGCCAGCCGTCAAACCTTGGTGAGTCCTACCATTCTTGGACTCTCTTTGGTTCTAGGCTCCCCTAAACCCCGTTCGGGCGCCCAAGAGCCCGGACGGTCATCCTCGTGCATGTTCCCCTTGATTTACCTTAATGTCACATTAAATGTCACTTTAATGTCACATTGATGTCTGTGACCTTAATGTCACATTAAATGTCACGTTAATGTCACATTAATGTCACATTTCCTTCCCCTTAAGAATCGGTCTCGTCCTCAAAAACGATACTTGGAAGGTCTTAACTGTAAATTGGGAAACCTTTTCTTTAAAGTACTTACTCGCTCCCATGTTGAGCTTTCTTCTGAACAATCTTTCCACTTAACCAAACATTCTTGATAAATAGTATTCCTTGTTCGTCTATTACGAACATTTAATATTCTTTCTGGTTCATGTGGATTAGATTGGTCATTTAATAGCTCCTCAATATCACCTTCCTCAGTAGAAGCACTTTCATTTGGATCACCATTTTTTATTGCTTCCCATATGTTGGAATATGCCGGATCAACCTGGCATTTCCCTTTTAAGGATTCAAGCAAGTTGGAAGTGAACTGAGTAAAACTCAATTCATTAATGATGGGCATTCTGCTGAGTGCATCAACTACTATATTATACTTTCCTTTTCTATATCTTATCTCATAGTCGAACTCTTGGAGGAGTTCGGCCCATCTGGCTTTACGCACGTGTAAATCCGGTTGATCATTAAGCCACTTAATGCTTTCATGATCCGATAAAATCAAAAGTTTGGCACCGTACAGATAGTGCCTCCATTTCTTCATTGCATGTACTATTGCATATAGCTCCCTCTCATAAACAGAATAATTCTGTTTTGCACGATCTAATTTCTTGCTTTCAAAAGCAACTGGTCGACCTTCTTGTAATAAGACCGCGCCTATTGCCTTATCACTGGCATCAGCTTCAACCACAAATGGTTTATTGGGATCCACAATTAAAAGTATTGGAGCTGTAGCAATAGCTACCTTAAGTTTTTGAAAACTTTCATTTTGGTCTGTTCCCCAATTAAAACTTTTTCCTTTCCCTTTAAGTTGGTCAGTCATTGGAACAGCTATTTTGGCATAATCTCGAATGAATCTACGATAAAATCCAGATAAACCTAGGAAGATCTGCAGCTCTTCCAGGTTCCTTGGAAATGGCCATTCAATAATTGCCCTTACTTTTTCTGGATCCATGTTGATTCTCTCTTTCGAGATAATATGCCCTAAATATTTAACCTCTTGTGCAAAGAATTCACATTTAGTTTTCTTCGCATAAAGGGAATGTGTTCTTAACAGTTGGAATACTAATCGTAAGTGTTCCAAATGTTCTTCTCTTGATTTACTAAAGATCAAGATATCATCCAAGAAGACTACTACAAAATGTCCTAGATAGGGCCGTAAAATACTATTCATCAGCTTCATAAAGGTAGCTGGTGCATTAGTGAGGCCAAAAGGCATCACCAAAAAATCATAATGCCCGTATCTAATACGAAATGCTGTCTTAGGAATATCTTCTGCCTTAATTCTTACTTGGTGATAGCCTGATCTTAAATCTATCTTTGTGAAGAATTTTGCCCCTTGTAATTGATCAAAAAGATCTTCCATTCTGGGCATAGGAAATTTACCATCCCTTTCAAATTCTAGTGTATTATGATGGTAACTACGTTTTAAGGATGGTTCCAATCCCCATAGCCACTCCCTCCCTAGAGCAATATCAGCTCTTTCCATGTTCATAATTTGGAAATCAAGTTTATCTTTATATTCTTGAATCTCAATTTCCAAATTGGATACCATTGTATCCCATATTTTATTGTCTTGGCCTTGCATCATACGAACAACATATTGATGCCCACTCTTTTGTTGGGGAAGTTTCAATTTTTTGACAAGTGCATAATTTATAAAATTATGTGTAGCAGAGTCATCAATCATGACTTTAACCCTTTTTCCAGCTATCAATCCATGTACTCTAACTAAATCATGTGGCCCAAAAGTAGGCTGCCACATAGAAGTTGACATACAACACTTGTGTTGTACATCCATGTGCAGGACCTCTAAAGATTTATACCTTTCATGCCCCTTTAATTCTAAGGTCTGCACTACATGGATTTGTTTTTCTTTTCCCTTGCCCTTGTCCTTATCCTTTCCTTTGTCTTCCCCCTTTTTCTTTTGAGGGCAATTCCAAGCAGCATGGTTAGGGGATAGGCAGTTGAAACACAACTTTTCTTTTTTAGCCTTATCAAAGTCATCAGGACTTAACTTTGGCCTCACATATTGTTTCTTTTCAAAAGGTTGTTTTTTACCCTTAAAAAATGGCAATTTCCTTTTAAATTTGCCCACAAATTTTGAGGTTTTCAATTCCTTAGACTTGGGCTCCGTATCAGTGAGACTAGTGAGTGTACCTGGACACACACTATCTTCATTGATTAATGCAAATTTAATTGCCTCTTCCAGCGTCTTAGGTGAACTCCTTTTTACTTCCTTTTTACAGGCTTTATCTAGTCCCCTAATGAATCCTCTTGTCTTTTGAAATTCATCTATTCCTTCCAATTTGAGGATTATCTCACGATATTCCTCCAAATATGTCAGCAGGGGTCTTCCCTTTTGTCTGACATAATCCCAATCTTCCCAATTTCTTTCCATTTCATTTTCAAGAAGGAATTCTTTTAAAAAGACGGATTCAAATTGAGCCCAAGTTTCAGGTATTTTATTTGCCTCCTTTAAAGTTCGCCACCACTTATATGCTTTGGGCCCCAAAGTTAAACTAGCCTCCAGTGCTTGGAGATGTGGTGGGGTATTTTTAAGTTTATGTAAATCTTTCCATTTTTGGAGAAAATTAAAGATTGTATCTTTATTTCTATCTTTTTCCTCCCCGTGAAACTGAGGAGGTTTCATATCCTTTAGAACTGGATTATCCCTCAACTTGTGATGGGGTTCCTTAGGATCTCGCATAGTCACATCTAAATCTTTCGATGAAGATGGGACATCCGAGGTTTCTATCTTATTTTTATCTCTTTCTAACAATAAAGTTAATTGAGATTTTATTTCAGTGAGTGTTTGAGTTAAAAATTCCATTTGAACCCCCTGAGCCTGTACACGAGCAATAAGATCATCAAATTGTTCTCGTGTAGCAAAAAATTCTTCCCACTGTTCTTCTTGCATCTCTGGTTCATGGGGATCTACCATAGGGTGGTCCCCAGAACTAGAACCTTCCATTACTCTCTCTTTCCCTTTTTCTGCCATTAATACACTGGAATTGGAAAGCAAAGATAAGAAATTTGCATACAAAGTAAAGTACTTCCCTGGTTTTAATGGCAGGCAACTGTTGCTGGTTTGTAAATAAACCCGAAGAGTAAGGAACAAATTTTGCCTTCCCGGACTAAAACCGTGAAGCAGTGATGCTGGAAATGAAGTTTCCTGACTTCAATCGTGTATCATCTGACGTTTTTTTTTTTTTTTTCCGTCCGTCCCATGACGTTTTCTGTCCGTCCCACAGCAGTCGCCTCACGCACAGCAGCCGTGTCACGTTTTTTTTTTTTGGGCGCCTTTTCACGTTTCGCCTCCGTTGACCACAATCGGATCACGTTTCGCCTCATGCCTGGTCGTTTCGCCTCACGCTTGGCTCTGTCTACAAAGTGTCACACTTACGTGACGTGGCACACCACAAGTAACCACTTCGAATAAAGATCTTTGACGGCTAACGAATGGCGGCGACCCTTAATCGACAGGCGACCTGACGGGCGACGGGTGACCTGACGGATGACGGACGACCTGACGAGTGACAGACGACCTGGCGGATGACGGATCATGTCCATTGAACCATAGGCTCTGATACCAATGACAGATAACTCTGAAGAAGACCATAAAAGCCAGAGAAAAAGCAGTCGGGATGAATGAGCACGAGTGATCCTTTCACCTCCCAGCCTTGCCTAGTTTGTTGCTGGCCAGACCCGTCGTGATCCGATTGCCAGCCGTCAAACCTTGGTGAGTCCTACTATTCTTGGACTCTCTTTGGTTCTAGGCTCCCCTAAACCCCGTTCGGGCGCCCAAGAGCCCGGACGGTCATCCTCGTGCATATTCCCCTTGATTTACCTTAATGTCATATTAAATGTCACTTTAATGTCACATTAATGTCTGTGACCTTAATGTCACTTTAATGTCACATTAATGTCACAAAGACAAAGAGTGAACAAAGAGAGAAGAGAGAGAGAGAGAGAAAGAGACAGTGAAACGCAAAAAATATGCAATAAAGAATGTTGTATAAGGATGCAGAATTATATACGAGTGCAAAGAGAATATCTGTGTATGTCTCCACCTCGAAGATCTCGATCTCCGTCAGCCCTGAGGGCAATCTCCACGGTCTGCAAACTGAAATCTGTGGGACACAAATAACTGAGACTATTGGAGACAAAACCTATAAATAGGCTGAAAATAATGGCCAAAAAGATGCAGGTTGGCTGCCATTAATGCAGCCAACTGCCGCAGTCCGACTGCAAGCCACGTGGCACCTAGCCCACTGCAAACCATGTGGCACCTACATGTCCAGGAGATGACTAGCTAACACCCCCTCTCAGATCCTAGACAAGGCATAAGGCAGAGGGATCTGGAATGTCGGCGAAGTAGAGCCTGGGGAAGCGCCTTCGTAAACAAATCTACAAGATTGTCCTCAATCTTACAGTATTTCACATCAATGGTCTCATCCAAAAGCTTCTCCCTAATGAAGTGGTACTGGATCTCTATGCGCTTCATCCGGGCATGGAATGCGGGATTCCGTGCCAAGGCAATGCAACTCTCATTGTCGCACCGCAAAATAGTAGGACAAGTATGGGGGTAGCCAAGCTCCTCCAACAATCGCCGAGCCACACAATCTCACAAGTGATAGAAGATGCAGCCCGATACTCCGCCTCAATCGAAGATAGGGCTATTGTGGGCTGCTTCTTGCTACTCCAAGAGATAACACTTGCACCCAAGGTAAAGCAATAGTCCAAAGACCTTATGAGATCACTCAAGCTACATACAACAAAGTTTGGATGCATCAAACTCAACAACAAATTGAAGATGAGCCTAAGTTTTCCCCTTTAGATTCAGTGCACCGGTCTACTAACTATGCAGGAAGGATGAAATCTCTACTAAGGACTAGCCATCCCCATGTGGAAACTAGCACAAAGTACACACCACTTTCTTCGTTTCTCTTCTCCACTCATGTCAAGTATGCCTACTTTTACTTTCTAATCTATTGAAACTAATTCTGTCAGAGTGAAGCAATGCGGAAGCAAATGACCAAGACAAAGAGTGAACAGAGAGAGAAGAGAGAGAGAGAAAGAGATAGTGAAACGCAAAAAATATGCAGTGAAGAATGCTGTATAAGGATGCAGAATTATATACGAGTGCAAAGAGAATATCTGCGTATGACTCCACCTCGAAGATCTCGGTCTCCGTCAGCCCTACTCCACGGTCTGCAAACTGAAATCTGTGGGACACAAATAACTGAAACTGTTGGAGACAAAACCTATAAATAGGCTGAAAATAATGGCCAACAAGATGCAGGTTGGCTGCCATTAATGCAACCAACTGCCGCAGTCCAACTGCAAGCCACGTGGCACCTAGCCGACTGCAAGCCATGTGGCACCGGCCTGTCCAAGAGATGACTAGCTAACACCCCCTCTCAGATCCTCGACAAGGCATAAGGTAGAGGGATCTGGAATGTCGGCGAAGTAGAGCCTAGGGAAGCGCCTTCGTAAACAAATATGCAAGATTGTCCTCAATCTTACAGTATTCCACATTGATGGTCTCATCCAAAAGCTTCTCCCTGATGAAGTGGTACTGGATCTCTATGCGCTTCGTCCGGGCATGGAATACGAGATTCCGTGCCAAGGCAATGCAACTCTCATTGTCGCACCGCAAAATAGTAGGACGAGTATGGGGTTAGCAAAGCTCCTCCAACAATCGCCGAGCCACACAATCTCACAGGTGATAGAAGACGCAGCTCGATACTCCACCTCAGTCGAAGATAGGGCTACTGTGGGCTGTTTCTTGCTACTCCAAGAGATGACACCTGCACCCAAGGTAAGGCACATCTTGTTGCCGAAGCATACGCCCAATAGCATGGGATTGACTCTAATGAGACGTTTGCACCCACTTCATGTATGACCACCATTTGCAATGTTACTACCTTGGCTGCCCATGTTGATTGGCATGTGCATCAATTGCATGTGAAGACTACTTTTCTGAATGGTGATTTTTATGAGATGGTTTATGTCACACAACCTCTTGGCTTAGTTCAGACAAGCTGTAAGAGCAAAGAGTAACAGTTGCATAAAGCCCTCTATGATTTGAAGCAGGCACCTACTTGGTAATCTTCTTTACTCTCTTTAGATATCCCCTCAACCTAGTATAGTGGATTTAGTAGTCTCTAAGTATTAGGACCAATCCATTGCCACCACAAGTCTTGCTTGGATTGAGGCAATAGCCGATGGTACAAAGTGTTTAGCATTTTGTCTTTTTCTCCTCTTTTTAAAAAGACTAATGTTCCTCACTCTTGTCTTCTTTCCTTTTACTAATTGCTAGTGGATTTTCTTTCGTGCCTTGGAGAGTATTTTAAATCTACTATGATGAAAAACTTTGCATTGTTCTTTTTCAATAGCCATTCCTCATCTAGAAAAACCTTTTCCTTAACAATCAAACAAACCATAGCTTTTATTCACAAGAAAGAAAAATGATTCACTTCCACTGCTTTGTCAATAAAGCAATCTCAAAACAGCATGACTACCTAATTTACCAATATCATAAATACTTTCTTGCATCCTTTTGACATCCAGCATTCTCATGGAAAGAGGTTTTCTTGCAAATCTTCTTGATAAAAGGCTCACTTTTTGAAAAATAATGATTCTATTCTAGTAACCCAGGGTCCACTTTGTGTGGAGCTTTATCAGATTCTCTTCTTTAGTTATGTGTGTCCAGAACATAGCCTTCAACATAACTTATGTCAAGCACACAGTGTGTTTCCTGCTTCATGCTAAGTGGCACATGGCAGATAGCAGACTATCACAGACAAAAGGATGACTTTTGGGAAAAACACCTGCAGCTAGAAAGGAACCTGAGTTTAATATAAGCAATTGAACTAGGATGAACCTGTAAATGTATTATGGAACTGTTAAATGTATTCAAATCAGAGAATGGTAATGCTGAGGGTGCGGGTGAACAACATTAGGAAGAGTTGGGATTCTAAACATGGTTTCATATGTCAATTGAAGCTCTAACAAATGAGTATGTGATCTTATGTGCCACAATTCATCACAGCATGTGTTGAACTATAACTGTAAGGGTGCCATAATTAAACACGAAATCATCTTCAAAACACAAAGGCTTTATCTTGGAAGTATCAATGTTTCAAATGTTACGTTGATGTATTCTTCCTTTCAATATGCATACCTTTGCATGCAGGCTTTCTGTCTCTTTGAGAAGATACTCGACCAAAGAGCCATCAAACCCCGGGATTGCAAATCGATTAGCATCGTAGGTAGGTGAATTCTGTCTGTATTGTCCTCTCTCAATGAGGCTGAAGATGATGCTGTCCTCTTGACGGATCAGGGAGTCTCTAATGCTTGCGAGTGTCAACATGTCGCTGCCATCGACAGCATCCGAGCTGGAAGAACAGAAAGTTAGAGGATCAACCCCAAAAAATGTCTGCAATTAAGATGATATGAGGAGCGTAAACCGTGTTAGGTGTCGATTGCAAACCTGGAGGCCGGAGTGGCGAGGGCGCTTGCAGCGGTGAGGCTGAGGGATTGAGATGTGCGCAGGAGGATGGGGGCGAAGGCAAGGGCTTGCTGCTTGTGGGAGCTCATCTGGAAGGAAATGGGGAAGGCCTTGGAAGAGGAGGAGGGGGAGGCAGGGGAGGCAGGCAGGAACGAGAGGCGAATGTGGAATCTCAGAGCCATAAAAGAGGACACAGAAATCGAGAAGATACAGGAATTCTCTCTCTCAGAAGAGAGAATTGAGAAAAGAACAGACAAATTGGGCTTTGGGTGCAACAGAGGAGATGCACGGATTCTCTCTCACAAGAAGAAAGAAGTGAGAAAAAAAACAGAGAAATTGGGTTCTTTTGGGTGCAACACAGACTGTAGCTGGATTGTGCAGCGATGGGTGTACCTTTTCGTCTGCCATGAGAGAGGAGAATTCTCGGCCCCTACATGCTCCCTCAGTGCTGGTAGGTTGACGAGTCTTGTGTTGTAGTAGGCGTGTTCAATGCTCTTCGCTCTCTGCATAAAGGCTTAAAGAGCCTTGCTTTCATATGCTGCCTGCCCCATAGGGTAAGGGGCCCACTATAGTGCCCCCTTCCATTCCAGCCATCAAATGAATACATTAAAATTTTTCCTCTCTCAAGCCCTTCTCTCACTACAAGCGACTCTCATAATTAAATCTTAATTTGCTCTATATCCCCTTTGTGAACATCGAACTAAGCTCTCGAATAAAATCTAGTTGATTAGAAAATGCCCACACAAGCAAGGCAAACATGTGCCAGTAAAGAAGCGCAACAAGTGGAAATTAGAGGTTGGACAACACTTGGCCTCCTCCAATCAAATCTAGCCTAGATGTGTTTGAAATTTGACTAGCATCTTGTTATAATACAGGCGGCCTTCACATTACTAGTCACCCTTACCCTATGGCATAAAAGCCTTATTGGACCTTAAGAGCCTAAGAGTTCTCGTGCATGTACACCTAGGATAATGTTATCCCATACAACATAAAAGTCTTATTTAACCTTAAGAGCCTAAGAGTTCTCATGCATGTACACCTTAAGAGCCTAAGAGTTCTCGTGCATGTACACCTAGGATAATGTTATCCCATACAACATAAAAGTCTTATTTAACCTTAAGACTTTTATGTTATCCCATACAACATAAAAGTCTTATTTAACCTTAAGAGCCTAAGAGTTCTCATGCATGTACACCTGGGATAATGTTGTCCCATACAACATAAAAGTCTTATTGAACCTTAAGAGCAAATACCATAACTTGATTGGATGGATGGGGAGGTAGGGTCATTGGTTGAATCATTTAGGAGAGTTCCATGCATCCATGATATATCCCCATGGCATCATTAGAGTTGAAAAACATGCCTACATCCAGATTGACGACATGGCATTTTGCAATTTCTTAAAGTCTTTGATCCACATGGGATGGAGGTATTGGTGGAGAGTTCTATACATTTGTGATATATCCCATGGCATCATTAGAGTTGAAAAATGTGCCTACATCCTATGGGATCAACGACATAGCATTCCACAATTTCTTGAAGCCTTTGATCCACATGGGATGGAGATATTGGTGGAGGTTGAGTTTTCATCTCTTTCCTAACTCTTGTTGTGTATACCATAGAGCAAGCCATTTTACCAACAAAGGACTACCCTAAAATGTTGCTAGAGAATAGAAAATGGAGCAACAAGTGTAGCATAAGGAAAATGAGAAGATCAGTAATTAGGATCTCACCAATGCAGATTGAAAGGTAAAAAATATGTTGAACATTGCAGGTTCTACTCACATCTCTATGGAAGTGGTCTAGAAGGTGATTGTTGCTGCATATCGTACACATAGTCCACTGCCATTTAAGCTTAACACATCTTTTCCTAAGGATAATGATTTAAGTAGGGTCAAGGAAGTAGGGAAGGATGTGAGTGTGATGCACATGGAACCATTTGAAAAACCAAAATTGTTGCCTACAAGTTGTTGTTGAGTGTTCCAAAAACTATGGAAGAAGTAGGGCTAAAGTTAGAAGACAAGCTCTTTGGTCTACCACATATTCCCACTCTACTCCACTTGGAGCTCTTTCTCTTCAGCATAATGATCCTTGTCTTGTGTAGCTCCTAAGGATGTTGAAGATTGCATTAAAGAACAAAAGAGACACCAAGTTGATGGTTTTAGTCTAGAATTAAAAGCTAAGGGACATATGGAAGTGAATCACATTTTTCTTGTTTTTCGAAGCACTAAATATCTTGGAATTATGACCAGCCCTTAAGTATCATATCAACAAGGGGTACCCTAAGGTCATCATCAATCGAGTAAGTTGTTGATGTCTCAAAGTCATCTTGGGATTATTTTCATTAACAATGAGTATCCTATTATCATCAACAATTGGGTAGCTTGTAGATGTTTGAGCTATCTTAGAATTAACACCATTATGGAGTACGCTATAATTTCATCAACCATTGGGTATGATACAAAGGTCCTAGTGTCATCTCAAAATTTACCATTAAGTTAGTGGTAGTATACTTCCTTCTCTCTTAAAAGCTCTTTCATATAGTAACATGAAGCATCATTGATGTGCTTCCCTCTCTCTTAAAGGCTATTCTAAAGTTGTTCACTACTTCGGGTCATAAAAATGTCCAACGTCATTTGGGAATTGTTGTCAAGTTTATCACTATGCTTCACTCTCTCTTGCAATCACTAAGACTTGCTTCCATCTCCCTCAAAAGTAGAAAATACCACAATGTAATCAAGTAGGATGAGACAAGGGCAAAGAGACTATGAATAAGGTTAGAATGCCCCAACCCTAGTCAACCCTAGTCAATTAAGGAGAAGACATGTAAGAAAAACATACCGCCATATAAAAAAATGGTAATGATAAAGTAAGGGGCAAGAAGAAGATCCCTTTACAAATAGCTAGAATGATGCTTGGGGATCACAATTTCTTTGTGATTCTAGATGGTGAAGAGGAAGACTTTCAAGTTGCTAATGGCTCCCCCAACAAAGAGAGAAAAGGGCAAGACTAGTGCGTTCTCCAGCATTCAGGGAGACCAGCAGAAATATCTAAGTCCTTATGACCCAAATTTCTGCTAAGTCCTTATGAGCCAATCGGTCAAAATTTTCATAGGGATTAACCACTCTGTGCAGCTAAAGAATTTGGTTGCCTTCGGCGAGTCTTTGGGCATAAGGCTCACAGAAAAAAATTTGTTTGCGCCTTCTTCAATGAATAGAGTCTCAAAATTGTCCATTACTACCTAGACTACGCAAGGCTTATGCTTTGCCAAGAGAAAATAACAACTACATGTTCCAACATCGTCTTGGAATTAACGTCAAGTTGATTGATGTACTTCCCCTCTTTTAAAATCCTTTCCATGCATCAACATAATGTGTGATTGATGTGCTTCCCTCTCTCTTAAAAGCCCTTTCATGCTATATGTTTCTTATGATATGCAATGGTTCTTTGTAGTTAGGCATTGAGTGCCACTAATAGGAGTATCCTTTAGTACTCGACAATCAGGGGAGGTGAGAAATTTGTATAGCTACATTGTGACACATCCCCTTATGCTTGCAAAAAAAGATAAAGATTGAGGCATTCTAAAATTGAGGAGGGAGTTGTAGTAAATTCTATGAGCAAATAGCTTTGAATGGGTGAAAGTGTAACGTGCCTCTATGTTGAACCAAAATTTAGCACTTTGCATGCCATCTTCCTAAAGTCAAAAGTAATCAGGGTGTTGGCTCTACAACGAATTCTAACAATGTCTAATACATGAAGCCAATCTCCTCAAAACAAAATTCATTGCTTGGTAAATGCGATCATTTTCATTGCAAAAAATATTAGAGGATTGGTATGGGGTCAAGCTATATTGTGTCATACTTCTAGCTAAAACAAAGAAAATGCATCCCTTGAAGTTACCATTAGTGTGAAAGAGTTAAAAAGAGGCAGTACTACATGTCATAGGATTGATGTTCATATGGGGTCAATATGGAGGCATGTGCAAGTATCCCATTCAAAGCATGATGGCAATGCATTTTTCCTAGTGTTTTTGGCAAATAGGTGTCATTTCAATCCCACTTTGCGAATTGAAAGTCTTAAGGATCCTATAACAACTCAAAACACATTTGGTATCAAGTCCTACTGGGCTAAGTTACATAGTGGAAATGCAATAGAATGATCTTCAAATACAATCACTTTCTAACACAAGAGAAGTTGATGCATGGTGAGAAGCATTGTGCATAGGAAACAACTGCCACATGCTACCTTCCTCTCCCCTCTAGCTACATGCAGGGGAAGAGGCCTCCTAATGTTGTGTCTGATTACTCAAAGGGGGGTAACTCCTTAAAGCTAGCCATGATACTATAATGGAACCTAACACTTATGACGAACATCCACTATATGATACTACTATGGTTTTCAAAGCTATGGCAATTGACAATAACAGCATCAAGCTACAAATTGCAAGCATTTGGCAACATCAAGAGAGTGCATAAAGCTCAAATCTCCCTTTCAATGGAGTTTCCCATGTGGTTCATGGGTGCTTTTCATACTCGAAGCACACTTGCATATTATCATTTCATTGGTCATGGTGTTTTTCAAGTACTTAGAGAGAAGGAGTGGGTACTTTCCTATTCAATTGGCTTTCATGGCGAGCTGGTGCACTACTTGCCATGGTTGGCAACCTTCACAATGGAAGGGGTTCTTTTATTTGAGTGTCCAGTTTGGATTTCATTCCCTTGATTTGCACACCCTTTTGGAAGATGAAGTTAGAAAAATTGTTGCCTCTTTGGGTAAGTGTTTTCCCTTATTACCGCTTAACCCTAAAGGAGAGCAAAAAGCTTGTATCATATGGGATAGTTGTGTCGAGCCCCCTCAGTTCTAGATCTTGTTGACAACATATGAATTGAACTAGCATGTGCAGTCAAGTTATTGGCTTTCCATGACTCATACTATGTGTGCCATGAGCATGGGCATTTTGTGAGAAACTATCTAAAGAGGATAGGTAAAAGGGCTAAAGAGAAGAAGGCAAACAAGCAAGTTGAGAAGGCGCAAAGTGTGGTCTCTATTGTTGACAAGGGAAAGGAGGCTATATCTACTCAAAGTGCTAAGAAGATTAGTAAGAAAGTGGTTGAAGCCTCCCAAATTAAAGACTCATCACAAAGAAGCCTCTAAGATGGAGAAGGCAAGTACAAGTCGGCCACTTGTTGGTAAGGGAAATGCTCTACTTGAGCATTGTGGTCCCTCAAAATTTAAGCAAGATTTTATGAAAGCAAAAAATGGTGAATCTTGCTCTCTTAGGAAGATTGCAATAGACAAACAAGTTTACAAATGGGATCAAAACTTATCAAGCTTCAGATATTTGAAACCTAGTCTTTGAGATCTTTCTAATGCTATATAACGACATATATGTAAGAATGATTTGTGTTCATTGCTAAAATTGGATAAGGGATAGTGGCATTCTTTCAAGAAACATGAATAGAGGCATCATCAAGCTTATTCCAAAGAAGTCACATAGATAGACGTGTAAGGATTGTAGACCAATTACTATGTTAAAAGCCTCCTATAAGAACTTGGTAAAGGCTTTGGCAGCTAGACTTAAACATATTCTGGCTGAAGGAAATCTTGGCATGCAGTTTGGTTTTATATTCAAGGGAGACATTCATGAAGCAAATTTGAATCTGATTCTCTCTATGGATCATGCTTTGACAAGGAATTTGTGATGATCAATTTAGACTTGGACAAGGCTTATGATAGGGTAATATGGGACTTTATTTTGCTAACACTCAATAAGTTGGGCTTTGGAAAAGTATTTTGAATGGTCATGTTTTGGCAATGCTTCTTCTCAACTTTATATTAATAATGGGTACCTAAAGGGCTCTTTTGAGCTTTGTAGATCAGCCCATCAGGGGGGTTGCTCATTGGCTTCCCTCCTATTGTGGTTATCTCTGTTCCATTATTACAATATTTGGACCTACAAGTGTTTAAGAAAGACATAAAGAGAAGCCCCTTCTTGGATGGTTCTTATTTCATAGGTCAAATGTTTGCATATGATAATGCAAACATTATTGAGGAGGATTAAGATAGTATTTAGGTCATGTTTTCCACCTATGATTTTGCAGAGGTGTGAGGTCTATGATAAGCATGGAGAAGATAGAGGTTCTCTCACTCTCCCACTCTAATGACCTAGGAATTCTTGAAGATTTGGGATTGCAAAATATTGATTTGGGAAAGGTTTCTAGGTATTTGGGTTGTTTAGTTGGTCTTGGTATTGTTAAAGTGTATGGTGCTAGAGGGTGTGCTACAAGCACATGACAAAGCATTGTATCCCATAAGCATAGAGGAAGGTATGTATCCAAGCTGAAAAGATATAAAACAGTGTACTTGCAAGCATCAAAGCAATCAAGTTTCTTTCATGCCAATATGATTTCTTATTTGTTCTTCTTCTTTACACCATAATCTATTTCTCTCTTCTTGCTCAACCATGTTTTTCAACATGGTATTAGAACCTCTTTCCTAAAGGGTTGCGGGAACTTCCATAGCTACTACCCAAAGCTCAGGAGCTCAAGAATTAGAGACGCTAATATCCAAGAAACCATTGGAGTGAAGATTGTAGGTTGGAGGTGCCAAGCTCATTGAGAAGATAAGAAGATCATCACTCATTAAGGTAAAGCTCTCCATTGTGCTCATATCTTTTGGCCTATCTTAAAGGCTTTCATTGTCAAAGAGGAGGAAGAAGGGTGGCCATTGAAGTGTTTGTAAAAGGTTTATTTTATCAAGCTTCTTGTATTGTCCACCATCTACAAGGGGTTGCTTGTGCTAAGCACAGGGCTTGCTTCTTGTGAGAAGCTGAGGGCCTACTTATTCATCAAGTTGAGGATGCTTATCCCATAAGATAGGGGTTTGCTTCTACAACACATAGAGATAGAGAAGGAAAAGAGAAGAAGAGAAGGGGAGTATTGGGTGAGCTTGAAGCTTAGTAATAATCATTTGTTCAAGGATGAGAGAATTAAAGTTAAAGATTCTAATATTGCACAACTTATAATCAATGCTTGATATAGGGTCATTCCCAATATTGAATGGTATAGGGTATAGTTCACTCATCCTTTCGGTCTGGTTTATATCCACAACTACTTCGATGGATGTCCCTTCTTTTGTCATGGACCCAAAAATCTCTTTTGTTTTTCAACAAAAGGATTATGAAATGGGTGGACCTTTGGGATCATAGGTGATTAGATTGGCTCCCCATAAATGAAGCCCAGGGTAAATACTCGCTCATTGATCTTGCCCATATGCTAGAGGAATTTGGATCAAAGTGTAGGACTCGTTGATCAATGCTCAACTCCATGATTTTGTTTCAGAAGATGGGTCTTCTAGGACACAAAAAGGAAGCATGCCTCTTGTGATGTATGAACTTTGGCAAGCAATTAGGGTTGTTATTTGAAGGAAGATCTTGGATGGTAGAACCAACTTAGTCTACATAGGGAAACCATGGTTGTATTCCAATCTTGTGGATCATTTTTTCAAGTTTTGTCTTGAGGTGTTAGGACTACTGAAAGTCAAGGCAAAAGATCAAGGATGCAAGATGGTCTAGATTATGCTACATAGCTCTATAAGAGCTTGAAATCCTTTTGGAGGGTTGCAAATTTTTACTAATATATACTACAAGTTTCACATTTGTTAAAAAGGTTACATTGTCCAACTCTCTCAACCCATCCTTATTCTAAAGTAGACCCTTCAATGACCATTTGGTTATGTCATAGCATAGAACAATCTCTTGTGTCAAACTAAAAGACAAACATTGAATTAATACTCAAGTTTACCATTTTGTTAGATTGGCCACTTCTAAAATGAGATTAACTTTACACATTCACAATAATGCAAGATCCAAAAAACCATCGAACTTACATTTGGCATCCTCAAAACATGAGCAAAAAACATTAATCGCCTCACTTACATATCATCATTGATCTCACATTGTTGAAATCAACTTGTGCAATTTTACATTTGACATTTCTCCATATCATCCTTGTAATAAAAAATGTAGTGTCCATAGGCATTTAACCTTAATCATTATTATAAAGACCCTGCAATCATATCATATCTATCTCACCCCAAGTCATCCACTGCATTAAAAGGAAATTATTCACCCAATTCTCCCTCAATATGAAAGAAAGAAAATAATATATTTGAGAAGTGTTTCAACATGCCATTAGAAAAACCCCTTGAACCATACCATGTCGACCTCATCTCAAGTCATTGATCACATTAAGAGAAAATTATTTACCCACTTCTCCTTCAAGGTGAAAGAAAGAAAATAGCATACTATGAAAAGTGTTTCAACATGCAATTCTACACTTCCTAAGTTTTTAAAAGATTTTTGCAGAGTACATTGAACCTTATGTTGCCATTATTTTAATAGACCTATCACCATTATGTTTTGTGCTTTTGCTTTGGCTTTAAAAAATATTTTACAAAGATAACTCGTCTAGATTGAAGGATGAAGCCTTCATACCAAAGGTTTTATTGGAAATGGCATCTTACATTGTCAACTTCTAAGCAATCTTTTTGTCTATTGATTGAGCATAAGTTGGTGGATTTGCACTTTCAAATTAGGTCTCAAGCATTCAACAACCTAAAAACAATTATGGATGTTGTCACCTTGAGATAAGTTCATGAATTTATACTTTGAACTAGTATAATTTCCCAAAAAAATGAAAGTGATTATATCTCCATGTCACTTGGGAAGTAGTGTTAGCTTGAACTAAGTGTAAATTTTACAACTACACTTAGGATTCAAAAAGACTTAAAGAATGTATATCCGTGTTATGTAAGAACTCCAGCCCTTTCAACTCATATCTTCAATAGAACAAATATAAGAATTGTGTGTCCCTATAATTCTCTCTCCTTCCTAATGCTTAATACCTCCATCTAATAAAACTCACATGTACCTCCATGAACACAACACATAAGGCAATTAAGCAATAACAATTGTCTATCATGAAGTTCATTAGTTCTTAGGATGAAATAGGGGCATGGAAAGGTGTGAAGAAAAATAATACGATCACTATAATATGTGAAGGAATATGATTACTATAGTATGTGAAGGAAATTCAACAAATAAGCGATTTTTTTTTTGTGAAGCCTAAAATGACTACTTAAAATTTAAAAAAAAAGGTGTTTATTAGGTATTATGTCCTTATAGCTCTTTGTGGTTTCATTTGGTCACGAGTGATTTTCAAAGGTTGTGCTTTTACTTGCAACAGAGGTTCAATTGGTTACTAAAGATCTCACATACAAGTTGTGATTTTGTTCTATCACCTCTTTATTGAGGATATAGTTGAAAGTTGATTGTAAGGACCCTCCATACAAATTGTGATTACATTCTTTCACCTAGTTATTAAGAATAATGTGGAAATATTGGTTTTGTAATGTTGTTTCAAGTGAAAATACTTTAAAGGCATCTATATGTGTGTCTCCACATGCATATTTGTAATTATGGTACCTCTAGGCATGAATGCTTTGGCAATACATTTATGAGCTCACACTTAGAAATTAAAAAAATTGTCATTCTTAGAAACTTCTATACATAGTTTCCTTTTGTGGAAAGCTTATTCATACTTAGAATGTTTAGAATATGTAAGCACATGAAGCAAACTTAATTCATATTCAATTGTGGAAAAAGTATAGAAAGCAATAACTCTTGCAATAGAAATTTCTATCCCATTGTAAAAAAAGTATATAAAGTAATAACTCTTGAAAACAAGAGCCCAAAATTGGTTGTGCTCCATCCACACATGGAGAACACATGGAGTATACTAATGCACTACTACTTCTCTTTGCTCACAAAAACTCAATAAAACAATGTGCTTCATGCACTACAAATTAAACAACACATGCCATGTGTAATGATTTGGTTGCAGTCTACATCATTGTGGAATGTGCTTTGTACAAAAAGCATCATTGCAAAGCTAATTGTGCCTCTAGTTCTCTTTGCTCACAAAAACTCAATAAAACAATGTGCTTCATGCACTACAAATAATGCGCTTTGCACATTATAGACAACACATGCCATGTGTAACGATTTGGTTGTCGTCTACATCATTGTCGAATGTGCTTTGTACAAAAAGCATCATTGCAAAACTAATTGTGCCTCTTTAGTCTCTATCTTAAAATTATGTAATCTATACCATAAAAAAATGTATTTTTCAAACCAAAAGAATATCACCTTATAAGGATTTATAAAGAAACACATATAAGGCAACATACATATAAGATACATGCAACGATGTGCAAAACCAAACAAACAAAAGAGTGACAATCCTTAGTTTCTAATACTCAAATTGAGTATTAATAGCTATTACAATTTACAAAAGGAAAACAACACACCTTTTTAGGATTCTTAATGAAATCCATGCCAAAGAATTGTAAATTCGAAAACGTAATTCACTTGAAGTTGAAGAGTAGGAAAAATCTAAGCCTAAGAAAAGCAACATAAAAAACTCATAAATTAATGAAGTTAATTAAAAATGCATTATTTTTTACAAATATGCTTGAATTTGTGACATTGTGCATGGAATATTTATCAATGTTACTTATTGTTAATTTCCTGCCACCTCCACAGATTGACATATGCACAAAAATGACGCATTGATGCACACAAAGAGATACATTGAGAAGAAGAAAGGACCAAAGCGTATACATCATCAAAGCAGATATTGGAAGATTGTACTACAAATGCACCATCGTTTACCACACACGAACACACACACACACACACACGCGCGCGTGCATGCGCGCCACGCACGCATGCACGCATGCACGCACGTGCACACGCACATGCACACACACGCGCGCGCGCGCGCACACACACACACACACACACACACACACACACACACACACACACACACAGAAGTATTTGGAAGAATTAAGTTTATGTATGACATACTTTAATATATCTAACTTTAGCGATTGAGAAGGAATTAAGGGTATACTTATGAATAAAGTTGTACCTTATGATATACTTCAATATATCTAAGTTTAGTTATCGAGAAAGAATTAATGGTATATGATGTGAACCACTATGTCCTTGTCTTTAAGCCTCACTTCACTTGATAGAGGTGTTGAACTATAGTAAAGACTCAAGATGTCAAGTTGAAGTCTTGATCATAACCATGGATAAATAGCTTAATCAAATAAAAGGATTTTTAATAACCTACGAGTACCTTCCTTAGCCTTTAAACTATATTCTGCCGAACAATGTTGCATTTTGTGCATGCCTTGTGGAATTGATGATGTCTACATTGTACATTGATGCAAATACAAAGGACTTCTTGAAATGATAGTATTTACGTTCCCTTTTCTAGTTTATGTCACATTATCATTGTAATTTAAGAATAATGTTGCATTTTATGTAGATCTTATTTAATTGATGCCTACATTTAGCATTAAAGCAAAATACAAAACTCATAAAGATGTACCTATGCATGCATGGGGGGTCCATATAACATGCATTCAAAGAATATTAAGAAATACCCTTTCTTTACATGCTATAAGGCCTTAAAACGATCCCTTTTACTTTACTAAACTTATGGAAATTTTTAAATTGTAATTAAAAAACCCATTTTGCAAATATAATCATGTAAATTTTACTAAATATAGTACCCTTTCTTTTGAACTCAAGTGGTATCTTACATATTCTATAAGGTGGATTCCATGTTCCTATTTCATTTAACAATATAATTCTAATGCTCTTCTAACGTAGAGACTCAAGAATGATGCATTAAATACATTTTTTGAGTCCCAAACTCTTCCATAGTGCAACTACAAGTAGTTTGATCTTTTCTTAGATTTGAGAAGAAATCTTCTTTGTGTGTGTGTGTGTATCCGTGGCCCCAACCCTCATATCTAATAATCTATCAAAATATTCTATATCATGTATTGCCCTCAAGATTATCATTACTATTATTTTAGCTACAGGTTTTGAACTTTCAGAAAGCCTCCCAAACCTACTCCTCATCTATCCAACCTCCCCAATATATATTATTTTAATTATGTATTTGGGAGACCTTGAACTTCCAGAAAGCCTCCTAAACCTACACCTCCTCTATCAAACCTTTCCAAATTCAAATTAAAGTAAAAAGAAGGGTTCCCTTTCTTTGTTTGATAGGTAAGGTCTCTCTCTCCCCATACACTAAAGTCTAGTACCATAGTTGGCTTTTCAATCTCTGTGTGTGTGTGTGTAGCAAGAGAGTTGGGAATCACTCGTTGTGTTTTACGTAAGAAACATGCTGGGAAGCACAAGTGACATGGAAGGTAGACGGTGCAAATAGAAGGGCAGTGTAGGTAGAAGGACAGAGTAGGTACAATGAAGATAAAAAATAAGAGAAAAAAGTTGAGCAATAAAGAAATAAGAGATACGAGAGAGAGAGAGAGAGAGAGAGAGAGAGAGAGAGAGAGAGAGAGAGAGAGAGAGAGAGAGAGAGAGAGAGAGAGAGAGAGAGAGAGAGAGAGAGAGAGAGAGAGAGAGAGAGTAAAAGAGGAAAAGTGCTAAGATTCTAGACTCTAATAGATGAGGGAGCATTGTCGCTTAGTGGTAGCATTGTGCGAACCTATCGCAAAGCGGCCTAGCATTTTAGATGTAAGGAACACTATTATATATTTATGATGCAAAGTAACAAATCCTAAGTTCCAATATATAACTCATCAATAGTAATACATGCATCAAACATTGTATGCTATAGAGGAACATTTGAGTTTCTGGAATAACTTACCTATATATAGTATGTGCATCAAATTCAACATCAATAGTACATACATCAACTCATCATTGACAGTTCATGCATTAAAATCCATGGTTATTTATCTAGATAACTACAATTGTTTATCATATGTAGCATTACCATGTGAATTCAATAGCTAATTATGATATGTCTATCTTCTTTCTTAAAAAGCAAAAGCCTAACTAGAACCATGGAATGTGGTAATGAAGACTTAAAAACTATATTAGGTAATTTGGGAATTTCCATGCACTTTGTGAATCCCTAATACCTTTATTATTCGACCACATGGCCAAATCTTATTGTCTACTAACCCCGATGCGAGACGGAAAAAGAAAATTCAAAAATATGGAATAACGCGAAAAAAGGCAGCTTGGCAAATGAATAAGAGAGGAAAGGCCAAAAGCGCAAAAGGTCAAGTCAAAGGTAAATATACATTTTAAAATGTAAAGGTGTCACCAAAAATTTGTAAAAGAGCCGCTCCCTCCTATGCAAATCGTAAAATCTAGATGAGCATAGGTGAAGGGATAAGGCAACTAGAAGGGAATAGGGAAAGAGGACCTTGGCAAGATGCCCAGTCATGTAAAAAATGGGATAGGTGTCCAAGGGATTTTGGACTTGTATATAAACTCAAAAAGTGAATGAAAAGCTCATTCTTTGGTGTGTGGCTAAATTGACTTCTTCTTCTTCTCTTCTCTTCTCTCCTTCTTGCTTGTGTGTGCTTGTGTTGAGAGTGTGAGGGTGAGGGATCAGGGAGGAGAAGCTCTCCATATTCTCCTCTCTTCTTCTCTTCTCTTCCCTTCTCTTGTCTCACGCGCATTGCTATGGAGGATGGAGCTTGAGGGAGGAGGCTTCAGGTTGCTTGAGCTTGCATCTAGGATCATGGAGTTACCGGACTGCTTGAGGAGGAGGCTACTCATTCGAGTATCAAGGTAAGCTCACTACACCTGTAGGATCAGAAGCGCGTTGGCTAGGCGAGAGATAGCCACTAGAGATTGCTTGAAACACTTGAACAATAAGCGATCCGTGGGTCTTGACGGTCAAGCGTGAGCTCCCACTACATTTTGGTTCCATTGTCGGGACCACTAATTCAAGCTTGAGCACTTGCACGCTTCAAATCGAGCATCGAAGTAGGGTTTCATCCCCAAACAGATGCTTGATATAGGTAGGAGATTTTAGAGTTTAATCTTTAATGCAAGTAAGTATTTTGGGTTTTGATGATTCGGCAAGCAGGATAAATCATTTTAGTACTTGAGTTTTAATTTTTACTGCATTTAGAGTAGGATAGGATCGAGAGATCAAAGTGAATCGCTTTAGGGTTGCTACCGTAAACAAGCCCAAAACAAGGCAAACACAAGAAAAAAAGGGGTTGAAATCCATTGTCAAGGCATAAGCACTAACGGGGCAACACTTGAGTATTGGAACGAAGGTTTAAGACCCAAGGAAGGGGGGTTGAAGACACTTTTTTAGCTTCAGCATAAAGAGAGAGAGAGAACTAGGGCTTGCGATGGATCAGCTTGTGCGGGAGTTTTCCAAGCATTCCAGGTATATATGAACCTGGCCCCTTGTCCATTCTTGAATTTTGAAGGTGTATCTGGCCTTACATGCCATAAATTGGCACCGCGAATTAAAATTTTACCCTCGCAATTGTTGTGTCGTTGGAATCGGACCACGTCATCAGAGTTGGATTCCTAGAATCGGACTTGAGTGTCTGATCATTAGATGGTCTGATTCTCAACAATCAGATGCTCGGACACCATTCAAACCATCCAATCAAACGCAAACCCACAATTGGATTCGGGCCCCTTGTGACCCGTCTGATTGGACATATAGCTCGTTCGATTCAAACTATCGGCCATCGAACACTCGGACTCACAAAAATCAGACCGCCTGGATCATATTTGGGCAAATGAAAATCGGACCGCCCACGGACATTCGATTCTGAGAAATTGAACCCTTTCAAATTAGACCAAAAGCTAGAAGTGAAAATTGACAGATTGAGTGTATCCCGGGCATGCGAAGCAGAGCACCTTCTGTGACAAGGAAACCTTTCCGTAGCCTTCCAGACACGTCAGATGGTTTGTGGAACCTCCTGAGTGTGTGCAGTGTGACATGTAGACCTAGAGGCAATGCTAGCTGGCTCACTAGTTGTCCAGCCTGCTTAGAGGCACAAATCAACCTGTAGATCCCAATTATAATTTTACTAAGCTGAAAGACGCAGTGGAGGCCCTAGAGACAATTGAGAGTGGCCAACAATTGAGCTTGGAGCCATACTTGGCCGAGAACATAGAAGGGAGTGCGAGAGATGCATTTATCATCCTGCATTTGCACCCCACACTATTTTTGACACTTGAAGTGCACTTAAAAAAACTGAAAGCTTGATCTCACACAATGCACGAAAAGAACACCATGCACACTCGGAGTGTACGTAAGTTGAGGGTGGTTTGTAATAAAGAAGGGAACACAAACATAATAAGCAGAACAAACCCATCAATAGGAGATGACCCTCAAACTTAGATGGGCTATCAAGAATTTCCATCTGTAGGACCAAGAGAAAGACCCGTCATCACGAAAAACTAGATGCATAGAAGGATCAACACCATTGGAGGCGCAACACTCCCTAACTTGACCAACCACAATGACAACTTGGTGAAGCAAGAGGCTGCAGACACGGTAGGACCCAGTGCGACTCACGAAAGTGACGAGCTTGACTTGGCCAGCAAATGGTGAGTAAATGTGATCTCTAAACCTAGATGGACCACCATGGTAGGCCATCAGAGGATATCATCGCAAACCTTGAGGGTTTCTATGAGAAGTTGAGCGCATGTTAGCTCTAGTGAATAGGAATCGAATAGGACTAAACACACACACACACACACACACACAGAGTACTAGAGGTAGACTCAATGTTGAGTGAGCTTCTTATGAAGTAGCTCATTGACAATACATCAGCAGAGTAGATCGAGGTAGCCTTAGCAACCTCATTGCTTGCAAGATTAGGAGTCACCCAAGGCTCCAAGAGCCAATCGAAGATCCTTGCAGTCACAAAGTAGCTAGACAAATACCAGCCATGCAATGACCCATATAGTTTCGTAGAGGAATTTCAGTAGGTTTGCAAGGCTAATGGCCTCGCCGATCTTACTTAGTGCTCACAAGATTTTGGCCTATGCCTAGGCGATAAGGTTGGACATGGTACACGAGCTTAGACATTGCAGAGTGCAACAAGTTCCACAACCTCAAGAATCTCTTTATTAAGAGCTTCTTTGAGGCTGGATACTTTGACAATCTCATAGTTCACGGTTGATGAATGTTAAGTAGAAGGACAAAGAGGACATTAGGGACTACGTTACCCACATGTGGAGTCGATATAAGAGAATCCCAACTAACGAACGACCCATATTGAGAGAGTGGTCTCTGCAGCCTTTATCAACGAAATACACAGTGAGAAACTCTATAAGGCCTTGGCAGGAAACTCAAGCTTGCAAAGAGAGGTACTAGCTAGGGTCTTTGAAGAGGCCATACAAGTGGACGAACAACTCAAGGACAGAAGCTCTCGAAGCTCCAATCGAGATGAAGCTAATTCTAGATCCTCAGAAAGGGCCACAACATCTAGTGAACGGTTAGTCCCAAGTGCCCAAGATAAAGGGAAAAGCATTGACTAGAGTCAAGAGCTAGTAGAAATGAAGATGGAGCTAGCTAGATTGCAAGAGATGGTAAGAAGACCTACACACCACATGTCCAATGTGTGCATTGTGACAGAAAACCACCTCCCAATAGAGTGTCAAGACCCTTGGTCTCAACCTTGCACCAATTGTGGTGCATCATGATGGTAATATGTTTCCACCATTGTGGGATGAAATTCTTGTGAAAAGTGGCTTTGATAATGAGAATGTCCAACTCTTTAGTTGAAGAAGAAACTTTGCAAACATCCATTGAATTCTCCTCTTCTTGTCAATGCCATTTCCTTCATTTTCAGCCTCTTCTAATGCTTGTTAATGGTAAGTTTCCTCAGCTGCGCACCAAAAACATGGAGCCCCAAGAGAAACACCAAGGAAAAGGGGATTATACTACAGGAAAATCTATCTTGTAAGATCAACAAGCTTTTATTTCATTCTTTTGACCATCAAAACAAAGAAAACAACAAATATTTACACAACATCATAGTAGATATCTCCCACGGATTTGATAGAATCAACCATAATCTTCAACATCTTCATAGAATCCATCAATAGATCAAAGAAAACAAAAGAATAAAACATTTTTGAATGGAAATCAATCACATAGTATTCATCTTCAATGTATTCATAGTTTTCTCTCTCAATCTCTCATATACAGTTACATTGTTTTGATAGAATTGACTATCTCTAGCTCTCTCTTTCTCTCTCTCTCAATAGTACATCATCTCCTCACTACAATACTCTCATAATAACTCTCAATAATCATTCTTAGGTTGTGGATGCACCTCCCAAGAGGCATGTATGATATGAAGAGTCACCAGAGCCACTACAATGTCTTTTCACAGCTCACTACTATCACTGCCACTCGGTCTTCTCTTCAGTCTTCAGCAGCTACTTCTTCCATTTGTTTTATCTCTTTTAAAATTAGATTTATCCTTTCCAAAAGTTAGAAAATTTTCCCAAAGTCACACATACTTTCTACATAACACTTACAGAAGGTCTACAGAATAGTACAGTACAGTACTAGAGCAACTACAAAATAGTTACAGAGCAGAGACAGAGCAGAGACAAAGGCTCTACAAAGGGTTATAGAAGCTCATCAGAACCTCATAACTCATACTCAAACCATTCCAAACTATCAAAAACTATTCAATAGGCTTCCAAAAGATCTCAATATTCATCAATCATCAATCTATGCTTCATACAGAAGAAAATCAGAACAAAACAGAAGCTATACAGAAGGTATATAGAACCAATCAGAACCTTAACAGAACCTATTAGAATATCATAGAGCTTCATATTTCTACTGAAAATCATCATGAACTTCCAAAAAATAATCAATATCATCCAAAACACTCTCAAAAACTTCCTTTAACAACCATACATCACTCTAAATCCATCAAAAATCAATCATTAATTCCTCAAAAATAACAAAAATTAGTCAAAAATTCAGTCTTTTTCCACTCAACAATATTTAAAGACATGCTTCACAAGGATTTGGAGGTCTTTTTCGATGACCTCTACGTTAACTCGACCTGGATGAAACACTTAGACAAACTCCAAGCAGTCTTTGAGCGGTGTCGCCTATATCGTCTCTCCTTGAACCCCTTGAAATGCCAATTTTGGGTGAAGCATGGACACATCCTCGGCCATGTGGTGTCAAAGAATGGCATTGCCACTAACTTCTCGAAAGTCAGGGTTATTGTCGACCTTCCACCCCCAACCAACTACAAGGGATTTCAATGCTTCTTAGGCCATACGGAATACTATCGGCGGTTTGTGCTGAATTACACATTGATAGCCAAACCTTTATACAAGCTGATGATTGTCTTTGAATGGACTGAAGTATGCCAACAAGCATATGAAGAGTTGAAGAAGGCTCTAACCATAGCACCAATTCTACGAGCCCCAGATTGGACCATTACCTTCCATGTGCATATCGATGCTTCTAGATTTGCTATGGGGGCAGTGTTGTGCCAACCTGGCGAGCACAACCTAGACTATCTAGTGAGCTTTGTTAGCTGACAACTCATTGAGACGAAAATGAACTACTCGATGATAGAAAGAGAGGGTTTGGCCATGGTGTTTGCTGTAAAGAAGTTCCGGCATTATCTATTGGCTACACCATTTACTTTCTTTGTGGACCATCAAACCTTGCTATATCTAGTGAATAAACCTTACGCTACAGGACGCATAGCTCAGTGGCTCCTTCTGCTTTTGGAGTTTTTCTCCATTATTGTACGGAAGGGAAAACATCACTACATGGATGATCATATGTCACGCATCCCCATAGGAGAAGCCACTAGAGAAGGAATTACTGATGAATTGCTAGACTCCCACCTCTTTAACCTCTCTAGCGAGAGACATTTATTCAAGGCCGATCTAATGCCATATTGGGCAGATGACATAGTCCAAGTGCTTGAGCACAGACTACCTAAATGACCGATAGAGAAGGCAAGGCTGAGGTGACTTATTCTCAAAATCCAAACCTACTAGTTGATAGCAGGCTAGTTGTATCGCTTAGGGCAAGATGGATTGTTGTGCATATGAGTGTGCGAGCATGAGATGCATGACATGCTCTCAGAGGCACATAGCAGAATTACTGGTGGACGCTTTAGAGGAGACACGATGGCCCGCAAGGTGTTGCAGTCTCAACTATGGTGGCCAATGTTGTTCCGGGATGCTGCACGATTTGTTAATCATTGTGACGAGTGTGAGCGGACGAAGGTCCCGATTCGAAAGGATCAAATGGAGTTGACCCCAATCATTGCACGACAACCCTTCGAAAAATGGAAATTTGACTTCATAGGACTCATCTGCCTCAATGTGCGCAGTATTCGCAGGCCAAATACATCATTGTGGCCATAGACTACCTAACGAAGTGGGCAGAGGCGAGAGAAACATGAAAGAATGATGCTCGAAAACTGCCAAGTTCTTATGGGAGCAAGTGATCTCATGTTTCGCCTACCCCATCGAACTAGTCAGTGAGACCAAGGGACACACTTCATCAAACGAAGTGATAGCACATCTCCTATCCACCTTCCTAATTATCCATCGGAAATCCTCTCCATATTACCCTCAAGAAAACAGCTAGGCAAGATCCACAAATAAGATTCTTGTCAATGTCCTAACCAAGGTAGTCTCTGCCTCACACAGCGACTAGGATAACCAGCTGTGGTAGCCTTGTGGGCTTACCGCACAGCTTATAAAACGGCTGTCAAACAAACCCCCTTTAGGTTGACCTATGGAACCGAAGCAATTCTCCCCATAGAATTCTTCATGCCTAGCTTGCGAATTGCACTTCAGGAGCGATGGGAAGGAAAGGAGGCATGGACACAATGCCTAGTTGAGCTCGAACGCCTCTCAAAGACTCACCTTCTAGCCACTCATGCACTCATATGTGAGAAGACACGATGCAATAGCTAGTTTGACAAGCATGTCAAGCAACGTGACTTCGAACAAGGCAACTTAGTGCTCCTATACTCAGTTAAGGGGCATAAGCAAAAAATGAAGTTTAGGGGTCTTGGACCTTTCAGAGTCCATGCAATCAGCCGAACGGGCTACGTCGAGCTCAAGACTCTAGACGGTGAGGGAATAGGCTTCTTCAATGGCAATCGTGTCAAGAAATACTATCCTCCCATGCATCCTGTGCATGAGCCACCAATGTTGGAACCACCTGTCAAAGTACGAGTAGCCACCATCACCGAAATCGATGATGAGGATGAGGAAATCGTGGAGCCTGCATACCTGCACATCACGGTCACTGCCAAGCAAACATGCATCTTCAATGCCTTAATTGATGAGGAAGTGGACTTCAATGTCTTGACTTATGATCATTGGACCCAACTTGGCAAACCACCACTACAACCCACTAACGCCAAATTAAGCCCATATGGGGGTTGCGCATATGCACTTCTTGGCAAGTGCAGGGCTGCCGTTTCTATCGAGTCTGAGACTGTACCAATGATCTTCTACATGCTGCCAAATGCTAAGGACGCATGCATGGAGACGTTGCTAGGGCAAACCTTCAAGAAGCAAAATCGTTGCAACGTTGATTATGAGTTGCAGCGCATTCACCTTGCCATAGGCAACATCCACATTGTTACAGTTCAGCAAGGGCTGCGCGAGCTCACCCCAGTCCACACAGCCACCGGTAGAACTGTTAGCAGCCAAATCTAAGGAGAAGGGTAGTGCTCAGCCACGACCCACCACCTCTCAAGAACTGCTGCTCATGGCAGCAAAAGCTAAGGCCCAACAGCCTAGTTTTCAATGGAGGCCTAAACAGTTGTAACCACTGCCTAGGAGTCGCCACACACAACCTCATAAGACCCTAAGCTCTAAACCTAGGAACCCAGGGCACAGTTACAAAAATCGGCACATGATCAAACAAAGGTGGGTCCCTAAGGCCCTCCTTCATGCGCAAGGCTATTATGAGGGGAATGCTTGGATATGGACCCCTAAAGCCCACAAGGCCAAGTGCACCACTCGTACGTTGCCCCCAAGCTTGATCACCCCAAGCCCCATAGAACCTCAAAACCATAAATCACAGTGCTCCCCAGACCCACATCCATCAAGCTCATCCACATACATGCCCAAGAGAGTCAAACAAGCTTATCGGCCCAAACGATAGACATTGTCACATGAGCCATCACCCGCTAGAGCCCATCCGACTACAATGATCCACTCTGAAGGCCACAGTCCATCAAAAGTAGCTGCTACTTCCCCAGCCCTAAGCCAAGAAGTCCAACCGCAACCTCAAGAACGCCTGCAACCACAACTATCCATTGTCAAAGGCTCTAGTGGTATCAAACCCCAACCACCAACACGTCTTAAATCCTCCTATGAGCGAAAATCATTTTTGACACTGGCCTCAGATCTAGTCGAAGATACAGGGGATGACATGGTTGATTGCATTAGACGGCTTGATACCACCTTCAGAGAGCTAGGTTTGAGCTATGACTGCTTGGACTTAGGCTTGTTGCCCGAGCCTTTTGCAGCCAAAGTTCGTATGATGCCTTGTTCTTGGGAGACATTTGAACTTGCCTTCGCAAAGGCAGCTAACTCCGCTGTTGTATTACTCAACAGTGAGATCTCTAAAGAGCAAGCCCTCAAATAGCACCTCATCACGTCATCAATGACCAAGAAATTGTAGAATTATCCAAACTTGCTGAGACTGAATCCCCATTCTTGAGGCACTTGTACACTCTTAGGTTGCAATGGGAAGTAGAAGGGTGCCGAGTCATGACAATGGGAAGTAGAAGGGTGCCGAGTCATGACAAACGCTGAGCAGTGCCGCGCAATCAAAACAGTGGAGTACGACCCCACTTATGTCATGCCAACCTCATATAGAGTGTTAACCACTCTTCGTGACCGCCCCCTGAAAGAGCACATCAAGGGACACCCTTACCTCAATTGCCTATTGACTGAGGAAGAGCTACATATTGCTAGCCGCGTCGCCTTCAGTGACTTTCTAACATATGTTCTCATTTACATTACACACGTGGGCACTTGAACTTTTGATCTAGACCGCGAAGCTCAGTTAGAGTACAACCTCGATTTCTATACTTGGTTCCTACACTGGTAACTCCTAGGCCCATTGCAGAATGTCCTCGACCTCCAAAACCTTCAATCCTAGGAAGGATTCTTCTCGAGCTAGGAGGGGAGGGGAGTGAGGTGAATCAAATTAAAACCAAGGAAAATCAAGCAAAATGCATAAACATGTAAACAACAAGCGAGGTAGACAGGTGGGTTTTTCCATGTCTGTAATACTGCGTGGCTCAGCACACTAACCCCGGCTCCCGTGTCTATGATCCCCTTTCTCATTGTGTCGCCTAAGGCTAGGACTTGTAACAATGCATGCATCTTGGTGCCTTCCCAAAAAGCATTAACGTGCAAGGATTTTGGCACTGAGTGCAACGTCTGACTCGGTATTTGTGTTTCTGCATCATGATCATGCAGATCTGTAGCTTGTTCTCGTGACCCCTCAACCCACTACTGCTTGAGGTCTTGCCATAGGGTGGGATGCTACTTAAGCAGGTCTCCCAGGCTTAACATCACAGGGTTGGTCACTAGCGTGGTAAGCAGGTTGTTGGCTGCTCGTTCCTCTCCTAGACTAGATTGTCCTGGCCAATGGCTGTGATTGATTTGTGGGCCTGCAGTATCAAGGTTTGGCCTAAGCGATGCTGCCTACGGTGCGGTTGCATCTCCTGCGAGGGGGTGAGACTGCCGTGCTTATGCTGGGGAGATCATCGATCTCGTCCTCTAGGATGGGCTCAGCATCCCCTAAGTACTCTTGGGCCTCTTTCACCCAGTCCTTCACTTTCTCTATGGCCTCGAGTTGGTGCTTCGGATGTGGGTATTCCTCTACCTTGGCACTTCCCTTTTCGGCCATCTTGGGGTCTGAAGTTTCTACCTCTGCATCTGTGACCTTCTTTCCAACAAGCAGAATTGTAGCACTCTCAGTTTTCAGTGCGATCCTAGCCTTGAACATCTTCTTCCTTTGCCTACAGCTCTTCTTCCCTATTGAGGCTGCGTCGAGGTTGCTGGGTCCTGGTAGTGATATGCCGGTCTGCTTTGTCTGGGCATGGGTCATGACCGGCAACGGGATGGGTGTGGCCTCCCCATCAAGGTTCTCAACACCAAACAGCCCCAATGGAATAGATGGTACGTTGGCTGAACTTGCAAAGGTTTTCGCTTTGGGCAATCGACAAAGAGATGGGTGATTCCGCACTCAACACACCTTAGGTCATCTTTGTCTTTGTTCTGTTGCTCCCTCTCGGGGCAACGTGATGAGATATGACTTGGGTGACCACAAGTCCAATAGATGATTGGATCCTGCGTCTGCCCTCTTAGGCCTCTGCCTTGTCCTCTCCCCAACGCCATCACTGGTACTGGTCGATAGTCCATAAGGACTGCGTTGCCCTCATCATCATGAGAGACATAAGGGTATAAGTAAGTCTCTTCCTCATTTGGCTCTTCCACGTAGTGGACTGGAGCGTCACTTGGTGGACAGGTCACATAGGGACCAGGCAGTCTAGGTATACCTGTAGGGTTTATGTCCACCCTAGGGGTAGCCATCTTAATGTCGTTAGGGGCAGGAAGGGCCAGAAGAGTGGATGTGGCCTGTTTGCTAGGTAAGGCTGACCGTATGGTTGGGAGTACGGAAGTCTCCTGGGAAATTTGCAATGCATGATGTCGTGACCAAACCTGTCGCAGTTTAGCGCAAGGTCTCAACCAAGGGTCTTGACACTCGGCTGGCAAATGGTTTCCACCATAGTACACACATTAGATGTGTGAGTGCATTGGTCATCTCCACAGGTCTTGCAGCTTGAAAATCTCCATCTTGACATCAGCCAAGTCTTGGTTCATCTTGGTGGCCTTCCCCTTATCTTAGGATGATGGGGCTGGTCATTCACTAGAGGTTGATGCTCTTTTTGAACTTTGCGAGTTGGCTTCTTTTGAGTTGGAGCTCTTGGAGCTCCACTCTTTCAAGTGATCATCAACTCTGATGGCTTCCTCAAAAACCAAAGCTAGCACGTCTTGCTACAAGCTCGAGTTGGCTACCAAAGCCTTATACAGTTCCTTGTTTTGAATTCCACTGATGATCATAGTTGAAACTGCTCTTTCAGTCAGTTATTCACCTGTAGGGATTCTCTTGAAGAGGCTCCTCACGTGGGTTATGTAATCGTGAATTTCTCCTTCTCTTTCTGTTTGACATTCATCAGTCGTCGGAGTATCCAGGCTCGGCAAACCTCTTGATGAAGAGATTCTTGAGGCTATTGAAATTTGCTCCCTCTATGACATCTAAGCTTGTATACCAAGTCCTGCCCTTGTCATCTCCTAAGCAGAGCCCAAATGCTTCAGAGTGCTGAGTCAAGTTGCTGAGGCCGTTGGCTTCGCAGACTTGCTTGAACTGCTCTACAAAGCTATATGGATCGTCATGGGGTTGGTACTTGTTGATCTGCTTTGCAACTATTGGATTTTAGATTGGCTCTTAGAGCCTTGCATTGCTCCTAATCCTGCCAGCAGTGAGGTCGCCAATGCTACAACACCTTGCTCTATTGTGGTGTTGTTTAGCAATCACTTCATAAGAAGCTCGCTCAACGTTAAGTCTCCTTCTAGGGCTCTCTCATGATCCATTCGGCTTCTTCCGGCTAAGTTCAACACTCGTTGCACCTCACGCAACTCTGTGCTTTGCCTTTGACTCCTAGCCTGCTGGTCTCTATTGTATGCAGCTATGCTTTGCAATGCCTTGTGGGCTAGCTTTCTCTCTTCTTCTAAGTCTGCGATGATAGCATCTGTTGTCCGACCGCAGTGCTCATACCGAGCGTGTGCATTGTAGCTGCTGGCTGACCAATTGCTGAATAGCAGATGCCTAAGTCGAGCTCCTTGTTAGACCTGCGGTCTGAGCTTTCTTCTGCCATAGGTGAGTTCTTGTGCTCCACCAAGCTATCGATAAGGTTGAGTAGGTTTGTCAAATCTACTTCAATTGCACCACTTGCTTGGTCCTACTTTGTGCATTGATGGTTTGTCTCTGTCTGTGGGTTCTCTCCTATTTGTGGATTCCTTAACTGGCTTATTTGCATGAGTTCCTTGACTTATTAAATACAGTCCTCAATTTATCTCCACTCAGTGCGTGTGTTCTTTCTAGTGCTTTTGTGCTCAATCAGGCTTTCAGTTTTCCTTAAGTGCACTTCAAGTGCGGAAATTCAAGGTGAGTGCGACAAACAGCCTCTAAGCATCTTATGCACCCTCACTTCGTTTTGGGCCTGATAGGCTTTGTCGATCAATTCTCTGGCCGTCTTGACGAGATTTAGGGCTTTTCGATTACGTTGCCTTGCCTGTTTTTGGGTCCAATCGGGGTTTTATGGCTCAGTGGGTTGCCTCTAGGCCTCTAGGTTTCTAGGTATTGTGGACAGCCCATTCAAACTACTAAGCGGCTGCTCCTTACGATTTTTTCTATTCCACGCGCCAGCATCAAGTTTTGAGCGTCATGAGTGCTTGTGACAGTTTGTGCTACTGAGCTCCAGTTGGGTCACGTCAAATTTTTGAAAAGTTGAGGAAAATATGCACTCGGCCCAACTGGTCCGAATTGCAAGGGCCAAGTGGGTGACTCGAACGGGCTGAATCGCATTGGTCCGAGTACCGAAATTTTTTGCTGGCTGAGGTCGAAGTGGCATCACTCGAACAGGCCGAGTCAAGTGTTGGGCCGAGGGCCGAGTCGGGTCCTGGGGGCCGAGGGGGCAAAACTGGTAAATGAGGCCGAGTCTGAGTGTCGAGTTAGTGAAAGGGCCAAGTGACGTCCCTCCGACGGGCCGAGTGGACTATGGGCCGAGGGCCGATTAGGGTTTTCGAGTCGAGTCGACCAAATGGCAGAGTCCAAGGGCCGAGTCTGGGACTTGGCCTAACAACGGCCGCTCGGACAGGCCGAACGCAGCATGACAAATGCTGCACGATGACGATTTCGATCAAATCTCACAATTTAGGCAATCAGTCCAAGCACAAACTTCAAGATCCCAACGAAGGCACCAAGGGAAGTGATTGGTATACCTAGGGTGAGCGGTAGGCTCTCCAATGATGAGATTGAATCGAATCTTTCTAGGGGCTCTCTCTCACTGCAGTGGTTGCAAATGAGCTCTCCCTTGGCCTCTTGGCTCTTAAACCCCTTCCTGGGTAAGGTTTCGATGCTCTCAATCACTCACTTGCCGACATTAAGCATCCCAAGCAAGCTTTTTGCCTTTTTTTTTGCACAATTTATGCCCCGTTTTGCAACAGTAAACCCTACCCTTTCCCGATTTGATTTCCTAATCCTATCATACATTCAATGCAACAAGATTGAAAGCAACAAATTAAAATGATTTCTCCCTGTTTTACAATCATCAAACTAACTAACTAACCCAAAATACTTACTTGTTTTGAAGATCAAAATGCCCAATCTTCCTACCTATCTCAAGCTCCATTTCGGGGATGAATCCCTTACTTCAATGCTCGATATAAGGCACGCAAGCGCTCAAGCTTGAATCCATTTGTCCCAACAACAGAACCAAAATGTAGGAGCTTTCGCTCAACCACCAAGACCCACAGACCGCTTATTGTTTCAAGCGTTCCCAGCGAGCTCTAATGGCTACCTCTCACATAGCTGACGCATCGTCGATTCTATGAATGTAGTGACCTTACCTTGATGTCGATATGAGTTGCCTTCTCTCTTGCACACATCGGCAACTCCACGATCCTAGATGCTAGCTCAAGCATCCTCAAGCCTCCTCCATCTCCAAGCTCCATCCACCATAGCCACGCGTGCAAGAGAAGAGAAGAGAAGAGAAGAGAAGAAGAGAAGAGGAGATGGTGAAGAGCTTCACCCTCTTGATCCCTCACTCCCACACACTCACTCTCTCACACTCTCACACTCCCTCTCTCAAGAGCACACACAAGCAAGGAGAAGAGAAGAAGAGAAGAAGAGAAGAGCTCTTGTTAGCCACACACCAAAGAATGAGCTTCCATTCACTTTTTGAACTTTATATATAAAAACCCTAAAACTCCATGGGCGCCCATCCCTTTTTACATGATCGGCCATTGTGGCAAGGTCCCTTTTTCTAATTTCCTCTTCTTGCTTCATGCCCTATGCCTATACCCGTCTATTCTTTTACAAGTGACACAGGAGGGAGCCTGGCCCTCTTTTGCAAGTGTTTTTAGAGTTTCTGAGGCGCCCGCGGCTTAGCTTTAGAGGCTGCCTGCATGTCTTTGCTCTTTTTCCATCTTCTTCTTGATTTTTCATTCATTCTTCTGCCTTCTTGGCTTAGGCATTATTCCGCCTTCTTGGCTTCTTGGCTTCTTGGCTTGGGGTTAATAGTGCGATTAGAACCCTAGTTGAGTCAAGTTAAATCTTAGCCTCACTCATCATGTAGGGTTTCATTTACCAAACTGGCCCTTACAATTAAGCTTAGCACTTCACATGTGTATCTTAAATCTACATTTTTAGATGCATCAATATTATGTGGTGCAACTGAGCCTATTCATAATGCCATGCAAATGCATGTCTTTCCTGAGTTGTCGATACGATGTGGGATCCCCATTCATAAATACTCCTTCTAGTGCGTTTACGCAATTCATAAGTCATGATCTAATTATTTAAATGTGAGTGTACATGAGTTCATTGTAAATGCAAGTTAATTCACTACAATGGTCTAGGGATGCAATTGATCTATATGGAATATTTATGTACCCCGGCAATCTATGATGCATTCATGAAAGTTTGAACCTAATACTTCACTTAATTACTACAACAACCCGTAGATGCTTAATCTATTCACAACAATTTATGGTTATTAGGGCCTTTTGACTACCTTTCTAGTTATGTAAGTTACACGATACGAGGTATGACTTCTTCCTAAGGATGTCCTTGCTTAAATATTCAATTTAAATTACTAGACATGGTGGCGATACCTGATTTTGGAGTGTTGAGTTAGCGTTCATGCCTAATAACCCATTCGTGTTGATGATGGCATCTTTGCCCAATCCTTCTCCCATAGTCGCGGCTTTTCTAGTTACTTGGGAGAGTTTACGCTTTGGGGCTATTTTGGAACTCGAATGCAACCTTCACTTCTCTCGGAGGATTCTAAGTGGCAGAGTTCCCTATGCTTGTCTTGACTTTTGCAATCTCCTTATCAATTAGAGGCAGTCGATGCAGAGGTTACGAGGATCGTGATGGGGGGAGAGGGTACTCGAGCCTTCACCCAAGAAAGGAATTTGTTCTTGATCCTCTTCTCTCTCTCTCTCTCTCTCTCTCTCTCTCTCCCTTTCTCTCTATGTTTCCCCTTCTCTCTCTCTCTCTCTCTCTCTCTCTCTCTCTCTCTCTCTCTCTCTCTCTCTCTTCCTCTCAAGTCTGGCAATAGGGGGGAAAGGAGAACAATGTGTGTATTCTTTTAGGGGGGAGATTTATATACGGGGGGAGAAGGGTATTATTGGGAGAAGAAGGCACCATGATGAGGAGGCCTTAACTCCACTCTTATGACCATTGTGATCATTGCCATGCAACTGATCAAGAAGGAGTTTTGGGGGGTTTGGAGGTGGCTCACGTGTGCCCCTCCTCCCCTTATCATCATCGTGTTGTCATATTCTTCAGCCTCCTCTACCGCCACATCACTCCTTCTACCATCGTGATCTCCTTCTCCACCCGCTCCACTCTTATGGCCATTGTGATCATTGCCATGCAACCGATCAATAAGGGGTATTAGGGGGTTCGGAGGTGGCACATGTGCTTCTCCTCCCCATTATCATCATTGTGTTGTCGTGATCTTTGGCATCCTCTTCCGCCATATCACTCCTTCTACCGTCATGATCTCCTTCTCCACCCCCGTTGAATGTCATCACTTCCCTCACCTCTATTGTCTCCAAGTTCATCCCCCTCCCACCGCAACTGATGGAGTTGACAGGGGGAGACATAATTAAAAATATTTCTTTTTTCCTTAATTTATTCATAAAAAAGGGGGAAAATCTTGACAGTGTTGGAAGAATGGTGATGGATTAAAATTTCCCTGTTGTAGTGGTTGACCCTGCCCACATCCTTTCCTCAACAGTGGTGGCAGATGATACCCCTCGGTCTCACTTAGCACTGGCAACCATTGTAGAGCCCATCTCCAACCCCATCGAAGATGATGTAGAGCATAAAAAATAGTCCTAAAAAAGGGCCAACTAGAGAGCAACCTTAATAAGTAGACTACTGCATGAGAACACCCCCACTAGGCGACCTCGAACCCCTGACCCTAGATGAAGGACACCTCAGCCACCTGTCTCTACATCAAACTCACTCTCCTCAAGTGGAAGGGCCAAAAGCACCCATGGGAAGAAGTACCCCAACAAGAGAATAAGGCTCTTGCCCAAGCAACTGAAAACTCCACAAGCCATACTAACATTGCCCTTACTACCTAGCCCCTCCTCGACACCACACTCACATCCCTTGTCCTCATCCCATGAGAGTTTAGCTAGAAAATGGCTCTCCATTCATTAAAATTCATCAATGGGTTTTTGACTCAACAACAACACCAGTAGTAGGAGCTCACCATGCACATTGACCACCTAAAGTAGGTGAATACCGCCCTCTCCAAGCACCTTTGCTAGAGAGAGACACTCACCTCTGCAGCTATCGGCAAGGGTTGGAAGCTTGCTAGAATTCCTAGCCAGCCTTCACACTGATGATGTCCGAAGCACCAATAGCAATCCAAGCTCAAGTGGCGAGAGTGAAGAACCTAGATGGTGCAACCCCACTCACCATGGAGATCATTGAGGAACTCTAGCAAGACTACAAGCAGGAGTGGATTGATAGCTAGGAGAAGCTAAAAGGTGAACTCTAGACTGCCATGACAGAATCCTACTCCAAGCTCTTTCCTTTGTCCAACAAAATGGATGAGCCAGACTCTAATGCTAAGCCTACCCCTCTCCCACCCAACCATTGATTGCTATGGCCATATCCCCTCTTTAGCAAGGCAAGAGTGCCCCCATTGGCTCCACCCCAACATACTTTATCTCTGGCTTGATGGACAAATTTATCACCTTGCCAAAGTTTGAAGTGGCCACCCTTTGGATCATCACTGATCAACAGATAAGGAGTCAAAACTTGTAGCCAAGCCTCTCGTGCCTATCAAAAAAGTGAAGAAGGTTGTCATGGAGGAACACCAACTGCATTTTGAGTGATGAGAAATATTCATCCAAGGCTTCAATCTTGGATTTCTTTGATTTCTCTACAGGCATAAGCTCCATGGATCCAAAGTGACAAATGACCTCCTTTGGCAGTACATTTTAGAGGAATAGGGTCAAAGTAGCCTGATAGATCAAGAAGGCCAATATTCCTCGGCATCCTATTGCCAAGTGGCACCTGTACGAGGAGATGAGAACCTTTAATGGTTCTCCCTTGTGTGCATGTTGATGGGATGAGTGCCTTGAATGGTTCTCCATTAGCATGGGCATGTTTCTAAGAGCACCTTATTTTTTGTCTTGGTTAGAAGGTTGGTGGGAACATATATCCTTTCCGGGTGTGAGACTTGCAGTTGTGAGCACAAGTGAAGTTGTACATGGGTGATGCCATAATATTCATATCTCAAGTGCTAATGTCTATGTAATTTGATTCTTTAATGGAATTCTAACAATTAGTTGATTTATTATGTCTGGCTACATTTGTTTAACTAATTATTTTTCTAGCATGATTTTTTGAATTTTTGATAGAGCAAGATGAATTGAATATACACAACAAGCGTAATTTATTCCAAACACTTCTTCATTAGTTTGTTTAAATAAATGCGTCGCTATTTATTCTAAGATGTGTGTGAATCCTCTTTGTAAATATTTATTGATATTTGATATTTTAGGAGATATATTAAAGATATTTTAGAAATGTTTTATAGCTCTCAATAGTTGTGAGTTGTGCAACTAATTATAACCATTGATTTAGTTAACTCAAACTCTTTTGCAAAAAGACTGATCGTAAAGGGCCTATCTTTGGTTAAAGCAAGATTCATTTTAATATCACAGGGGTAAATTACACCCAATTATATATTGCTCAACTTTATTTTACTCTTTTTAAAGTCTATTTTGAGTTTTATGAGTTGTACTTTCAATTTTTATAAGAAAAGAGAGTAAGAGAGAGCTTATTTTGCTCACTACGCGCAAATCTCACATATGATCTATGCAATAGTGATATCAGAGCTCAACTTACATATGGCATTCCAATCACCTATTATCTCTTGCACAAAGGTGAGCTCTCTAGAGTGGCCAGGCTCTACGGTAACCAATTACACGGCTAGATCCCTAGGGCTTCAAAACCCCAAAACCCGTCTATCTCTATTCAAAAATTTTCTAGTTTAGTCCAAGATTGAAAAATTAAAACCCCCTATCATGGTGCCATTATTCTAACAATCTGTGATGAAAGGAAGGTCTATATAAGTTTAATCAGGTTTTATCATTAAGATTAATTAATCTTAAAGAAACCTAAAGCTTCAATTTGAATTTCATGGTGGGAGGGAGCCATTTTTTGCCATCGCTAGCAAAACAATGCTATTATTAAGTCCTAAAAAGTCAATTTTTTTAAACTAAGGCTTAAAGCCTTGATTACTCCCTTCCTACATAAGAAACTTTAGCCTCTTTTACTCCAAGTCAAACTCCAAGTCACCTATAGACTACTTAGATCAATCCAAATCACTATTGACTTCCAATCTTTAAGAGGTGATTCCTGCACAGTCACTTCGGGGCTATGAAACTTCATCAAATTATCATTAACAATTTTTGTCTTTCTTTCCTATTTTGTCTTGTCATTTCGCCAAGAAGCCGCTCTTTAATTTGGTACTTATATGTCAAAGTTTTATTACTATGAGTGAAGCATCTCTTCAAGGCATCTTTATTATTTGGATATCTTCATGAAGCCATCCGTAATGTATAGGGGAGGTACCCTACTCGAGGCTTGGCTCTCCTTGGGCGTGTCGCGGCATGGGGCCGTAGTGCGTGTCGCTTGGGCATGGTTAAGTGGCTCGGGGCTTCCCCCAGGAATAGGTGAGTGGGGATGGTGAGTGCAAACAGTGAGAGTGAGGGGGATGGGTAGTCTTTTTCATGGGGCGAGAGGTGAGTGGGGTGTTGTGCTACCGTGAAGGGATTCAGGGGTGCGTCCTTGCGTAAGCACCAAGAAATATCAAGTGATATGAGGAATTCCCTGCCCGATGGGGGGAGATAACATGATGGACTGCTGAACCGTGTCGGCGCTGGGCCATGACGCGTTACCGTGTCATGTTACCTTCCGTGACGTGTTACCTTCCGTGTCGACCTCTGTGTCGCATTGGGCTGTGCCATGCTGCGGTGCTGTGACAAGTTGGGGAAAGCATGTTATGCTATGATATGTCGAGTTATGGTGCCATGATGAGTTCCAAGGGGCGTGATACACTGTGTTATGCTGTGTTTTGGTGCCGGGGCATGTTTTGATGTTTTTGGAGTTTATCACATGGGTCTCGTGAAGGACTATCTAACATTGCAAATTTTGATTTTGCGTCACCACTTCCTAAACCAACCATGGAGCAATGCATGAATTTATTAGCCATGCAACTAGAAGAAGAGTGACAATATCAAACCCAACTAGAGCAAGAGTTGCAATCTCTCAAGCATCTATCCTCCCAAATCTCCTATGTCGATGATGCTATGGTCTGCACCATCAATGCCACCCTTGAAGTGCAATCCATCTACAAAGAAGAAAATATAATCAAACATATCTTTAAATTTAGTACTTACAATAGTATTAAAGATGGTCGTAAGGTTCTCTCTTGGCTAAGTCAATTTGACTTATATTTTGATAATGAAAGTTATGCTAAAAATGATAAAATCAAGTGTGCTTCACATTATTTTATCAGCAAAGCTTGTTTATGGTAGGATGTTACATGCAAGAGCACCAATTTTCCTCTTACCTAGAAAGCATTCTGTAAGAAGATTCTTAGTAATTTTCTTCTTGCCCAAATCGAGCTTCGCATGCAACAAAAATGGGGTGTCTTTATGTAGCGAGAGCAAGATATCATTCCTTGGTACACCGAAAGATTCTGGAATACTTTGCTGCAACTTCAAATGGTTAAGCTTGTAGCTAAATCAACTTTTGAAAGGAAGTATATGTCTAGCCTTCTTCTGTTTTTCCAAGCTAAAGTCAACATGTTTAAACCCAACACATTGGATGAGGCTATCTCTTTGGCACATGATGCCGAAAAGAAACAAATTAAAGATCAGTGACAACTTCTAGCTTCCACAATAAATAATATTGGTAAAAACAATTCTTATTTTAATTCTTTTTGTGGTTTCAACTTTTAATTTGGAAAGAATCGTCCTAATTGTTGACCTTGGATGACAAATTTTTATATAATGTAAGCCAATCTACTTTAAATTCTAATCCCAAGATTTTTCATCTACCTACTACAACTCTGCCTAAGCCATCTGAATCTAAGAATGTTAATCTAAGTGTCTCAAATACCAATTCCAAGAATGTAATTTATTATAAATGCAATTGCTCTGGCCATATTGTGAGTTGTTGTCTTATGGGCAACACTCGTTGATTGAAAAAGGCCTACTGTACATCTAAATTATTTTGGAGTTGACGAAGTAACTAAAGACCTTGACACAATGCCTAATTTTTATGAAGCCACACTTATGGGAGAAAACTCTAACAACATTGAGAAACCTGTTGGTAATATATATATCCATGTTTTATGGAAAACAGGATGTAAATTCCATAATAATGAATGATTATTTAGCATGATGAAAAAAGTACACATGACATTATTTCAGAAAAGGTAGTCAGAAGATTGCAACTTAAAACTATTGTGTCCACTTATAAAATTAAGGTTGCATTTTTAAGGCAATGATATAACGAAACTAAAAAAGTATATGGATTAGAATTTTGCATTGGAACTTATAAAGAAAAACAAAATTTTCTAGTAGCATTGTTACAATTTGTCAATGTAATTTTAGGTCTGTCTAGCAGCATCAATTTAATCCCAATATTGATTATGGCATGCATTCCATGCATATTCAACATGAAGGTAAAATTCTTTTTCTTGAAGGACTAACACACATTGAATTATACCCCTTAATTAGTCATACTTAGGCAAAGCATGCCATTTGAAAACAATCTAAAGCTTTTCTCATATTACTTAATGAAGTTGAAGCTACTAATTCTACGTTGACCATACGACATTAAAATTTTATCAATACTTTTTTTAATTGTTTCTCTTCTAATTTGTGTCTTCAACTTTCTCCATCACGACCTAAGGATCATCAAATTGACCTTCTACCTAGCAATCAACCTCCTTGCAAAGCTCCTTATCACCATAATTAGGTAGAACAAAAAGAAATCCAAAAACAAGTTGAAAATTTATCAAATAGAAAATTAATCTAGCCTAACAGTTTGCCTTTTGGAGCTTCTATTCTTTTAGTAAAGAAAAATAATCAACCTATCATATGTGCATAGATTACATAGCTCTAAATAAAATTAAGGTTAAAATTTGATATCTAATTCCTCGTATGGATTATATGTTAGACAAATTGTAAGGTGCTACTGTGTTTAGCAAGATTAACCTTAAGTCCAATTATCATTAAGTATGCATGGCTACCCCTAATAGTTATAAAATTGCATTTAGGACCCAATTTGGCCATTATGAATTTCTAGTAATGCCCTTCGGTCTTACTAATACACCTACCACTTTCAATAGAATGATGAATCAAATATTTTTAAATTTTTTAGCATTGTCTTATTGCCTTTTTTGACAATATCCTTGTTTTTAGTAAAACTAAAGGAGAACATGAAAATTTTTTATCTTTAGTCTTTAGTTTACTTTTAAAAATCATCTTTTTGCTAACCCAAAAAAGAGTACTTTCTTTTAAACAAAAATTAAATATTTAGGTCATATTATGTCTGCTAAAGATATACACATTGATCCACACAAAATTGAGGCTATTAATACATAGCCTACACCCAAAAATGTGCATGAAGTCTGCTCATTTTTAGATTTAGAAAGTTTTTTTGTAAATTTGTTAGAAATTTTTCATTATCTACTTTGCCATTAACTGTATTATTAAAGAAAGGTCTTGTATTACATTAGGGTGACAATCAACATTGATCCTTTAATTTACTAAATCATGCATTAACTAACGTACTTGTTTTAGAACTTCTTGATTTCAATAGACCATTCTTTCTAGTCATTACTGATGCTACTTACTTGAGGTGGCAGAGTCATTCAAGTTTTTACACATCCATTTGGTCTGGTTGGAACCAGATACAGAAGGCATTTAGGGCTTCATTCCATGATGACCAGTCGTGTTTTGCAACTTGCTCAGTTGTAGCCTTCTTTTGCATTAAGGATTCAAAGATGACAACCTTGTGAGATTCATTAACCATGTGTACACCACATCAAATTGCCATATAAAAGCATCCAGATCTTCATTGAAAGATCCAAAGAAATTTAGGGGGAAAATACTAGGATGGTGTGCCATTGAAATCACGATGATAAGTGAAGTTGGAATTAGTGGTGGGACACCTACCCAGTGTTGAGAATCTGCCAATCACACCCTATGTATGCCCCTTTGTATGGAACAACTAGGCTAGGAAGATGCAGTTCATTCTAGGAAGAGAGACAGATCCCATAGGCACAGTGATGAAATGTGCTACCAAGCAATCCTATATAATGATGTACTTGACTATCACTTTCATATGATGATAATGCAATAGTACTTGTCTCTTTCTGTCAAGTCCTTGTGTCATTGTCAGTCCTACACAAGATTGTGTTTATGAGTTCAAGTCTCAATCTTGAAACCTAATTCACTTGTGTAACAGTTGTCTTCTTTGTCAATGTCAACATGAGTAGTAGCTTCATCTTCCATCCTCCATAACTTCTGCCTTTGCCATGCTCTAGATCCCGCATTTCTCACACCCAGTTGAGTGAAGAGGGTTGGTTTCATCAAGCTAGTTAATGAAGCGATCTGGTTACCACCAATTATGGTAATACCTATGAAGAATGGAAAGATTACAGTATGTGTGGATTACAAGAAGCTGAATGTAGCCATGATTTTAGATCCTTTTTTTATATCATTTATTGATTCTTTGCTTGATGATGTAGCAAGACACAAAATGTATAGTTTCCTTGATGGATTTTCAAGATATAATCAAATTAGGATGTATCTGAATGATATGGATAAGACCACTTTTATTACCTAATGGGGAGCTTATGTTAGTACTATAGTGAATTTTTGCCTCAAGGATGGACCTTCAGAGTTCCAAGGAGTTGCACATAAGACATTTGATCCATACTTGATAACCTTCATGAGAGTGTTCATAGATGACTTTTGTGTCTTTCGCAAGAGGAAAGAGCACTTGAAGCATCTTAGGCTTTGCTTTGAGAGATACATGAAGTTTGGCATGTCTCTAAATCCTTTCAAGTTTGTCTTTACAGCAAAAAGGGGACTACTCTTGGGCCATATTCTATCTTCTGAAGCACATATGGCAATAAATCCTAAAAAAGTAGCAATTTTCCAAAGGGCTAAAGCACTATCAAATGTGTAAGAGGTTATGAGATTTTTTTGTTAGATGAAGTGGCACAGTAGATACTTGAGATATTTATCACATATGTATTCTACCCTTACCACTTTAACCAAGAGAGGCATGCAATTTTTTTGGAGGGAAGATCAAGAAAAAGCTTTCAATGACCTCAAGAAAATGCTAGTGGTGGCTCCCATATTATAGCCTCCTACATACCCTTTCATGTGTTTATTGATGCATTTGATGTGGCTATGGGAGATGTGCTTATGTAGGATAATTGTACCTGGCTTGGTTTAGATTGATATATTATGCAAGTAGGAGATTGAGTGCTACTAAGAAGAATTATTTAGTAACTAAAAGAGAAGCACTTGGCATGGTTTATTCTTTGTAGAAATTCAAGCATTACTTGCTAGGTAATCATGTTATATTTCATGTGGACCACCACTCTCTTGTTTAACAAACTTCAGTTGACTAGAAAATCAAGTAGGTGGATGTTACTATTACAATGTTTCAATTACAAGGTCATTTACACTCAAGGAAAGAACATGCAATGGCTAATTATCTCAAAAAATTGGAAAATGATGATATAGAAGGGGTATAAAAGTAGGAGTTCTTGATCAACCACTTGATGAGCTCTTTGAAGTCTAGGTTGTAGATCCAGATTCATGCTATGACTAGCTATTATATTTCCTATAGGAAGGGGTTATGAGAGCACATATTATATTGTTGATCAAATAAGAAAGTTTTCATTGCAGAGTAGATCATTTCAAGTTAGGATGAATACACTGTATAGAGGAGGAGTTGACAATGTACTAAGAAGGTGTGTGCTTGAGTATGAATAGCCAACAATTCTTCAGGAAGCCCATACAGGATTATTAGGTGGTTACATTTCTAGGGAGATTATGGGTAGGAAAATTTTGTAGGTTGGTTTGTGGTGACCTATGGTCTTGAGGGATGCCCATCAATATACTAAAGAGTGTCTGCAATGTTTGAAGAAGGATTAGCCTCTTGACATGGATAGGATGCATGATCACCCTATGTTGTTGTTTGAGCCATTTTAGAAATGGGGGATAGATTTTGTTGACCTATCAAGTCAGCTGAAGCAGACATGTACTCAATATATTTTAGTTTGCAACACTGACTATTGTACCAAATGAGTCGAAGCTCAGGCCCTAAAAGACAATAAAGCAGCCAAAATGTAGCCAAGTTCTTATATTCCAATACCATGACCAAGTTTGGATGCCTTATGGAATTGGTCATTGACATGGGCAAGCACTTTTTAAATTAGGTCATTGACATGCAAGAACTCTCTCTAACAATATTTTTCCCCATATTTTGAAGAAAATAGTCAAGGATGACTAGAGGGATTGGGATGCAAAGCAAGATTTTGCATTGTGGGCTTTCAAGAGTGCATGCAAGGTTACAACAAGACTACACCTTTTAGGTTGGTGTATGGTTTAGAGGCCATGGTGCCCATGGAGTTTATGGTTCCAATCTTGAGATTTTCTATAGAGTAAAAACTGGATCCTAAAAAATCAATACAATGCATGCTAGAACAACTCCTAAAGCTGGAAGAAGACAGATTGTTAGATGCATATGTGTCAAGAGTTACATAGTCACAAAGGTAGGCTTGGGTGTATAGACATGTCAAGAAAAAGATTTTTGAAGAGAGGGATTGGGTTGTAGTGTACAATTTAAGGCTTGGGAAGTTTTTGGGCAAAATGAAACTTGGGTATGCCATGCCATTTATTATCTAGAAGGACATTTGACAATGCACATTTTTGTTAAAGGATCTAAACGGTAATATTTTGAAACACGTAGCAAATGATTTTAGGTTAGAAAGACTAGTCCAAACTTATTATAAGACTATTAACCTTATTATTCCTAGTTGGGGAAATCAATTACTCAAGGATAGTTATTTGTGTGAAGTATGCTTGTCTACAAGAGACACAAACATGATGAACATGAAGATATTTCTTTGAATGATATTGGACAATGAGAAGTGAATTTTCTTTGAATTTTTAGGGCTGAAATTGATAGATTACAATAGGGAACAACAAGGTAAAATAGGGCAACATGCTGTCCATGGTGTTGAAGAGCTTCAAACTTGCTTCTAAAGGCAACTATTAGTGAAATCCTTCTCTCTGTCTCACTAGGAAAGGCTTGTATACCATAAAAACCACAAAGTAGAGTGGATCTGGAGCAAAAAAAAGCTTTTTTTTTGCTACTATAATAAACTATCATAATAGGGCTAAAGTGGTATTTAGTGGCCAATATGGGGTTTTCTCAAGATATTATGTTTTCTATCATTTGGTATGATGTTTGGATGATAGATGCTAACTCTTGCCATAGAGTTGCATGATTAAATCATGAATTTTGGAGCCTATGTACAATAGTGAATTCATTTGTGTCAAGGTATTAACTGAGCTGTTGACTCACAGTGGTTGGGTAATCACCCCATCAAGGGTTCACATGATTACTTGGAGTGCATGCATCAATGTTGAACTATTGTGCACGTCATTAAGAAAACAGCTTAGATTTGGCTTCATATAATGTGTTTGGATTCCAAAATTCCATAATCTTTTTAATATTTACTCTTTGCAACCTTCTTACCTAAACCCTATCATTAAGGCCTTCTACCTTAAATGCCCCTACCATGCTATAACCGCTCCTTAATTCATAAATTTTATGTGTTAAAAAGAAGAGAAAAAATATTTTAAGCTAGAATAAATACACAAATGGTCATTTCACTCAAGGACTCTTAAGATCAGAGACACCCAGTGGCTTGAGTGACTGGCTCCATCTCTAGTCTACTAGACCTTTCTTCCCACTACATAGTCTGATAATACATTAAGGCCTAGACCCCTAGATTTACTTGGTTGAGCTATAACCCTAAGCCTTGTTGAGATATGCAAGCTCAGTCTACCTATTAGCTACTACCAGCATAACTGTGTCTATAGTTGTTTATCATGTGCATATCTTTAATAAGTCGGTAGCTGACTTAACTAGAGTTAGTCACTAATCACTTAGACCTAAGTTAGATACACTTTGGTTTTTTGGTGTGATGAATAATAATTATGAATCTCATTGAGATTTTTCTACTCTCTATTGCCCCTATCTCTCTCTTATCTTTCTACATGATGGTATCAAAGCCATGAACCCCCATGACCCCATGAAAGCAACGGAAGCCTGAGAAGCTTGGAAGCTCGACAGAGAGTAAGAGCTAGAGTATAGACCTAGAAGCTAGATCAAAAATCTCTACAATAGAGTAATGGAAGGCATGGTGTATACTTCAAGTGGTATGTATTAGTAGAGAGATATGAGTCCTATCAATGTAAGAGCCTATTGAGGCTTAGTTGTTGGTTTTTTGGCATGTGTTCAAGCTCTTAAAGTGAGTATTTGATTAAAGAAGAGGAGCAACTAAAAAAATGTGAAGCTGAAAGGATTGCACATGTTTTTATCGATAAAAATGAGGCAAAAATGACTACTCGATATCTTGGCAAAGGTGAATGGCATAGGAGGCATGGTTGAGAAATGCTTAAAGCTCATTGTTTTAGTTTGCATATCAGTATGAATGCATATTAGTAAGCTTGTGGAAAACTGTAAGTACTCACCTCATGGAAGTTTGTGTGTGAATGTTGGAAACTACACCTATTTCAAGCAACAAGAAATGGGCAACACAACAAGCAATGATTTCTTCATGAAAAACATTAGATTTGTAGCATTAGCACCCTAGTTGAGTAGCCCTACTAAGGCTTGCCATTTGGTAAGTTTTTTTATCATTACAAGAGTGTATTTGGCATTGATTGTGCTCAATTATAGCAAGTAACTAGTAGCATTAAATCTAGAGTAGACGTTGTACTTGTGTGGGCAACCTCATTGCTAATAAGTCGAACTTATTTTTTGTCTACATTGGGTAGATGGTTCACTTATTGGATTGGCATTGCGTATGCATTCAAGCTCATGTATTTGGGCATGAACAAGAGCCTAAATTTTAGGTATTTGTAATGTGCCCACCTGTCACTTGACTAGGCATATTTTTAGTGGTCCTTCGAGAGATGAATCTAAGCAATCTCGCCTGGCACTCCCATGGAATGTTACGGGGTTTATCACCTAGGTTTTCTCTAGTCCACCTCGCAATGGAACATTTGCGGCTAAACCCACTAGGATCAACCTGAAATTTGGATTCCTAGTGGTCAAGGTCTCCTGACAATATTCTAGCATCAGTGGGTCCTGGAAATCCTACTTTATGTAGAGATACCCAAGCCAAAGCAAATCCATGCTGCACTTGGTTCAAAGAGAATGGGAAGCGAGAGGGATGCACTGGTCAACCTCTTCCAATCCCCTAAAATGCCATGAATCGGGGTTTCAATCTAACAATTTCTAGGGGTCAACATTAGCAAAACCTTGTGAGAAGCCTCCCAGTTCTCTGGGACCACCTTGCCATAGGACAGACCCTCTTCATGTTAATCTTTGTCTCCTGCCCGTACAGGAGAAATTATATATCCCTTCTTTCCAACAAAAGTACCTAGTCCAAATCACATGGCACCATAATTTCCATCCATTATCTAAAATAGGATCTTCCAACGCCATAGATATTGGGCTCATGGCAGTCTTCAACTCCATTTTGGACTAGGCAAGGGGTGTCTAGAGCTCCACTTGACCCCAAGCGGCCTAGGAGTGAGACACACTTTCCGTGGTTGGCCTTTTCACCACTTGACCTTCGGCTTGTGAATCGAGCAGCGCCCTCTCGGGTTGAAACATGACATGACCTTGGAGATGATCCACTCATGCAAAATATCATTCCTTAATTAATACAATTAAGAATCAAGCATAATCAAGACAATCAGCCTAATATCATCTTCCAAGAAAACATTCCTTTATTCCCCATGGCAACTTGTCATCACTGACCCCTGCCATGCATTTACCATCAAACACAAGCACTTGGAATAATCATCCTAATCACATCCAACAATCAGTTTAATGCAAAAGTATTTAAGACGTTTTTTGATCAATCGTAAAAAACAATGGTATCCTTTTTCCAAACATTGCAAGAATAGTTGCGATAACCTTTACATTGCGTATTTGCTCTCCCCCTTGGGATCAAGAACGATTCTATGTAAATTTTACTTAACACACCCCTCTTTCAGCTAAGGCATATGTTAAGGGTTCAAACAATGTACAAGGTATAAGTTCTATTAATCACTTACATTGATCGATAACCGAGGCAACAAGTACAAAAGCATCAATCTCTCCTTCGACTTAGGGTTTCCTAATCCTTGAGCTCTTCATTTGCCCTGGAGTTGTTCTTGCATCCAGCCCACCAACCCCGAATATGATTGATAAACATAGTAGCTATTGAACATATCTCAAGGCATCTTAATTTTAATCCTTATGATCGTTATTTGTGTTAACTACGCACAACATCAAGATCCTAATGAATTAACATTTTGAGATATTAGCGAGAGATTGAGCAAATATCTTAGATTTTTCGGGAATGGATTTCCTTTAGGCTAGACTGCCTACCATGCAATCCGTTAAGCGTGCAAGCTACAACATACCTTCACTAGGGGAAAAACATTACTACTAATTTGCAAGAAGGAAAAATCAACATACCTTGGAACTTTATACACTGTTTATGCTATGCATGAATTTTATAATATCTAGTAATGGTTTTTACTTCTCTTGACATGAGTACTTTGAAAACTGCATCTTTCGAATATTTGGAATGAACTTTGTCATTTCAACTAAACCATCCTTATGTGGCATAGTATGGGTCTAATGCATCTCACGTGAAAATCAAAGCAAACATCCATAAATTTGGAAATGTATTGCTTACAACTAGTACCTCAATTGGATTGGCAATGACGTCCTCGCTCAATGCTTCATTGTGGATTATGGGATTTTCTCTCGCACTAGATACCCTTCACTTCAGGGCCATTCCCAATCTTCCTCATTCCTAGGTGCAACCTTTGCAGGGGTTTTTAGCAGTCTCTTGCCCGAGAGAGGGGGGAAACGATTGGGGGGAAGTCTGCTTGTGGGGTTAGGAATACAGTAAGAAAAAGAAATGTGTGTGTGGCCACCCTCTAGGGTGGGGAAGAGAAGGAGAACCTTCCGGGGGGTTCTCTCTCTCTCTCTCCCTCTTTGTCAAACACTCTCTCTCTCCCTCTTCTTCTTCTCCTCTCTCTTCTCACCTATCTTTCTTCCTCTTCTTCTTCTTCTTCTTCTTCTCCTTCTTCTTCTTCTTCTTCCTTTCTCTCTTCTCACCTCTCTTTCTTCTTCCTCCTCCTCCTCCTCCTCCTCCTCCTCCTCCTCCTCCCCCCCCTCTCTCTCTCTCTCTCTCTCCCTCTCTCTCTCTCTCTCTCTCTCTCTCTCTCTCTCTCTCTCTCTCTCTCTCTCTCTATTCCTTAGTCCGAAAGTAGGGGAAAAGAAGAAGTGCCGCCTGTTTATCTTTACGATGGGGGGTGGGGGTTTATAATAGGGAGGGGGGTTATTATTGGGGCGGGGACATTATCATCTCCATTGGCATCTGCCTCTTCATCGTCTCCTTCTCTCTTCTCATCACCGCCTCCTTCCTCCCATCGCAATCATCGTCACCCTCATCCACATTGAATGTTTACTACAGCTCCACCGTCTACGTCTCGTGCTTCAACTTCATCAACTATGGCTCCTCCTCTTTCGTTGATGTCATCCTTTCCCTTTCCCTTGACGTCATCACACCAACTTCATCCTTTCCCCCCACCACCTTTGTCAATTATTTTTAAGGGTGGAGGTTTCCTATGGGCCGCAGAACATTACATCCTCTCCCCCTTATAGAACTCGAGATGTCCTCATCTCAGAAGAACTGGGGAAGACAAGAATTAATGGCACTTAAGGCCTATGGGTTAAGACCCACCATGTGTCTGCTACGCTACTCGTAATGACTCAAGTAGTGCAACTCAAATTATTGCAATTAATCATAGGTACAATAGTAGGATTTATTCCAATACAAGTTGTATTACATCTTGATAAAATTTGCTAATCATCCTGAAAAGGTGTAGTGGGTTCTAAGTCTTCATCTTCATCTGATTCCTCTATATATCCATAGACTACACCTATGTAGCTTCATTTTCCTAGGGGCTCAATATCTTCCGGAGTTAGGGAAGTCTACTTGGACATGCCCTAGCTCATTGCAGTGGAAGCATTGATGGTAGGGACATCTCCTACAGATGAGCCCTATCTCTCCACATGTGTGGCATCTCTTGCTCTGATCTCAGGAATCCTCTTTGTCACAATTGCCCAAATTAAGCTCTTGGACGATTGGATTCACTCAAAGTAATGCATCTTGCAAGTCTATTGGATGCATTACTTCAAGATGATGGTTTAGAGGAGTGTTCAAACCATGACAAAACTTGGATACTTGTTGTACAATATCCATAGGTTGTGCATATTTTAGTAGGGTTAGAAACTTTGAGCAGTAGGTTTCCAAGGTTAATTCCAGCTGCATTATCTTGAAGAATTCATTCATCCTCAAAGTCTAGTAGGTTGGTGGAAGGTATCGTCCGCATACAACATCTTTTAGTTGAGCCCAAGTGACATTGGCTTCAGAAACACCTTAATCTTTGCACAATTTCTTCCACCATAACCGAGCCTGGCCAAGTAACTTAAGTTTGGATATCATTGCTTGATTGGTAGTAGTAGTTTCCGCAGTAAAGAAATTGTCATCCATTGGCTCAATCCATATCTCCGCCTCTGCTGTGACGTCTATTCCTTTTCCACCAAACTCAGGGGCCTTAATTTGCTTGAGAAGGAATTTCTTCTCTTGCATGTCAGCATTCGTGGGTGCAAAATGTGATTGACAATCAAGTCATACCACTTAGGTTATTCTATTTAGGATATGTCTACAAACCATACATTAATCAATCATGTATTATTATAAAGTTTGGCAATGATACCAACTATAACATGCCCGCTTGTCGGCTGACCATGCACATTTTTAGTAGTATTTCGAGAGACAAATCTAAGAGACACCGCCCGGAACTCCCATGGAATGTTACGAGGTTTGTCATCTAGGGTTTTTGAAGTCCAAAAACGTTCATGGTCGAGATCCCACTAGGATCTACCTAAAATCTGGATTCCTAGTTGTCAAGGTCTCCTGACAGTATTCTAGCATTGGGTCTTGGACATCCTACTTTATGCAAAGATCCCCAAGCCGAAGCAAGTCCATGCTACACTTGATTCAAAGAGAATGGGAAGTGAGAGGGATTCACTAGTCAAACTCTCTCCCTGTAGGGCATAGTCCCATTCTGGTCCCCTAAAATGGCATGAATCAAGGTTCTAAGCTAACAATTTCTAGGGGTCGATGTGGACAAAACCTTGTGAGAAGCCTCCTAGTTCTCTGGGACCACCCTATCGTAGGATAGACCCATAGGGGGTTCCACCCACCCGCTTCCCTTGATAGATTTAGTTTTCTAATTAGGTCCTATCACATTTATGTGCAACATATAAAATCAACTTTCTTAATTAAGCCTTTTTAGGGAACAGGGTTTGTTCGCTTAATTTACGACACAAGCACGAATACAGAGCAAGCAATCCTTTAACAATCAAGTTAAAAAAAAATCCTTAACTTATCTTCATGTTAATCTCTATCTCTTGCCGGTACAAGAGATATTATATATCCCTTTTGTCCAATAGAAGTACCTCGTCCAAATCACATGGCACCATAATTTCCATTCATTATCTAGAATAAGATCTTCCAACGCCACAGTCGTTGGGCTCACGGCAACCTTCAACTCTGTTCCGAACTAGGCAAGGGGTGTTAAGAGCCCACCTAACCCCAAGCAACGGCCTATGAGTGAGACACACTTTCCATGGTTGCGACCTTCGGCCTGTGAATTGAGCAATGCCCTCTCAGGTTGAAACATGGTGTGACCTTGGAGATGATCCACCCATTCAAAATATCCTTCCTTAATTAATCCAATTAAGAATCAATCATAATCAAGGCAATCAGCCTAATATCATCTTCCAAGAAAACATTCCTTTATTCCCCATGGCAACTTGTCATCACTGACCCCTACAATGTATTTACCATCAAACACAAGCACTTGGAATAATCATCCTAATCACATCCAACAATCAGTTTAATGTAAAAGTATTTAGGACGTTGTTTGATCAATCATAAAAAACAATGGTATCCTTTTTCCAAACATTGCAAGAATAGTCGCAATAACCTTTCCATCACATATTTTATCTCCCCCTTGGGATCAGGAGCAGTTCTATGTAAATTTTACTTAACACACCCTTCTTTCGACTAAGGCATATGTGTATTCAAACACTGTACAACACATAAGCTCTATTAATCACTTACATTGATCGATAACCCATCCTTCTTCCCAAAAAGTACAAAAGAATCGATCTTTCCTTCAACTTAGGGTTTCCTAATCCTTGAGCTCTTCATTTGCCCTGGAGTTGTTCTTGCATCCAGCCCAACCCCAAAAATGATTGATAAACATAGTAGCTATTGGATAGATCTCAAGGCATCTTAATTTGAATCCTTATGAAATATGATTTTTGATACCAAGAAGTGCTTAAAAATAGCCAAAATTTTTGAATTTTAGGAAAAAAATAGACTTCATCGAAGGCGGTAGTTGCAATCACTGCGATTTTAAGCGGCAAAGCCCCAAAAGTGCTTTAAAGACCCACCAAGCGACTGTTGGGGAGTTTATATAATTTCTCGGCATGTCAGATGAGACTCATGGCAGTGGGGTACTCCAAGACGGACTACTTGAGATTTCTAGACCTCAAATCAGATGCCAGATAGTCGAATGGTAGTGCTCGAGAGGCGTCAAAGAGTCAATTTTTATGAAAAAATAAAATGGTGGTGGATGGCCAAGTTGGATTTTTTCTAGATGCATTTTGACGTCAGGAATCCAATGCAAGTCTCGATTTGTCGATCCGAGCCCGTTTGACCCCCCATTTAATCCTCCCAAGGTTTGGGGTTGTGAAGCCACTACTGGATTTGGACACCGAGAGGAGCGTGATGGGGCCCAAGTTTGTAGATTACAATGTCACGAAGCCACCCGTCCAGACATATCTCAATTCTGATGTCATTTGCCCAAGCTCTTAACAAAGAACTTGAAACCCAAAAAATGAAACGCGCCATTTCTGATCCGACAAAGAGAGAGAGAATCCTCTTGGACCTGAGATGTTTCCAATCTTCACTCTCCATCGCCAAAATCTGATCAAGAAATGATGTACTATGCTGAGAGATAAAAAATCATTCTTTCTCTCTCCTCTCTCTCTCCCCTTAAGATGCAGTTCATGCCCATGAAGAAGAATGAAGACCGGGTTGAAGGATGCTTGTCCGACATGGTATTGGATCACTCCCTGATCGATGGAGGGCTAGAGTTGGCTGTTGAGGGGTGGGTTGAGCCTTGAATGAGGGCTAATATGCAGTCCCACATTAGATTTTAAAACCCGTAAAGAAGGAAAAAAACAAGTAACTCTATTTTACAAAGGAAATTTGCTTGTTTTTTATATTTGATTGAGCCAATGTTGTTCTTATGAAGTGAAAATTGGTAGACATGCTGTTTTTACTATTTGTTCTATGATTGTATGATGAAAAAATCAGAAAACATAAAGTCAAAATACTGGAAATAATTTTTAGAAACCTGTAAAACATGGGTTATAGAGTTTTTTGTGTTTTCGGGTGGGATAAACCAATACACATGGAATAAACTGCCAATAAAATCTATATTTTTTATGTTCTAAGAATCAAGAGCCACAGCTCTTAAAATATATCAATATTTTTATTAGAAAAATAGAGAAAAATAGGAATATGCCTTAGAAAAATAGGAAAAAATATAATAAGTAGTTGTGGACGTATGATAGTGACAAAGCATGAGGTTTGGCCTTAGTTTTCCATATATTTTTGTCATATTGTGTTATTTATTTCTATTTATACATTAAACCATGGTAGAACAACCTCTATACACCTATGCAATGAAGCAAAACTTAAACGGTGAGGGGGAGGAGGCTTTTGTGCAACAGTTTGAGGGCTGAAATAATACGAATTTTGATTGTTGTTTCTATGCATAGCATTTAGGAAATGACCTATTTGAAAATAAAGGATCTAGTAGCACAAGGTTCGCCTTGGTGCTAGATTCTTGCAATGAAGCATATACGTATTAGCTAGAATTCATGAAAATATTATTTGCGTACTAGCACATAGGCTGATTTCGAAACATAACTATTTGTACACGATGAGACATCCACTATTGCATTGATCATGCATATGGTATCAACTCTTAGAGATGCATAGCAATTGTTTTAATTATAGTTAACCCACGCTTGAGAGGGTGAGGTTCCCCTTGCCATAGGTTAGTTGTTCACTTCTTGGGGAAAATTATTGGTGAGAAAACATGGTATCTCCTGGATCTCACTAAAAAAAAAGAGGAGTCTTTTGTGAATGTGTTTATATGTAGAAGCATCTCATGTAGGGGCCAATGCCCAAGATGTAGAAGAGCTGCAGTGGGGCCACAGCAATCAGCCAATGGGGTGCCTCCTATGTCTATGATACGTGGCACTTATTGCCAATATGTGTGGGATACCCCCTTTGAGGGGTTTGGGAAAGGTGTTGTTGGACTCTTATCTAGCTAAAAACGTAATATTAAATGTATCTAGTGTGCATTTAGTTATTACAAATGCTCTTGTCCCGCGAGGCCATGTGGTGGTGGAGGTGTCTGTTGTGTGCATGAGGTCTGCCATATCCAATGTCGACCCATTTTTGGTCCCATTAGTGGTGCGTCTACCGAGAGCTGCCTCAAAGTGGTGGTTTCTGAATCTAGGGTCTCTTGGGACCTACTTGGTAGTTGATGTCCTTTGAAGAGATCCGTCAAGTCAAGCTCCAAAAACACGAGAGAGCTGAGAGGGCTAGATGGAGGGGCGAAATCAATATGTGTTATTCTCCTAAAAGGAGTAGTCCTGAACCTATTCAAGGTGACCGAGGTCTTAATAACCTTAGCCTAAATCAAAGTTTTCCGTCAGGAGGTGGAAATTCTAGTACTTTCCCCCTCCCAATTAATCTGCCCACTTTGAGTGGTGTGACAGCTTTGCCTATCCCGATTCCATTAGCAAATTCGATCATTGCCATGGTGCAACCTATCGCAATCCCTGCGGAAACGGCGGATTTGCCAGCCTTAGATTTTTCCCTACCCAATTTTAATGGGTTAGTGGAAGAGGATGCGAAGCTTTATATAAGGGAATTCCAAAAGCTGATGTTTAATTGCCGCATCCAAGAGGAAGGGCATCTAATGATGTTCTTCAACATGACCTTGAAGGAAAGGGCAGCTATATGGTATCATGGTCTTGAGGTCAAATCCATAACCACCATGGACTTATTTTATGAAGCCTTCCGAAGGGAGTTCGCCCCTAAGAGGGGTGACCAATTTTGGTTGCACATGTTGAATTTGACACGCCAAGAACCGCATGAAGATATACGAGCGTATGCCAAGACGATCAAAGAGGGTTTTCATAAATTGGATGCCTCTATCCCTATCCCACCTGCTGCCCAGTTACAATACTTCTTGCACGGTCTTGATTTTAACATCCAAGTGCAGCTGAGTAGTGTCACCTTGGCGGATATAGACATTGCCATTAGACGAGCGCAAGAAATAGAATCGCGACTACAAGCGGCCTATGCTTCTAGAATCAATCCCAATATGGGTCTAGCATTGGAAAATAATTTGCAACTGATCAATGGCAGTGGAAGCCAAGGGATAGGGATGGCCAACCCTAATGGGAGAGGGAACGTGGTGCTAAATGTGCCTTTATTAACAGCTCCGCCTAGTGTGACTATGGCTATGGCTAGTTAGATGCCTCCAAATGTGGGAGGCCAAGTAGCGAATCCTAACGTCGTTCCTGTTGGTCAGCAACTAATTCAACCAATTCCTAATCAAATTGTGCAGCCAAGGGACCGACGAATAGATGACCAGGGCTATGAGTCAAGTTCATCAAATGTCCTTAGCAAAGTCAAGGACATAATGAAGCACTACACGGATATGATCTCTGAACAATATCAACAAATAGCTGTTGACGTTAATTTCTTAAAGAAACAAAAGAATCTGATAGGGAGTCGACGCCTCGAAGAGGGTGCACCCTCTAGATTCAGCTACAAATGGTGTGGTGGGTAACATTATCCACGTAATTTCCCAAATGTCAAGTGCGACATTTGCAGGAAGTCCGGCCATTTAGAAGCCACCAGTTGGAGCAAGATCAATTACCTCCAGCAAGGCAGTTTGCAACAAGGGCATGTTAATCATTGTGTGCAAGGAAAAAAAATTCAGCAGGATGATGGGCCGAAACAAATACTCCAAAGGGGTAAGGCTACTATCGAGGAACTTCTAGGTGGCAGTGGGGTGAGCCTCATCGAGGCTGTGCAGGTTATGGCACTGATTCTTCTAGCCTACATGCCATAACAAGAGGCCAAAAACATAGAGAAGGCGACAAAGATAATGTAAAACCGATCGATGGAAACCCTAGGTAGGATGATAAAGGAACAAAAGTTCTAAATCCTGACAAGGAAGGGGGACCTCTGAAGCCCGTAGAGAGTAAGGCTGACGTCAAGAGAGATAAAGATATGTCGAGAAAGAAGGTGAGAGTTAAAAAATACGTAACAAAGCTGGTGCAGCGTCCTAACGAGCGGATGGTTTGGCGCGATTAATATTATAAGACCCAACCTTTCCATCAATTTAGAACTCATAACTTAGGGATTTATCACAATTTTGATTTAGCTAGCTCCCTTTGTGATGTTAAACCAAACATGAATCACTTGCAACTAATCAAGTTGTCACCAGGAGTACGCAAAGAATTTAAAAAGATATTGCGTACGGGTTATATCATAGAACCCTTGGGAATAGCGTGGATAGGGGATGACTAGTTTGGACATGTTGAAAAGCACTGCCCAAGGGTTGCAACCTATGTTGATGGAATTCTAGTGGATAATGTTATTGTTGACATAGGATCCTTGGTTAATATTATGAGTTCTAAATTGATGGAAAGGTTGGGTCTTGCAATTCATAAAGATGCCTCCACAATCCTTAGAATGGCTTATGATAGTCTGAGACAGCTAGAGGACTACATTACTAAAGTCCGCGTGATAGTTGACAGTGTAGAATGACTTTAGGGTAATCCAATTTGTAGGGCGTCCAATTTACCAAGTATTGCTTGGTCAACCTTGGATTTTGCAAGCAAATTGTGAAGTATATATACTTGCTGCTAGTAGATTGATATTTGTCAGAGGTGTTAGACGTGTGGTAGTTGATGCATATCCTGAATCACCTCAAAGTGAGCGAGCTCCCTTGTCTTGTATAGAGTTAGAAACAATGGAAGATGTGTCTACAAGTGAGACGTCATCGACTGACAAATCCAAAGAGGGATCGACCATAGAAGACGTCTATCAAGTAATGTTAAACGAGCCATTAGAAACTCAAGATAGAATAAGGGACGCAGATGTTATCGAGCTAGACCTTGGTACGCCAGATGATGAGCGGCCAATAAAGCTAGGGTCCATGCTTAGTGCAGAGGAATGGGAGGATTATGTCACTTTGATCCAAGAGTTCTGCAATATTTTTGCTTGGAGTTATGATGAACTTAGGGGCATTCCTCTCAGCCTTGCTATCCATACAATTCTGTTAAAGGAAAGAAGCTATCCTATGCGACAGAAAGTCAGGCGTATGTCGTTTGAGTTGCGGGATGGGCTGTTTGAGGAGTTACAAAAATTGAGAAAAGCGAGTTTGATCTTCCCGGTGCAGCACACTGAATGGTGTTCACCAGTTGTGATCAGGAAGAAGAAAAATAATTAAATCCAGTTGTGTGTGGACTTTTGAGAGTTGAACAAGCAAACAGTTAAGGATTACTACCCATTGCCCTTTATTGACCAGATTCCAGATCAATTAGTAGGCAAGGAGATATATTCATTCATGGACTGTTTTGTAGGCTATAATCAGATGGTGATCACAAAAGAGGATAAGCTTAAAATGACATTCATAACAGCCTTCGAGACCTTTGTGTATCATGTGATCGCATTTGGTCTATGCAATGCACCTGGTTCTTGGCAAAGAACTGCCGATAAGACCTTTGGTGACATTTCCCCTTAGGAGCTAAAGGTATTTATTGAAGATTTAGGGGGAACCACCATGAGAGAAAGGCAATTGATTATTTTACAAAAATGTTGAGTGATGCAGACAATTTTGCATAGCTCTCAATCCGAGGAAGTGTGTTTTTGGCGTACCTTATGGGCTCCTGCTGGGCCATGTAGTTAGCTCGATAGGGACTACGACAGATCCTGAGAATATCAAAGCTATAGTCACCATGAGTCTACCACACACCCCCAAAGAAGTCCACAGCTTTCTGTCATCAGTTGGATATTATCGATGGTTCAAAAACGCTTTGGCAGAAAGAATGTTGCCATTGACAAATATGTTATCCTTCAATTGTTTGTTTATGCGGAGTGGCCCTTGTAAGGTGGCTTTTCAGGATGTAAAGCAGGAACTCGCAAGAGCACCTATGCTGAAAGTACCAAAGAGGGGCAAATTTTTTTATATCTTTTCAACAACTACCATGCATAGCATTAGTTGCTATTTAGCATAGATGTGGGAAGAGAAGTGGTATCGCCTGATTGCTTTTGCTAGTCGAAAGTTGGGTGTATCCGAAGTTAATTATACTTATATGGAAAATTTGTGCCTTGCGATGGTCTTTGCAACTAAAAAGTTCAGGCACTACATCCTTTATGAGAAGGTTATTCTTTATACAAAGGTGGAAGGGCTACGACTGCTGATGAATAAACTACAACTGCTCGACCATTTGACAAAGTGGTTAATCACTTTGCAAGAGTTTGACTATGAGGTTAAGAGCAATCCACCTAGGTTGCAGGGTATTATAGAGTGCCTTGTGGACTTTGGGGAGCCAAAGGAAGCTCTGGCTAAAGGCAGTGACTGGGACTCATTGTTCAAGATTGACAAGGCATCTATTCCCTCTTGGTATGCAGTGATAATGCATTATTTGTTAACGGGAGAAACTAGAGCTGGTCTATCAAAGTCAGAAAAGTGAAAGATCAAGCAGTAGGCTTTAAAATTCACAATAATCATAGGAACGTTGTATCGGTAATGTAAAATATGTTGGACCCAGAGCATGGCAAATGCGGAAGCTATGGAGGTTGAAAGAGGAAGAAGAAACTCATGAATACATTGACCTTGACAAAGACAAATTGTCACACAAGTGAATTAGGTTCCAAGATTGAGACTTGGACTCATAAACATAATCTTGTGTATGGACAGTGACATTGACACTTCAAGAGTACTATCATTGCATTAGAAAAAGAGTGCAAGTACAATGCTTTATTGGAAATGAGTGGTGGTACTTTCTCCTACTATGCATATGGGATTCTGGTCCTGAGCCCTCACTACTTCTCACAAAGGGACTGAAGTAGGTGTGATTGCAAATTTCTCAATAGGCAAGGGGTAGACGATATCTACCACCGTTGCGTAATGCATGACGAGGTCTCTTTCATCTTATAAGAGTGCCATGGCTCTGCTTGCGAAGGTCATTTGCTGGGTGGCTAACTGTGCAAAAAGCCTTGAGGGTGGGATATTGGTGGCCGGCCATCTTCCAGGATGCATTCGAGTATGTTACTAAGATGCGACATTTGTCAATGGCATGATAGCCGAGAGAATAGGAAGCGACCACTCACTCTTATTATGGTGATTCTTCCGTTCGAGAAGTGGGGGATCAACTTTGTGGGCCCTATTACTCTATCATCCACTGCACAGAGAAGATATATTATCATACTGAATGATTATTTTAGTAAGTGGTCGGAAGCACATGCAACACGGAAAGACGATGCAAAGGAAACCGCCAATTTCCTATTGGAGCAAATAATATGTCCATTTGGTCTGCCAAAAGAAATAGTATTGGACCGGGGGATGCATTTTCTGAACAAAGTGATAAAAATCCTGATTGAGGCTTGGCACATCAAGCATAATAAAACAACCCCCTATAACCCAAAAGCCAATGGGCAGGTCAAGAGTACCAATAAGCAGCTTATGGGCAACGTAGTATCAGAAAAGAAATGAGATTGGGACAAAAAGTTGTACATGGCAGTGTGGGTATGCAATACGACGTTCAAACGAGCTATTGGTCACACCCCGTTCAAGTTAGTATATGGAGAGAAGTGTGTCCTACCTCTAGAGATCGAGTTGTCAGCGATAAGATTCACTATCAATCATTCTTTGGGTGACGAGGATGCCCTCTTAGAGCACTTTATGACTCTAGCACACCTCGATGAGATTAAAATGCAGAGCTTTCTACATCAGGAGGTGACCAAGCATCGAATGAAGCAACTCCATGACCTAAAAGCAAAGAAATACACTTTTAAGAAAGGACAGCTAGTGTTGTACTATGATGCACATAGAGAATTATTTCCAGGAAAGCTGGAGCCCAAATGGGATGGTTCTTATAGGATTGTCAAGATTGGGAAGAATAAATACAGAGCATTATTGGCAGATCTTGAGGGTGTGGAGTTTAAGAATAAGTTTAATCTTAATATGATTAAACCTTATTATTTTTTACTGCACTAATGACATAAGTGCCTTGTAGGTCTATGCACATTTAATCACACATCTGCAAGGAAATAGCGATAGAGGTTGATGGGTCGAGTGATCCCTTATTTGGAGTACCCATACTTAGAGCAATGATATCATCATGGAAAGCTCATCTGGTGGAGTAAAGGCTATAAAGTGACTGAGCAAGATGACGGGACATTCGTTTGGGATATTAAGGTCTTCTATCATCACTATTTGTAAATTTTGATGAGCATCCCTATAGTCTTTAATGATGAAGGTGGGATGGAGCCATTAGTTCATCCTCTCAATATGTTGAATTTTGACTATCATAATTATGAATAGGGGAGTTCTAGATGGTAGGCTGTATAAACCCATTTTGGACGTACACATTATATTTTGATGGGGCGTCCAAGGGCCCTAATAAAAAAGGGAGTGTTGGAGTAGTTATCTGAGATCCCTGACGTAGAGTTACAATGAAATTAGTAGCTTATCTTGGGGTAGGATTCATTAACAACATGACGGAGTATAAATCCTTGATTATGGGACTGAATATTGCCAAGAAAGGTGATATTCGGCAGTTGTTAGTAAAAGGGGATTCCCATCCGATCTTAAATCAACTCAATGAGACATATACAGTTCGAAATCCTATCCTTCGTATGTATCATCAAACTGCTATAACCCTACTTGATGAATTTGAGAGCGTATCTCTTCAGCTAATTCCACGTTCTTGGAATCAGTTTGCAGATTCACTAGCCAATTTTGCTTATGAAGAGGACCTCTTCTTCAACTATGGTCCTAGTCTGGATGTTGCTCTTGATAATGAGACAGGACCTGGTTGCTTGTGGGAAATGTTATCAGACCACGTGTTATATGGCAGGCGATGGTTGATATGGGTGATGCAGAGAGTAGCCAAGACCCATCTACCACTATTATCCTGGACCCATAGGTTGGTCAGACAACATGTTATGCGTACGCCTCTTACTATATATGTAGGAGGTATGGGTCACAACTTGATGCATTTAGTTTAGGGCTAAGAGCCCTATTTTTTTCCCTTGGAATAGAGCGTATTTTTGTATATCTGCCTTCTTCCAAGAAGGGATCTATATGAGCTGGTTTGTTTGATTTCTTTAGGCCAAGAGGGCCAATTGTCTTAAGGTTTTAATGTTTGATTTCTTTAGGCCAAGAGGGCTAGTTAGTTTGCAGTACAAATGTACTATTTCTTTAGGATAAGAGGGCCCTATATCTATTTGGTGCAGGTGCATTTAATGGTTTGTTGTTTTAGTGATTGCACCATACAGGTTGTCGAAGTTGCTGGAGGGAGCCTTTGCTGCGGAGGAGCTTTTTGTGGCCATTCCAGGTGGTTTCATCCCCTTTCCAAGTTTTTTTTCCCTTAAGCAAATAACGGTACATGTGTAAGGGGGTACTTTCTTTTTGTATGTTGGGGACCAAAAATCGAGGCATGAAGTCCAATGTTTAGGTTTGGTATGTCTGTGGGAGGTCTAAGTAGTCGTTGCGCCGTGTAAAGGCATTTTCAAGCATTGAAAGACTTGTTTTCGACAAGAGTTCTAGTGACCCTATTCTATTTACCTGCTAAGCGGCCGTTCTAGGAGGTCCTATTAGTGTGAGGCAGTTAGAGAAGCCTGCACTTAAATATCAAGAGAAGAACAAGTTTTGAATCTAGCTAAAAATATATATACTGAGGTGTGTAAAAAGGGGTCTAACCCCTATTTTTAAAAAATATATATAGAAAAGGAAAGAAAGAAAAATCCTTGAGCAGTATTTTATCACCTTGCGAAGACCTGGTAGGTTCCTGGGGACGAGTCAGACCTGGCAACAATGCCTTGTCTTTCGAGGGATGGCATCTAGCTGGAAAAAAAAGAATAGAAGAAGGTTGGAGCGAAAATAAAATTGAGCGTTAGAAAAGGATTAAGTGAGGGCTTGATAGGTTCTTGGGTACCAAGACAGGACTTGAGGTTAATGCCTTGTTCTCCCTGGGTCACTACGCTCAGCTCCCTCCTTTTACACACCCGAGTATGGAAAATAAGAGGCTAAAGGACCAATGTGTTAAAAGATAATATTTGTTGATCAGGCTATAGGAGTCCTTGCCTAGTAGGAGCTCCTAGTTGAGTTGTCCTTAGCTAGGTAGGTAGTTCAGACCACCACTTAGGATGACCTCTCTGATAGTTCTTTTTAGCTTGGTTGCGTTGGAACAGTTGGTTAGTGACTAGCCTTAGGCTTTTCATCAAATTATGCTAGGCCTACTTCTCATGGATTTCATGCCTTGGTTTTGTCAGGGGGTAGGCTTTTCATCAAATTATGCTAGGCCTACTTCTCATGGATTTCATGCCTTGGTTTTGTCAGGGGATAGGGTGAGAGCTGTGATGTGTTTTGTTGCTTATATTTTGTATCAGCTTGATGCTTCCTTTGGTTGTGTATGTGCAGATCTGTTCGTGGGATTCGACGAGCTGAGTCACCCTATCCCATGGTCACCAATTTGACAGATGATTTTTTACACTGAGAAGTGCTTTAAAATAGCCAAAATTTCCGAATTTCAAGGAAAAAATAGACTTCGTGGAAGGCAGCAATTACAATCACTATGGTTTTAAGCGGCAAAGCCCCAAAAGTACTTTAAATACCCATTGAGCAACTGTTGGGGAGTTTATATAATTTCTTGGCATATTAGATGAGACTCTGGCAATGGGGGACTCCAAGACGGACTGGCTGAGATTTCCAGACCTCAAATTGGGCATCGAACAGTCGAATGGTAGTGTCTGAAGGCATCAAAGAGCTAATTTTTATGAAAAAATAAAATGGTGGTGAATGGACAAGCTGGATTTTACCTAGATGCATTTCGACATCAGGAATCCAATGCAAGTCTCGATTTGTCAATCCGAGCCCATTTGACCCCACATTTAATCCATGCAAGGTTTGGGGTTATGAAGTCGCTACTAGATGTGGAACCCAAGAGGAGCATTACGGGGCCCAGGTTTGTAGATTTCATCATCACGAAGCCACCCATCCAGACAGATCTCAATTCCAACGTCGTTTGCCCCCTCAAAACTAGAAAAATCACTTGCAGCAGTGTAAAAGCATAAGCCAAGAACTAGATAATTGGGTTAAAAGCTTAAAAGCTCTTAACAAAGAGTTTAAAAGGATTGGGGGGGGGCATTTTTTTCGCCACCTCCAATCTTGGTAATGATTGGCCATTTTTTATCCGAGACAGAGAGAGAGAGAATCCTCCTGAGCCTGAGATGCTTCCAATCTTCCCTCTCCATCGCCGAAATCTGATCGACAAATGATGTACTATGCTGAGAGATAAGAAATCGGTCTTTCTTTCTCCTCTCTCTCTTCCCTTAAGAGGCAGTTCATGTCTATGAAGAAGAATGAAGACCGGGTTGAAGGATGCTTGTTTAGCACGGTATCGGATCACTCCTGCATCGATGGAGAGCTAGAGTTGGCTGTTCGGAGGTGGGTTGAGCCTTGAAAGAGGGCGATTTGCAGTCCTCCATCAGATTTTAAAACCTACAAAGAAGGAAAAAAACCGATAACTCTATTTTACAAAGGAAATTTACTTGTTTTTTATATTTGATTAAGCCAATGTTGTTCTTATGGAGTGAAAATTGGTAGACATGCTCTTTACTATTTGTTCTATGCTTGCATGATGAAAAAATAAAAAAACATAAAGTCAGACTGCTGGAAATAATTTTTTAAAACCCGTAAAACACAGTTTTTATGAGAAAAATAGGGTTTTTGGTGTTTTTGGGTGAGATAAACCAATACACATGGGATAAAATGCTAATAAAATCTATATTTCTACCGTTCTAAGAATCAAGAGCCATGGCTTTGAAAATATATCAATATTTCTATTAGAAATATAGAGAAAAATAGAGAAAAATAGGAATATGTCTTAGAAAAATAGAAAAAAATATAATAAGTGGTTGCGGACGTATGATAGTGGCAAAGCATGAGGTTTGGCCTCAATTTGCCCTATTTTTTGTCATAGTGTGTGATTTATTGCTTTTTATACATTAAACCATGGCAAAACAACCTCTATACACCTATGCAACAACATAAAACTTAAACGGTGAGGGGGAGGAGGCTTTTGTGTAATAGTTTGAGAGCTAAAATAATACAAATTCTGATTTTTTTTTCTATGCATAGCATTTAGGAAACTGCCTATTTGGAAATAAGGGATCTAGTAGCACAAGGTTCGCCTTGTTGATGCTAGATTCTTGCAACGAAGCATATACGTATTAGTTGGAATTCATGAAAAGAGTGTTTGCATACTAGCACATAGGCTGATTTCAAAACATAACTATTTGAGCACAATGAGACATCCACTATTGCATTGGTCATACATATGGTATCAATTCCTGGAGATGCATAGCAATTGTTTTTGAATTATAGTTGACCCATGCTTGAGAGGGGGAAATTCCCCTTGCCATAGGTTAGTTGTTTGTTTCTTGGGGGAAATTATTGGTGAGAAAACATGGTATCTTCTGGATCTCGTTGAAAAAAAAAGGAGTCTTGTGTGAATGTGTTTATATGTAAAGGCAGCGCATCTAGGGGCCAATCCCCAAGATGTAGGAGAGCTGTAGTGGGGTCACGACAATCAGCCGATGGGGTGCCTCCTATCTCTATGATATGTGGCACTTATTGCCAATATGTGTGGGATACTCCCTTTGAGGGGTTTTGGAAAAGGTGCCGTTGGAGTCTTATCTAGCTACAAACGCAATATTAAATGTATCTAGTGTGCATTTAGTTATTACAAACACTCTTGGCCTGCGAGGCCGTGTGGTGGTGGAGATGTCTAGTGTTGTGTGCATGAGGTCTGGCTAGTGCCATAGCCAGTGCCAGCCCATTTTTGGTCCCATCACCTTATGATCATTATTTGTGTTAACTATGCACAACATCAAGATCCTAATGAACTAACAGTTCGAGATATTAGCGAGAGCTTGGGCAAAGATCTTAAAGTTTTCTAGAATGAATTTCCTTTAAGCTAGACTGCCTATCATGCAATGTGTTAAGCATGCAAGCTACAACATACCTTCAATAGGGGAAAAACATTACTAGTAATTTTCAAGAAGGGAAAATCAACAATACCTTGGAACTTTATACATTGTTTATGCTATGCATGAATTTTATAATATCTAGTCACAGTTTTTACTTCTCTTGACACGAGTACTTTGCAAACTGCATCTTTCGAATATTTGGGATGAACTTTATCCTTTCAGTTAAACCATCTGTGTGCTGCATAGTACGGGTCTAATGCATCTCACATGGATATCAAAGCAGGCATCCATAAATTTGGAAATGCATTACTTACAATTGGTACCTGAGTTGGATTGGTAATGATGTCCTCACCTGATGCTTCATTATGGATTATGGGATTTTCTCCCGCACTCGATAGCCTTTGCTTCAAGGCCATTCTCAATCCTCCTCATTCCTTGGCGCAACCTTTGCAGGGTTTTTAGCAGTCTCTTGCCCGAGAGAGGGGGGAAACAATTGGGGGAAAGTCGACTTACAAGGTAGGAAATACACTAAGAAAAAGAAAAGTGTGTGTGGCTACCCTGTAGGGAGGGGAAGCAAAGGAGAACCTTCTGGGGGAGTTCTCTCTCTCTCTCCCTCCCTCTCCCTCTCTGTCACACATTCTCTCTCTCCCTCTTCTTCGCCTTCTTCTCCTCTTTCTCTCTTCTCACCTCTCTTTCTTCCTCTTCTTCTTCTTCTTCTTCCTCTCTCTCTCTCTCTCTCTCTCTCTCTCTTTGTTCCTTAGTCCAACAGCAGGGGGAAAGAAGAAGTGTCGCATGTTTATCTTTACGATGGGGAGGGGGGTATTATTGGGGGAGTGGGGGTGGGGACGTTATCGTCTCCATCCTCATATGCCTCTTTACCATCTCCTTCTCTCTTATCATCACCGGCTCCTTCCTCCCCTCGCGATCATCGTCACCCTCATCCATGTTGAGTGTTTACTGTAGCTGCGTCGTCTGCGTCTTGTGCTTCATCTTTGTCAACTACGGCTCCTCCTCCTTCATCGACGTCGTCCTTTCCCTTTTCCTTGACGTCATCACGCCAACTTCATCCTTCCCCCACTGTCATTGATTATTCTTAAGGGCGGTTTCCTATGGCCCGTGGAACATTACAGTATTAAAGTGCATTTATAGATTCGAAATACTCTTCAAGTTGTCATGAATACTGACAATCCTTCATAGTTGATTGATGGAGGACATCATGATAATAGAGTTCGGCATCTTGGTTGTATGCTTTGGAAAGGCTAGAAGCTGTTGAGCTATAGTTAAGGGACATACTTTGAAATGAAGACTGAAGCAAAGGTTGTAATATAATGTATTTCATTACTTTAAATCACAGGGCCTTATATTAAAGATATTTCATATTGAAACACTACCACATGATTGTGGGGGCAACGTTGGATATATGTGAGTATTAGATGAAAATATCTAGACTGTCTTCTTGATGGTATTGTAGTTGACTTCTGCCTATTACAAATTTTTCGTCTGTCATCAAAAACCATGTCTACATGTCTAGTGGATAGTCAATGCAACCTGATTGTAATTACCCATGAATGGTATGACAACTGTTTGAGGATGTTTTTGACATACTCATAAGTTGAAAACACCTTGGTAATCAATTTATTGTCACAAATTTGTGGACTAAAATTTTCTTACATAATAAGTGTCTAGTAGACACTTGCTTAGTGGTTGATTGACCTCGTTTGCAAGGAGTCCCTCATTAATTGTTGAACGATGCATTGAATACATAAAGCTGCAAAGATGGCAAATGCTAATAAGATCGATAACATAAGTGCCTGAGAAAAACTTGATAACAGCAACTATGCTATATGAAAGTTCATGATGGAGAACTTTCTCATCGATAAGGGTTACTGGGACTTGGTTACAAGTGCAAAGGCTAAGCCCAAACTCCCCAAAAAGAATGCAACTCTTGATCGGCTTAGGGCGCATCAAGCATGGATTGAGAGAGCTCAAATGGTATTGCATTGGCTATCCCTATGTATTTTCGATGCTATGGTTATGTAAATAATGAATTGTAGCTCACCAAAGGATGCATGGGATATTTTGATGAGATACTATGGTACTACCGGTAGTGCCAGAAAAATACAACTGAGTAACACGATGGACAGGAAAGGATGGTCCATTTAGGACTATGTGACTAGGATAAAAACTATTGCGGATCAGCTAGCATCCATTGGGACTAAGGTAGATGATGAGGATTCGGTGGTTGTGACCTTGAATATTATAGGGCCTGAATACAAGTCCTTTGATAAGTCAATTTTAGTCAAGGCTGAAATGCTTGACTTTAATGATTTGGTATCCTTGCTTATCAATGAAGTGAAATTGGGTTTGACTATGAGATTGAGTAGCTCTAAAAACAAAGATGCAACTTTTTACTCTAATAAGTGAGGTCATGGTCATCATGGTAGAGGTTCTAGTCATGGTAGGAATATCCAGTAGCATGCATCTCAACATGGGCAGAGTCAGCAGGGATTTGCTGGTAGAGGTGGTGGATACTCCCATGCAGGGGAGATCTTAGCTTAGGGACAAAGAATCCTGATACACTCATTCTACTCATGAAAATGCAAACAAGGATAAAGATTTCCAGTACTATGGCAAGCATTGCCTCATTGCAAAAGAGTATTGGAAAAAGTAGGCTAACCAAAAGGATAGACAACATGGTTACTATGCATCTTCTAGTCATGCAGAGCTTGAGATTGGTGAGAGACTATTTTCTATGACTTTTGTATGCAACAAGAAAAGTCTAATGATGTCTGGTATATAGATTCTGGTGCCTCAAACCACATGACACCACATGACGAGTGCTTTGATGAGCTAAAAATAGGTGCTAATGGCTATGTATGTATTGGAGATTGTTCTTAACATGGCATAGCACACACAAGGATTGTTTCTCTGGTTATGCCTGATGGTAAGAAAAAGTAACTGCATGATGTATTGCATGTTCCATCAATCACCAAGAATCTATTATCTATTGGTCAAATGGTTGAGTAGAAGCTGCAAGTACAATTTAATAGAGATGGATGCTTCACAGAGGAGTATGGCAAAGGATGTTGATTGTTGCTAAAGGCTAGAGACATGGTAGGATGTTTATACTATATGCAAACACCCTTGAATTGAATGTTGTTATGTTTGCTCATGATGGGGCAAGTATCTGAGAGATTGATATATGGCGTAAGCATATTGGGCATATAAATGTCCAAAAGCTAAAAAATATATAGCATAAGAATCTTGTTACAGGGTTACCAAGGCTTAAGTATGCTGATTTGGGACATGTCTACTTAGCATGTCAATTTGGGAAACACACCAGGTTTTTATTTTCCAAGAATACAAAAAATAGTAGTAGGTCTTTATAGCTTTTGCACTCACATGTCTAGGGACCTGTGCATAATGCATCACTTGGTGGGCCTAGATATTATGTGACCTTTGTGGATGACTATAGCAGGTATACATGGATATACATCCTAAAGCATAAAGATGAGGTTTTGGATAGCTTTATGGATTTTAAAGATCATGCTAAAAAAGAGCTGAACTATTATGTATCGTGCCTATGGTCTAATGGTGGTGGCAAGTACATGTCAAAGGAGTTTGACATATACTTAGCAAAGCATGGGATCTTGTCTTATTGGATTGAAGCAGCACTTACTACTATGTATGTTATGAATAGAACACCTACAGTAGGAATACATGAAAAGACACCTTATGAGCAGTTGTATGGCTACTACAAGCATGCCATCTGACATCTAAAAGTATTTGATAGTATTGCCTATGTTCATGTTCCAGATGATAAACAGAAGAAACTTGACCCTAAAGTAGTGAAGTATATTTTTCTTGCATACTCATAGGAAAGAAAGGCATACAAGTGCATTTTTTTGACTACTCAATAGATATTTCTCAACTATGATGTCGTGGTTGATGAGTTAGCATCTTGGTATGGTATTAAGTAACCTATAGTATATTATGACACTTCGTAGGGCAAGTGTGCTGAAAGTGTACATCAAGACATTATGTCTACTAGTGGATCTACTTAGGATGCAACATCCAAAGGCTAGAATCTTTATTAGATGTACATTAAAAGTGATTTCCTAAATGGTGATTTGGTAGAAGAGGTTTATATGGATCAGCCAGAGGGCTATGTGCATCCTGACTATCTGTCATATGTATGTAGATTGAATAAAGCATTGTATCTCAACTATTTGTCATATGTATGTAGATTGTATGGTTACAAGCCCCATAGGCATGGAATGCTAAGATTACTTCCTTTTGAGATAACAAGCTCAACACATGCGGACATTGATGATGGATCGCCTGGTTAGATGGGTCCACACGTCTACACTTAGCACGTCGATGGTCATTATGACTCTCACATGGCCACTAACTCATTACTTATTATATTCAGGTTGTTACACCTATTTACAACTGGCATAGTTATAGCGCCAGTCAACTAGTGTAGTCGGTTATGCATTGTTTGACTTAGTAGGCCACTTTCCTTTATGTTGTATCTTATCTATACTTTGTTTATATTGTAAAGTGTGTGGAAGAAGAAGAAAAATCCAGCAAGAAAACATTTTGGCCTCCATCTCTCTTTTTGTCTCTTGAGTGAGCTTCTCCTTGTGCATTCTGTGTGTGTTCGGCGCAGCATCTTGAGCAAGTCCCCCTACCACGCAATTCTTGACATGGTATCAGAGCCACGCCACTGAGAGAGGCTGATTTTGAAGGCTGAAGTGAAGGAGAAGAAGCAAGGTTTGAGCAAGCAAGCCGTGGGTAAGAAGCTCTCCCATCCTTCCACTCTTTCTCTTGGATAATGCCTGTGGAGGCACCGAAAGCAGGGCAGAGCAAAAATCTCAGATTGCAGTGAGATTTGGTGTGCGCGAAGAGCGCTATGTATTCTACAAATAGGCCCTTTAGGGCTTTCCCGCAGTTATTTTGGGCATCTGAGGCCGTTTCAGGCCCCGCTTTAGAGCCGCAAGGTTGCGGACAACAATTTCAGGGTACACTGTGATTTTGACTATTTTGATCGAAAGTGGGTGCGGAGGTTACAGATTGCGAATGTGTAATTCTTGAGGTGTTTGCAAGAAGCAAACATAAGGTTGATCTGCAAACAGGGTGCAGATTACATGTATTGTTGAGCAGACAGTGAAAAAGGCTGTCTGGTGTATTACAGTGCACTACAGGTCGGGGGTTGCAGAAGATTTGCTTGCTGTTTGGTATTAGTTTTGTGATAATGGCAGAGAACAGTGGAAGGCCCATCATTGAGAAGCTCGACAAGAACAACTACCCTTCATGGAAGTTCCGTGTCACGAACTTCCTTATTGGAAAAGGCCTCAACGAGTTTGTTTGAGGTGAAGAAAAGGAGCCGGAGGTGAGTGATCCTCCAACTGTAGAAGAGACAAAGGCACGAAAGGAATGGAATGCAAAAGACAAGAAGGTCATGTAATGGCTATCTGCAATAATTGATAATAATATGCTGGGACATATTAGAAATGCAGAAAATTCATATACAGCTTGGACCATACTTGAAAGTATGTTTTCCGTAAATACAAAGGCACGAAAGATTCAACTCAAGCAAGAGTTGAATACATTGAAGAAAGGGAAGATGTCTATCAATGAGTATGCACTGAAGGTAAGGAGCATCGCAGATGCATTGGCAGTGATTGATGCAATGCCCGATGATGATGATTTGGTGTCGTCTACCTTGGGTGGACTTAACAATGAAAAGGCTTGGAAGTCTTTTGTAACTTCTGTATATGTCAGAAAGCCATTTCCAGATTTCAATGAGTTGGTATCCCTTATGATCACTAAAGAGATCAACATGCAGAGTGAGACATCTGAAAGAAGTGGTGAACAGGTTCAAGCTTTCTACTCCAGTTCAGGAAGGGAACGTGGCAGGTTCTCTTCAAAAGGCCGTGGTACAGGACGTGGTAGTGACAACTAGCAAAACAGATTGAATCAGCAATTTGGAGATATGCAGGTTTCAGGAGGTTGTGGTAACTTTAGAGGCAGGGGGAGCTTTAGAGGAAGAGGTGGATGGCAGAACAGAGGCCCTAACAACTCTGGTATTGTGTGTCACTATTGTGGCAAAACATATCATATTGCAGCCCAATGTTATGCTAAGAAAGATGATATTCACAGTGGTAAGTTGCAACAAGGAAACTATGCATCGTCTTCACGACAGAATGAAGACAAAAATGAACGTCTGTTTGTTATGCAACATATGCTGAATGCTGTTACAGGAAAGGGAACACATGATGATGTTTGGTATGTTGATTCAAGTGCATCCAATCATATGACCAGCCATGCAGAATGGTTTGGAGAGATGCAGGATTTGCAAAATGCAGGTTATGTGCAGACAGGTGATGATTCATGCCACCAAATTTCACACATTGGAAAAGTTCCCTTGTCCTTGCACGATGGTAAGACAAAGAGTCTTTTAGATGTATTACATGTCCCATCTATTACAAAGAACTTGGTGTCAGTCAGTAGAGCAAGGGCTGCAAGTCAGATTTAATGCAAAGGGCTGACAAGCGCAGGTTGGTAGCAATGGGAAGTAGAGTTAGACGCATGTTTACTCTGGATGCTGGAATTCCTACTATGAATGCTGCTATGTATGCTAAAGGAAAAGGTGTTGTTACAGATATTGAAATTTGGCACAGACGCATTGGACATGCAAATGTACAAAGGTTGAAATTAATGCAGTCCAAAGGGTTAGTTACAGGTTTGCCTACATTTAGAGTTGCAGAATTTCATAAGGTATGTGAAGCATGTCAATTTGGTAAGCAAGCAAGACAACCCTTTTCACATGACAGAGATGTAAGCAGAAATATCCTTGATGTTGTGCATACAGACATTTGGAGGCCTACACAAAATGTATCTCTTGGAGGCAATTCATACTTTATCACATTCATTGATGATTATTTTAGAAATCTGTGGGTATATTTTATGAAGGAAAAGAGTGAAGCGTTTGAGCACTTTAGAACTTTCAAGGCTGCAGTTGAAAGAGAAACATGCTTGAAAGTAAAGTGCTTGAGGTCGGATGGAGGGGGAGAGTACCTCTCGAATGAGTTCAGTGATTTTCTGAGGTCTCATGGGATAAAGAGACAATTCACATGCAGGTATACCCCACAGCAAAATGGTGTTGCAGAAAGGAAAAACAGGCATATTGCAGAAGTTGCACACGCCTTGATGGCTGAAAAAAATATGCCTAAGCATTTTTTGTCTGAGGCTATTCATACTGTTGTTTTTATTATGAACAGAACTCCCACAGCTGCAGTTCATGGGATGACTCCTGAAGAATGCTTTACTGGCAAGAAGCCTGATGTATCGCACTTGAAGGTATTTGGCTGTGTTGCATACGTTCATGTGCCAGATGAGCTACGGAAGAAGCTTGATCCAAAGGCAGAAAAATGTGTCTTTATTGGATACTCTTTAGAGCAGAAAGGGTATCGTTGTTATAATCCTGTCACATGTAAGTTCAGAGTGAGCAGGGATGTCATCTTTGATTAAATGAGTAGTTGGTATGCATCAAGTGGTGATGCATTAGATGATGATGATGATCATGACACTCATGTGTAGGCTGAAAAGCAAGAATCACAAACTCTTAGTGGACCAGAGACATCATCTAGTAGTCCTTGGTCTGGGAGACTAAGGAGTAGCTCTACATCTTCAGGTGCATCTAGTAGCACTACAGGTAAAGACAAAGGAAAGAATAAAGTGTCAGAAGGCATTGATGCAGTTCTTGATGGAGACTCCAGTGGCTCAGAGAGCTTGGATGATGAGCTTGGCATTCCTTCAGTGAGGACACCAGGTGTACAGAGAGCTCATAATAATGTAAAGGCTCCATTGAGTGATCCGATGGTACACAGATCTAGTAGGGTCAGATACCCTGTTAAAAGATTTGGTTTTGAAGGTTATGCAGCTCACCATTATGCTTATATGGTGAAACTAGTTAAGGATGTTGAGCCCACTTGTTTTGAGGATGTTGTTGGTCATACTCATTGGGATGCAGCAATGGATGAGGAGATGGCTGCATTAGAGGCCAATAAGACTTGGGATCTAGTATCATTGCCGAAGGGCAAGAAAGCTATTGGATGTAAGTGGTTTTATAAGATTAAACACAATGCAGATGGTTCTATTAGTAGGTACAAAGCTAGGTTGGTTGCAAAAGGCTATGCCCAGACATATGGCATAGATTATGATGAAACCTTCAGTCCAGTTGCTAGGATGGCAACTATCATATGTGTGATTGCTTTGGCAGTAGCCAAAGGTTGGAGGTTGCAGCAAATGGATGTGAAGAATGCCTTCTTGCATGGTGATTTGCAGGAAGAAGTGTATATGGATCAACTAGCAGGTTATGAAGATTTAGAGCATCCCACGTATGTGTGCAGGTTGAAGAATGTGCTCTATGGGCTCAAGCAAGCACCTAGAGCATGGTTTGACAAGATTAGAGAGTATCTTGTCAATATTGGCTTTTATGTTTCTGATGTTGATCACTCACTTTATGTGAGAAAGGGAGATGCAGGTTTGGTCATCATAGTCATCTATATGGATGACTTGATTATTACAGGTGATAGTGATAGTGGGATTGCTGAAGTCAAGGACTTTTTGAAGAAGAAGTTTGAGATGAAGGATTTAGGTGAGCTAAGGTACTTCCTTGGCATTGAGGTGATCACATGTGATGATGGTATATGGCTATCCCAAAGACAGTATGGCTTGGATATGTTGTCCAAGTATGGTATGATAGCATGCAAACCACTTTCAGTCCCGTTGGATTAGAATGTAAAGTTGAGTGCTAATGTTGGAGATGAGATAGAAGACCCTACTATGTTCAGGAGGATAGTGGGGAGTTTGATCTACATGACCATTACAAGGCCAGACTTGAGCTACGTTGTTGGTCTTGTGAGTCAGTTTATGCAAGTACCTAGAAAGCCACATTTGGATGCAGTCAGATGCATATTGAGATATGTGAAGTCCACATTACATTATGGACTTTTCTATGAGGCAGGTACAGATGTATAGGTGTTTGGATACACAGATGCAGATTGGGCTGGTAGTATGTCTGATAGATGATCTACCAGCGGATACATGTTCTCTCTTGGTAGTGCAAAAATTGCTTGGAGCAGCAAAAAGCAATCTACAATTGCTTCGTCTAGTACAGAGGCTGAGTATAGAGGTGTTGTTGTTGCAGCATGTGAGGTAGTATGGCTACAAAAAGTTAATGGCTGATTTGGATATGTAGGTGGAAGGTTCAGTTGCCATTTATTGTGACAACATGAGCAGTATACGGTTGGCTAGGAACCCTGTGTTCCATGCCACGACAAAACATATTGAGGTACACTACCACTTCGTGAGAGAGAAGGTACTAGCAGGTGAGATTGACTTGGCATATGTCAGCACACAGGATCAGATAGCTGACATCTTCATGAAGGCATTGGATACAGAGAAGCTTCAAAAGTTTCGAAGCTTACTTGGAGTTGCAGAGATGCAGTTGAGCTTGAGGGGGAGTGTTGAGATGACAAGCTCAACACATGCAGACATTGATGATGGACTGCCTGGTTAGATGGGTCCACACGTCTACACTTAGCACGTCGGTGATCATTATGACTCTCACATGGCCACTGACTCATTACTTATTATATTCAGGTTGTTACACCTATTTACAACTAGCGTAGTTATAGCGCCAGTCGACTAGTGTAGTCAGTTATGCATTGTTTGACTTAGTAGGCCACTTTCCTTTATGTTGTATTTTATCTATACTTTGTGTATATTGTAAAGTGTGTGGAAGAATGAAAAAAAACTAGTAAGAAAACGTTTTGGCCTCCATCTCTCTTCTTGTCTCTTGAGTGAGCTTCTCCTTGTGCATTCTGTGTGTGTTCAGCGTAGCATCTTGAGCAAGTCCCCCCACCACGCGATTCTTGGCACTTCCTACTTATTGCAAACACTTGGATTTCAGCTAGGTAAAGCTTATCATAGCCTATTTATTAGGAAAACAGAGATAGGATATGTAATTTTGGTGCTCTATGAAAATGATTTGGTGATCACAGGTGATGACATACAAGTCATTGATGACACAAAAGCCATGTTGCAAAAATAATTTCATATTACAAACTTGGGAGAACTGATATTTTTGTTAGGGATTGAAGTTATGCATACACCTCATGGATTCTTGATGCTTCAAAAATAGTATGCACAAAATATGTTGGAGAAGTATGGCATGTTGGACTACAAACCTATGGACGCACCATTGGAGGAGAATGTAAATCTAATTGTTGATACAAGAAATGTGATAGAGAATGTGACTATGTGTAGACAAATAGTTGGCAATCTGATCTATTTGACTATCACTACACCAGACTTGAGTTATGCAATTGGTTTGGTCAACCATTTTATGCAGCAATCAAGGAAACTTCACCTAGATGCTATGAGATGGATCTTGAGATATGTGAAGGGTACATTGTCTTATGAGATATTCTATGAGTGTGGTAAGCCTATTGAGCTTATAGGTTATAATGATGCAGATTGGGCTAGTTGTATATATGGCAGAAGATCAGCCAATGGATATGCATTTGGTCTTGGAAGTAGCATGGTCAGCTGGAGTAGTAAAAAAAACCTATTGTGGCTCTCTTAAGTACAAAAGTAGAACACAAGGGTGTAGCATTGGTTTCATGTGAGGCTACTTGGATGGTTAAGTTTATGGATGACTTGGGGATTCATGTGGATAAACCAATCAAGCTACATTGGAAATTAGGGATCTAGTAGCACAAGGTTTGCCTTGGTGCTAGATTCTTGCAACAAAGCATATATGTATTAGTTGGAATTCATGGAAAGACTATTTGCATACTAGCACATAAGCTGATTTCGAAACATAACTATTTGTGCATGATGAGATATCCACTATTGCATGGATCATACATGTGGTATCAACTCCTGGAAATGCATAGCAATTGTTTGAATTATAGTTTACCCACATTTGAGAGGGTGAGATTCCCCTTTCCGTAGGTTAGCCGTTTGTTTCTTGGGGGAGATTATTAGTGAGGAAACATGGTATCTCCTGGATCTCGTTGAAAAAAGAGGAGTTTTGTGCGAATGTATTTATATGTAAAAGCAATGCATCGAAGGGCCAATCCCCAAGATGTAGGAGAGCTGCAGTGGGGCCACGGGAATCAATCGATGGGGTGCCTCCTATGTTTGTGATACGTGGCATTTATTGCCAATATGTGTGGGATACCCCCTTTGAGGGGTTTTGGAGAAGGTGTCATTGGACTCTTATCCAACTAAAAATGTAGTATGAGAAGTATCTAGTGTGCATTTAGTTATTACAGGCATTCCTAGACCGGGAGGCCATGTGGTGGTGGAGGTGTATGTTATGTGCACGAGGGTCCGGCTAGTGCCATATTCAGTGCCGGCCCATTTTTGGTCCTGTCACGTGGTATCACAGCTTAGAGGCTAGAACCATAACTACGATTGACTTATTCTTTGTGGCCTTTTGAAAAGAGAGTTTGCCCTTGAAAGGGGAGGCTAGTATTTGCTACGTGTCCTCAATGTTACATGTCAAGAACCTCACACGAATGTTCGTGGGTATGCCAAGAAGCTAAAGGAGGTATTCCCCAACTTGCAAACCTATATTTCTATTTCAAATACTGCTCAGTTGGAATATTTTTTGAATGGGCTATACTTTAACATCCAAGTATAGTTGAGCAGTGTTGCTCTTGCTGTCATCAATACAGCTATTACATGAGTAGAAGAGGTGGAATCGTGATTACAAGTGGCTTATGCCTCTAAGTCAAATTGGAATTCAAGTTTAGGGTTTGGAAATAATTTAATGTTAATGAATGGAGGTGAAGGGATGCCCATGAGTCCTCCTTATGGGAGAGGAAACATAACTCCAAATGTGTCCATGTTGCTAGCTCCTCCTAGTGTGACCATGCCTATGACTAGTCAAATGGTTCCACCAATCATTGGAAGCCCAATGATAAACCTATTGTTGTTTCAGGGAACCAACAGCTAATCCCTAATCAAGTGGTTAGGCCAATAGAACGACATGTAAATGATTGTGGCTATGAGTCAAGTGTCTCAAGTATCCTTGGTGAAGTTAAGGATATGATGAAGCACTATACTAATATGATTAGTGAACAATATCGACAAATAGCCATTCATATCAATTTCCTTAAAAGGCAGCAGAATTTGATAGGGAGTTGATGTTGTGAAGAGGGTGCCCCCTCAAGATTCAGCTGTAAGTAGTGTGGTGGCCAACATTTCCCTAGGAATTGTCCAAATGTTATATGTGACATATGTGGAAAGTCCAACCATTTAGCTAGTATCTGTTGGAGTAAGATTAGCTCTCTCCAACAAAAGGAAGTAAACAGCCACGTCCAATTAATCATCGAGTGTAAGGGAACAATCTGCAGGCAAGATGAAGGACCGAAACAAATATTACAAAGACGGAAATCTATGATAGAGGATCTACCTAGTGGTAGTGGAGTTAGCCTTATAGAAGCTATTTGCATCATTGGCATTGAAGCTTCTAATCTACGAGTTATTACAAGAGGTCAAAAGGGTAAAGAGATTGACAAAGCCAAGACAAAACCTATTGAGGAAAACCCCAAACAAGATGATAAGGGGATGCAAGTCCTTAATCCTAATATGGAAGGCAAACCTCTCAAGGTTGTAGATGGTAAAGCTGACCCCAAGAAGGATAAGGAGTCGCCAAAGAAGAAGGCAAAAGCCAAGAAAGAAGCATCAAGGCTAGTTCAAAGACCAAAAGAGAGAATGTTCTGTCGAGAAAAGCGAGCTCTTGCTAGCTATCATGAATTTAATTTATCGAGATCCCTTTGCAAAGTTAAGCCAGATGTAGATCTTCTATACTTGATTAAATTGTCTCTAGGGTGCGCAAGCAATTTAAGAAGATTCTACGCACTGGGTATATCATTGAGCCCTTGGGAATAGCGTGAGTAGGAGATTATTGGTTTGAGCATGTTGAAAAGCATTGTCCAAGGATAGCAACATATGTTGATGGAATATTAGTGGACCATGCTATTGTGGACACAGGATCCTCTGTCAACATTATGAGTTCAGAATTGATGGAGAGACTGGGATTAGAAATAAAAAAAGATGCCTCCATGATACTCAAAATGGCTAATGATAGTTTAAGACAACCTGAAGGTTGCATTGCTAAAGTCCATGTGACCGTTTCCAATGTAGAATGCATTCTGGACTTTAGGATCATTAGGTTTGCAGGGCGACCTAGCTATCATTAGGTTTCTTTATCTTCGTTAGAGTTTGATATGCTAAATGCTCCATCTACTAGTGAGACGTCATCATGTGACAATTCCAATGAGGGGTCCACTATAGAATATATCTACCAAGTGACTTTGAATGAGTCAATAGAGACTTAGGAGAGGATAAGGGATGTAGATATAATTAGACCTTGGTATGATAAATGATTCACAACCAATTAAATTAGGGTCTATGCTCAGTTCAGAAGAAAGGAAGGACTATGTGTCCTTGATTCAAGAATTCGATGATATCTTTGCTTGGAGTTATGATGAGGTGAGAGGCATTCCTCCCAGCCTGGCTATTCATACAATTCCTTTGAAGCAAGGTAGGTGCCCTGTGCAACAAAAAGTAAGGTGTACGTCTTTTGAATTATGGAACAGGCTATTTGAAGAATTGACAAAGCTATGAAAGGCTGGCTTGATATTTTTCGTTCAACACATAGAATTGTGTTTACTAGTTGTTATCAAGAAGAAGAAGAACAATCAGATTCATCTTTGCATAGATTTCAAAGAGCTTAATAAGCAAACGGTTAAGGATTCCTACCTAATACCATTCATTGATCAGACTCTGGATCAATTAGCAAGTAGGAAAATCTATTCATTTATGGATTGCTTTGTTGGATATCATTCGAGATTGAAGAGGGAGGGGTTTCCAACCATTCAAGATGGCAAGTTGGACATGCAGGTTTTTTCGGATCTGGATTCGGGCATCGGACGGATGAGATGCACGAGGCCAGACATTGCCAAAGTTAAAATGGTCAAAGATTTAAAAAACTTTTGGGCATGGTCCTTTGGGGGGCCAATGGCCCCCCTTCAAAACAAATTTATGATATGGAGGGGGGGCCTTTTGAAATGGCATGCAAGAAAAAACATGCTGCCCCCCCTCTTGGCGACATTTTTGAGGAGGGGACCATGGGGCCTAAAAAACAACCCCTACAACAAATGAAGGTAAGAAATCCTTGCAATTCTTTGCTTCCGATCATCGGTTTTAGATCAGAAAATGGCTGCCTAGTGGTGGATCTACAAATCTAGCTCTTGAGGAATGTTCACACGCATGAATCCATGAAAGAAAGGAAAGGAGTTGGATGCGTGATACTGATGGAATAATTGTACGAGAGCGGAGTAGATCGTAGATCAAAGTTGGAGAGAGCATGAGCGGCCACAAATGAGTAGCAATAGCCTCCCAACAATTAAATACACATCTCCAAAACCAAGTTTCTATGCATAAGCAATCATTTCATTTGTTTTAAGAAAGATGTTTGATGAAATTGTTTGTAAATGGATTCCTTTGATTGAAAATTTTGAAATTTATCAAAAATCTTGAAGAAAACCAAAAAATTTAGTCATTTAATAATTTAGATCAAAACATCCAAACCTGCAATCATGTGCTTTTCATGAAAATGATCAATTTTGGGAGTTTTGTTGTGATTTTGGGGTTCGCATGAAGTAGAAATGAATATAAAATAGATGTTAAATAATTACAATCAGTCCCACTCATAAATAAAAAATAATAGAATTTTTATTTAAATAAAAAATAGTGAAAAATGAAAAATTTTAGTTTTTTGAATTAGCAAATTAAGAAAAAATATGCTTTATGTCCATGAATGTATGGCATGGCCATAGCATAAGAGATGTTTGTTGCACTCCACAACACTAATTTATAAATCATAAAATGTTTGAGCACTATGGCATTCATAGTTGCGTTGCGCATGTCATATGGTAATTCCTGGATGCAGTGCAATTGGTTCTTATACAGATGACCCATGCTGAGTTGTGAGATACCTAAGCTGTAGGTTTAGGCATTTGGGTTCCTTGGAAAATTGTCAAGTGAGGAAATATCTTATCTCCTGGAATGTTCTAAAATAAGAGTGGACTTTGTGACGCCTATGTTATTTGTTTTATCGGTGCATTGAGGGGCTAATCCCCGAGGTGTAGGAGAGTCACAGTAGGGCCACGACATTCAGTCCACGGGGGCCTCCTTTTGTTTGTGCTTACGAGGTATTTTATAGTGATCTATGTGTAGGGACTCCCTCTGATGAGTGTGGGGCTTAACCATTGGACTACAATTTAAAACAAATGAGAGATTCATTGTAGTAGTTAGGGTAGTATGTCCCTTATATGCTCTTGGCTGTGAGGCTAACGGGGCGTGGTTTCTTTAGTGTAGAGAGGCCCGTAGAGCCAGTGTCAAGCTTGTTTTGGTCCCAATAGCTGGTGTGTTTTCCAGGAGCCACTAATAAGTGGCAATTTTCAAATCTTTGTCAACTGGGACCAATTCATTAGTGTATACCAAAAATCAGTGAGATAGACTCACAAGACCGTCAAGCCGAGCTTCAAAAGCAAGAAAGAGCTGAATGAGCTAGACAATGGGCTGAAATAAATAGAAGATATTCTCCGCAAAGGAGTACTCCAATATCTTTACAAGGGCAGGGTCTTGGTAAACCGAGCTCGACGCATAGTCCATTAGGGGGAGGAAGCTCTAGTACTTGCCCCCTTCCAATCAGTCCATTCACTTCGAGTGGAGTGATAGATTTGATTGTTCAAACTCATGTAGTGAGTCTGATTGTTACCATGGTGACACAACCCATTGCGATTCCTACTTGAACAGCGGATTTGCCAGTCTTAGGGTTTCCTCTACCCACTTTTAATGGGTTAGCAGGAAAGATGTCACACATCACATCAATGAATTCCAAAAGTTAATGTTCAACTGTCAAATTCAAGATGAGAGACACTTGATGATGTTCTTCAACATGATTCTGAAAGGACAACGAGCCGTAGTGTGGTAAGAGCTCAATTTTAGGACCCGATTTGGACCCATTCTTGAAGCATTGAAGCTTGTTTTGGAGTCGCAAAGTGCCCAAGAGGCGTTAAAGAGCCAATTTTCATGAAAAATAAAACGGTGGCAGATGGTCGAGCTAGAGTTTTCCTAGATGCATTTCGACATCACGAATGCAATGTAAGTCTCAATTGGTCAATCGGAGGTCAATTGACCCTCCATTTAATCCCTGCAATGTTTGGCGTTATAAAGCAGCTACCATATCAAGAAGTTGTAAAGTGCGTGGGGGAGAGGCTAAGTTGATGGAGTTCGATGCCACGAAGCCGCTTATCCAATCGGATTGCAAATCGGAGTTCATTTGGGCCTTCAAAATTGAAAAATCCACTTGTGAGACAGTGTGAACACAAAAAGATGAATCGGTTATTTTAATGTTTTAAACCTTAGGCTTAATACAAGCCATGAAACTAATGCAAAAACTGTTGAACAGAGGGAAGGATCAATGCACCTCCTTATTTTTGCTCGATGCCTCTCCGATTGGACAGAGAGAGGGAGATTCTCGATCAAGGCAAGGAGATGAACAGGATGGCTACAAGCTTGCCCATTTTAATGGAGGATTTAAAAATCTCATTTTTATTATTTCTCTCTCCTCCCTCTCTCTCCCCTTAAGAGGTAGTTCATGCCCATGAAGAAGAATGAAGACTGGTTGAAGGATGCTTGTCCGGCATGGTACCGGATCACTCTCGGATCAATGGAGGGCTAGAATTGGCTGTTCGGAGGTGGGCTAAGCCTTGAATGAGGGCTAATCTGCAGTCCCACATGAAATTTTAAAACCCGCAAAGGAAAAAATTTGGTAATTCTATTTTACAAAGGAAATTTGCTTGTTTTTTATATTTGATTGAGCCAATGTTGTTCTTATGGAGTGAAAATTGGTAGACATGTTGTTTACTATTTCTTCTATGCTTGCATGATGAAAATTTTAGAAAACATAAAATCTAAATTCTAGAAATATGTTTTAGAAACCCATAAAACACGGTTTTTATGAGAAAAATGGGGGCTTTTGGTGTTTTCGGGTGGGATAAACCGATACACATGGGATAAAATGCCAATATGCTATTCTAAGAATCAAGAGCCACAGCTCTAAAAATGTATCAATATTTTTATTAGAAAAATGGGAGAAAATAAGAGGTAAAGTAGGAATATGAATTAGAAAAATATGAAAAAATATAATAAGTGGTTGTGGATGTATGGTGGGGCAAAGCATGAGGTTTGGCCTCAGTTTGCCCTATTTTTTTGTCACAGTGTGTGATTTATTGCTTTTTATACACTAAACCATGACGAAACAACCTCTATACACCTATGCAACGAAGCAAAACTTAAACGGTGAGGAGGAGTAGGATTTTGTGCAACAGTTTGAGGGCTGAAATAATACAAATTCTGATTGTTTTTTCAATGTATAGCATTTAGGAAACGGCCTATTTGAAAATTAGGGATCTAGTAGCACAAGGTTTGTCGTGGTGCTAGATTCTTGTAACGAAGCATATACATATTAGTTGGAATTCATGGAAAGACTGTTTGTGTACTAGCACATAGGCTGATTTCAAAACATAACTATTTGTGCACGATGAGACATCCACTATTGCATTGATCATACATGTGGTATCAACTCCTGGAAAAATGCATAGCAATTGTTTGAATTATAGTTGACCCATGCTTGAGAGGGTGAGATTCCCCAATGCCGTAGGTTAGCCGTTCGTTTCTTGGGGGAGATTATTAGTGAGGAAACATGGTATCTCCTGGATCTCACTGAAAAAAGAGGAGTCTTGTGCTAATGTGTCTATCCTGAATGGTCTAGTGGGATGACGATTAATACAAGAAATCCCCAGAATCCAAAAGATACTTTGTCTATCCTGAATGGTCTAGTGGGATCTTGGATGCATCATGTGATTGACTATTTTAGTCTTTGCCCCGAAAGTGACACCATGCTTGAGTTTGGGTCACTATGGGAAAATATCCATGGATCTACCTCTAAGATTAACAGCCCATGGGGATTAGAGAAACAAGAAAGTGAAAGTAATGCTAAGATGGCACAGTCATCTATGATCATTCATGATGATAATGTCATAGAAAAAAAGACTGTGACAACAATGGTCAATATGCACATAGGAGGACAGGTTGTCTATGATCGCAAGAAACATCCAATGATAGTGGCCGACGTAGTTGGGTATTATAGTGTGATTGCTAAGATTGATAAAGCATTGGATAATGTGTATGTGTGTGGAACACCATTGTTAGCACGAAAGAATTTTTTAGGATCTATTCTAAGTTCGAGCAAAGTGGGGACAGATGAGAATAGGCTCACTAAAACACCACTAGCAGATGATGGGATAGATTCCATATTGCATAGTGTTGGCCTCCGTAAATCACTTTATGAGTTGGCAAAAAGGGAAATTCATAGAGGCAATGACTTTTCAACACCAATAAAGGTGGAAGTGAAAGAAATTAAAGACCCTAACATGCTCGTAGCAGGTCAAGAGGAATACGAGGATTTTGATGGCCCAATGATGATCTCAAAGGAAAGGACTAAATGCCCTCCTTCTTATAGGGATCTCCCAGTGTTCCATGGGCTGGTTAATGAGGATCCAAGGGTGCATTTATGAGAATACGGCCTAACTTGCTTTGCAAGTGGGCTCGATAATATTCATTGGATGCTCGTATTCTCAAGTACCCTAAAGGGAGAGGCTAGAAAACGGTCTTGGAGCCTCCCAAGGGGGTCTATTAAATCCTTTGAGGAGTTGAGTGATCGATTTTAATATGAATATGAGAAGAAGGTGCCTATGACCCAAGTTTTAGGGCAGCTGATGTAGATTAGGCAAGAGTCCTATCCTTCTGTTAAAGAATACACTAGAGCCTTTGATGATATTCTGAGGCTTTGGCCAAGAAGAGCTACTGCATTGCCAAGTGATGTGCTATGTGAGCTCTTTTTGAGTGGCTTAGAGATTAACATGCAAATCCAAGTGGGAATGTGAAATCCTAAGTCGTTAAGGGAAGCAAAGATGCATGACATTGATTATGAGGGACATATTCAGAGATGTTGGGAAAACTTTTGGAGTTTTTCCCACTCAGTACAAGTGCATCCTAGCTTCCAACCATTTCTACAAGGAGACAACTCACTTGTTGATACCAAGGCAGCCTATGAGGGGAACCTTGGTAGCAAAAATCTCCAAGCAAAAAATGGCAATAGTAGGGATAATATACCCCCTAAGGATTAAAAAATTCCAAGCCCAGTAAATCCCATTAAGGCTTACAATGCTCCCATGAGAGGTAGTTGTGACAGTAACATTGATAGAACCATTGGGCCTGTGAGTGTGGATAAGTATCTTATGGGTGGTTTTGGTTTTGCCAATGGAAAGGCTCTAAACAAACCTTTGTCATCTTTAAATGAGTCATGCTTTTGAGTAGATGTTGTTCCTATTAGTAAGAGCATGGTTCTTATAAATAGGCAGTTGCAAAGTGGACAAAGGCAAGTAAAGACATCTCGCGTAGAGAAGACGCGGCATGCCAAAGGTCCACCTATACTAAATAGAATCCATAAGGCTATGAGGCAATCTAGTAATAGTGATAAATCCACAGTGAGTCCATTGGACCAATGTGGGCAGTTGAGGCATCCTAAGAATGTAAGAAGGGATGTGGGATGGTTTTGGAAACCCAAGGTCTCTCAAAATGTGACTGGTACGTTAGATACAAGGTCAATAACACCATGCGTTGATGGGACCTAAAATGGGCTAGCACCAGCTATAGTGCTAGCCAGACCTCTAACATGCACAAGACAACCCCACGGCCTCGCAGTTATTAGAAGCGTCTACAAGACACATTTCCCTGCCATCGTACATACATTTTGCGTTTGTATCGTGTTTATAGTCCAATCCTCAACCTTCCCAGACTCCTCAAAGGGAGACCCTACACATTTTGGTGTAATTCACAACGTAGAAAAACATAGGAGGCACCCCTTGGCTGATTGGCGCGGCCCCACTGCGACCCTCCTACACCTTCGAGATTGGCCCCTCAATGCGTCGCTAATACATATAGCACATACAAAACAGACTCCACTATTGGTACCAATATTATATTGTTCAAGGAATGTACCAGTCCTCACTTACTTGTTCCCTTGGACCCACCAGCTAGACCTACAGCTTGGGTGCCTTACTCTCTCCAGTGTGGGTCATTTATACTTCAACCAAGTGCTATGCATGCCAGGAATAGATACCATGTGTATATGATTCATGAAAAAGTGTATGATTGTTCACAAACAATTACGATTTAAAATCAGCATATGTGTCATGCAAAAACAGTCCTTTTAATGAATTTCTGCTAATACGCAATGCTTCGTTGTAGGAACCTAGCACCGAGGCAAACCTCATGCTGCTAAATTCATTATTTCTGAATAAACCACATCCTAAATGTTATACATAAAGAGAACAATCAAAATTTTTATTATTTCAGCACTTAAACTAATGTATAACACCATCCTCCCCGTCATCATTTAAATTTTGCTGCGATGCATAGGTGTAGAGGGTTTTGTATGTCATTTTTTGTATGTAAAAGCAATAAATACACACTTTAACACAAAGAACAAGGCCAAACTAAGGTTTAACCTCATGATTCAGCCCCATCAGACATTCACATACATAGATCTTATTTTTCCATTTTTTTCTAGTGTAAGAAACCCCTTTTTTCTCATTTTTCTCTATTTTTTCTATTTATTTTAACAAAAAATAGATATTTTCTTGTTTTCCCTTAATGATGGATCATTGGAACTGGAACTCAGCATTTTTCCTTATTTTATCCCATGTCCACTCATTTTTTTCCATTTAAAATTAAAAAACTATCAATTTCCATCAAAATTAGTGTTTTTTCCGATTTTAAAAATTTATAATTGCTGTAAATCAATACGGGTTTGGCATAACAATGATTGCAACCCTCAAACATAATGCAAGGAACATTTAAATAAAATTTCAATCCATATGCACACCATTTAGACCATGAACGATAAAAAACAAGTAAAATTCTTTCATAAAATAGAGCATACTGCCTTTTTGCGTGTTTCAGGTTTCTTGAATATTTAACTCGGTTTGTGTATCAACCAACCAGCCATGGATTTCAACATAGATCTTCAACCTTCAAACTCCTCAGCCTCTTGGAACAATCGGTGCCTCCCAGGCAAGCATCCATCACTCGATTCTCTTCTTGATTCTTTCCATATGAAGTGCCTCTATGCAGGAGAGAGAGGGAGGAGAGAGAAAGACTGGTTTTTTATCTCCACAAATAGGCAGCCATTTGACGCGCGGTTTGGAGCGATAGGGAGAGAAGATTGAGTGGATTTCAAGCATGTAATCAGTTGGGGGGGTTGCTATTAGGCTCTCCAACCCCCCTCTCCATCAAGCGAAAATAATGGCGCCTTCCTGATCACGTCGTGAAGAAAACCCCTCCCCCCACAATTTGATTTTTTTGGTTGGGGCTCCTAAAGGGAGCCCCCAAAGGTTATGCCTTTTGGGTCCCTTAAAGTCCTTTCACAGTTGGCCTTGGCCTCCCGGGCATCCCCATTTCATCGTCCAGTACCCGATTCACAGGACTGAAAATTCTTGGGTGTCCATCTTGAAGTCTTCCAATGCCGAGCATCTCCCAAGGTCCCATCTAACACGCCAAAAAATTATGAAAATTCACCAACTTTTGTCTAGTGGGTCTTTTAGGCACTTTTGGACATTGCCTCTTAAAATCGTACTGATTGCAACCGTTGCCTTTCAACAAAGTCTATTTTTCCTCGAAAATTCAAAATTTTTGGCTATTTTTAAGCACTTCTCGGCATAAAAAATCATATGTCATTGGTGACCATGGGATAGGGTAACTCAGCCCGTCGAATCCCATGAACAGATCCGCACATAGACACAACCACAAAAAGCATCAAGCTAATATAAAATAAATACACAACAAAACACATCACAGCTCTCACCCTACCCCCTGTCAAAACCAAGGCATGAAATACATGAGGAGTAGGTCTAGCATAATCTGGCAGAAAGTCTAAAGCTAGTCACTAACCAACTGCTGCAACACAGCCAAGCTAAAATGAACGATCAAAGAGATCATCCCTAGTGGTGGTCTGAACTACCTACCTAACTAAGGACAACACAACTAGGAGCTCCTACTAGACGAGAACTCCTATAGCATGATCAACAAATATTATCTTTTAGCATATTGGGTCTTTAGCCTCTTATTTTCAATACTTGGGCATGTAAAAAGGAGGGAGTTGAGCGTAGTGACCCAAGGAGAACAGAGCATCGGCCTCAGGTTCTGTCTCGGTACCCAAGAATCTACTAAGCCCTCGCAAGGTAACACTGAATCCTTTTCTAATGGTTACTTTTATTTTCACTCCAACCTTCTTGTTCATTTCTTATTTTCTAGCTAGAAGCCACCCCTAGGAAGACAAGGCATCGGCCCCGGGTCTTGTCTCATCCCTAGGAACCTACCAGGCCCTCGCAAGGGGATAAACAATAGCTCAAGGTTTTTTCTTTCTTTCCTTTTCTATTTTTATAGGGGTTAGAACCCCTTTTTACACACCTCAATATATTCATATATCGTCTTTCAGATATTGAGGGTTTTGCCTCTTTCCATCATTAGTTTAGTAGGCTTCACTAACTGCCTCACAACTAATAGGAACTCCTAGAATGGCTGCCTAGCAGGTCAGCGGAACAGGGTCACTAGAATTGCCTTCTAAAACAATACTTTCAATGCCTGACAATGCCTTTGCAGGAGGCAATGACTACTCAAATCTCCCCCAGAAATACAGAGCCTAAACCTAGGACTTCATGCCTCGAGTGCTGGTCCCTAACAAACAAAAGAAAGTAACCCTTACACGCACATATATCATTAATTGCTTAAGGAAAAAGACTCGAAAAGGGGACGAAACCACCTAGAATGGCCACAAGAAGCTTCTTGGCAGCAAAGGCTCCCTCCAGCAACTTAGTCAACCTGTATGATGCAATCACTACAATAAAAAGCCATTAACTATACCAGCACTAAACAGACATGGGGACCTCTTGGCCTAAAGAAATAGCACATTTCACTACAAACTAGTTGGCCCTCTTGGCCTAAAGAAATCAAATATGACACGCCAAAACTAACTAGCCCTCCTGGCCTAAGGAAATAGATCATTAAAACCTTAAAAAAACTGGCCCTCTTGGCCTAAAGAAATCAAGAAAACCAGCTCATATTGATCCCTCCTTGGAAGAAGGCAGATATACAAAAATACGCTCAATTCCAAGGGGAAAAATAGGGCTTTCATCCCTAAACTAAATGCATCAAGTTGTGACCCATACCTCTTGCATATATAGCAAGAGGCATGTGCATAACATGTCGTCTGATCAACCTTTGGGTCCAGGATAATAGTGGTACATGGGTCTCGGCCACTCTTTGCATTATCCATATCAACCATTGCCTACCATATAACGCGTAGTCTGATAACATTCCCCACAACCGACCAGGTCCCGTCTCATTATCAATAACAACATCCGAACTAGGACCACAATTGAAGAAGAGGTCCTCTTCATAAGCAAAAATCAGCTAAGGAATCCACAAACTGATTCCAATAACGTGAAATCAGCTGAAGAGATACGCTCTCAAATTCATCAAGTAGGGTTATAGCAATGCGATGATACATATGAAGAATGGGATTCGGGACTGTATATGTCCCATTAAGTTTATTTAAGATCAGTTGGGAATCCCCCTTTACCAACAACCGCCGAATACCACCTGTCTTGGCAATATTCAGTCCCATAATCAAGGCTTTATACTCTGCATGTTGTTAGTGGATCCTACCCCGAGATAAATAGCTAATTTCATTGCAACTCTACGTCGAGGATCTCGGATAACTACTCCAACACTCCCTTTTTTATTAGGTCCTTGGGATGCTCCATCAAAGTATAATGTGTACATCCATAATGGGTTTACACAGCCAGCCATCAAGAACTCCCCTATCCGTAATTATGATAATCAAAATTCAACATATTGAGAGGATGAACTGACAGCTCCATCCCACCTTCTTCATTAAACTCAACAGGGATGCTTGTTAAAATTTGTAAACAATGATTGCAGAAAACTTTGATCTCCCACACAAAGGTACCGTCTTCTTGCTCAATCACATTATATCCTTTGCTCCACCAAATAAGCTTCCCTTGCTGATATCATTGCTTGAGATATGGGTGCTCCAAATAAGGGATTAACCGCCCCATCAACTAGTTTAAGCTCTCCTACATGTCTCAAATCAACCCCAGCATAGACTTGCAATGCATTTAGCATGTTAGCATATTCAGAAATAATAAGGTTTAATCTTATTAAGATTAACCTTATTCTTAAATTCCACTCCCTGTAGATCAACTAATAAAGCCGTGGACTTATTTTTACCTAACCAAACTATCTTGTAAGGTCCATCCCATCTAGGTTCCAGCTTTGCTGGAAATAGCTCCCTACGTGCATCGTAGGATAGAACTAACTACCCTTTCTTAAAGGTACATTTCTTCACTTTTAGATCATGCAACCGCTTCATCCGACGTTTAGCCACCTCCTGGTACAAAAGACTCTGCAATTTGAGTTCATCCAAGTGGGCTATAGTCGTAAACTGCTCGAATAGAGCATCTTCATCACCCAAGGAATGAATGATTACGAACCTAATGGTCAGCAACTCAATTTCTAAGGGCGAGACACATTCCTCCTCATAAATTAATTTAAATGGGGTGTGGACAGTGGCTCACTTAAACATTGTGTTATACGCCCAAACCACCACATATAGTTTTTTATCCCAGTCCCGCTTCTTTTTGGAGACTATTTTGGATAGAATACCCACAAGCTGCTTATTAGTACTTTCAACTTATCCATTTGCTTGTGGATTATAGGGGGTCATCTTGTTATGCTTAATTTTTCATGCTTTAGTCAGGCTTTTAATCACCTTTTTCAAAAAATGGGTTCCACAATCCGATACTATCTCCTTTGGTGGACCAAAACGGCAGATAATCTACTCAAGTAGAAAACTTGCAGTCTCTTTTGCATTGTCCTACCTCGTCGCCTGTGCTTTTGACCACTTTGTAAAGTAATCAGTTGCTACTATAATGTATTTTTTCTAAGTAGTAGACGATGGGGTAATAGGTCCCACAAAGTCGATGCCCCACTTCTCAAATGGAAGGGTAGCCATAATCGGCATAAGTGGATGCTTCCTATTCTCTCTACTATCATGTCTTTGACATGTATCACATCTCTTGACATAGTCAAATGAATCCTGGGAGATGGACGGCCACCAATACCCAGCTCTTAAAGCCTTCTATGCCATTAATCGCCCAACAAAGTGCCCTCCACAAACGGAGTCATGGCATTCCTCCAATATAAACGGAACCTCGTCAGGCATCACACATCGGTGATAGATATCATCAACACCTTGCCAATATAGTGTTCATGCAATCAATGAAAATTTCAATGCATGCTGTTTAATTTTCCTCTTCTCCGATTTTGATAAAGTAGCTCCAATCTCTCTCGTAGAAAGATAGTGTGTTATAGTAGCATACCAAGAGGGAATAGACGCCGTATCAATCTTGAACAAAGTTTCCATATCACTTTCTTCAGACGAGACCTATTTTGGCTCTCTGAAATCCACAAGACACTCGACAATGCCCTAAAGCTTCGGCGGCTTGCTCTTAATCTCATAATCAAATTCCTGCGATGTGATTAACCACTTTGCTAAACGATCGTGCAACTGTAACTTATTCAACAACAATTGAAGCCCTTCCACCTTCGTATAAAAAACCACCTTCTCATAAAGAATGTAGTGCCTGAACTTTTTGGTCACAAATACCATCGTAAGCCACAACTTCTCCATATAGGTGTAGTTAATTTCCGATATGCCCAACTTTCGACTAGCAAAAGCTATCGAACGGTACCACTTCTCCTCCCAAATTTGGGATAAGCAACAGCTAATACTATACATGGTTGCTGCTGAAAATATATAGAACATTTCGCCCTGTTTGGGTGCTTTTAAAACAGGTGCTTTGTCAAGCTCCTTCTTCACATCGTCAAAATATACTTTGCAAGCATCACTCCATGCAAACTGACAGTTAAAGGACAAAAGGTTCATCAGTGGCAACATTCTTTCTGCCAATGTATTGATAAACCTCCGATAATACCCTACCGATGACAGGAAGCTATGCACTTCCTTTGGAGTACATGGCGGACTCATGGCGACTATGACCTTGATTTTTTTAGGGTAAGTCGACATCCCTACCAAACTGACCACATGGCCTAACAAAAGCCCATAAGGCACTCCAAAGAGGCACTTCCATGGGTTAGGAGCTATGCAAAATTGTCTGCAACGTTGGAAACACTTTCGCAAAATAATCAACTGCCTTTCTCTTATGGTGGCTACCCCCAGGTCATCAATGAATACTTTCAACTCCTCTGGGGAGATGTCACCAAAGGTCATGTTGGTTGTTCTTTGCCATGAACCAAGTGCATTACATAACCCAAATTCCATCACATGGTACAAAAAGGTATCGAAGACAGTGATAAATGTCATTTTCAGCTTGTCTTGCTCAACAATCTCCATTTGGTTATACCTTGTAAAGCAATCCATGAATGAATATATTCCCTACCTGCCAATTGATCCAAAATTTGGTCAATAAACAGCAATGGGTAGTAATCTTTAACAGTCTACTTATTTAGCTCTCTAAAGTCTACACAAAGCACAAAGATGAATTTGATTATTCTTCTTCTTTCTAATCACAACGAACACCATTCAATATGCTGAACTAGGAAGATCAAACCCGCCTTTCGCAACTTTTGAAGCTCTTCAAACAGCCCGTCCCTTAGTTCAAAAGGCATACACCTTACTTTTTGACGTACATGGCGGGTACCTTCCTTTATAGGAATGGTATGAACAGTCAGATTGAGAGGAATACCCCTAAGTTTGCCATAGCTCCAAGCAAAGATGTTGCAGAACTCCTGAATCAGGGACACATAGTCCTCTCTCTCTTCCGAACTGAGCATGGAACCTAATTTGATTGGCCGCAAATCATTAGGCGTACCAAGATCCAACTCAATAACATCCGCATCTCTTATTTGATCTTGAGGCTCTATCAGCTCATTCAAGGTTATCTGATAAATATACTCTGTAGTGGACCCTTCTTTCGATCCATCACTCGATGACGTCTCACTACCAGATGGATCATCTACTGTTTCTAGTTCAGTGGAGGATAATGGAGCTCTCTCACTCTGAGGAGACTCAGGGTAAGAATCCACTATTACATGATGGGCACCTCGACCTAGAATCACTTGACCAGAGGGTATATCGACTTGACAATCTGTCCATAGAATCCATGGCCTACCTAGCAAAACTCGATAGCTATGACGTCCTGAAAACCTTATCACCCTAAAGTCCAGATAGCATTCCACGCTTGCAACTATAACGTGGACTTTAGTGATGCAACCTTATGGTTGTCTTAGACTATCATTAGCCATCCTAAGAAGTGTGGAGCCGTCTTTTTGGATCTCTAAACCTAACCTCTCCATCAAATCTGAACTCATGATATTGACAAAGGATCCAGTGTGCACGATAGCGTGCTCTACTAATATTCCATCCACATATGCTGGAACCCTAGGGCAATGCTTTTCAGCATTATCGAACCAATCTTCTCCCACTCTAGCTATGCCCAAAGGTTCTACAATATACCCTATATGCAGGATTTTCTTGAATTCCTTGCGTACTCCTGGAGAAATTTTAATCAATTGTAGGAGATTTACGTGTGGTTTAACTTTGTAAAGAGAACTTGCTAGGTCAAAGTCGTGGTAGTTAGCCAAAGTTCTCTTCTCGCACCAAACCATTCTCTCCTTTGGTCTTTCAATCGGCTTTGGTGCCTCTTTTTTAGCCTTTACCTTCTTTCTTGGCAATCCTTTATCCTTCTCGGGATCAACCTTACTACCAACAGGTCTTAAAGGTCCTCCTTCCATATCAGGATTCAGGACTCTCTTTTCCCTAGCATCTTGCTTAGGGCTTTCCTCGACAGGTTTTACAATTTCTTTGTCACCCTCTTTGATCTTTTGACCTCTTGTTACAGCTCGTAGATTAGAAGTTTTAGCATCATTGACACATACGGCCTCAATAAGGCTGACTCCACTGCCATGAGGCAACTCCTCTACAATAGCCTTTCCTCATTGTAGTATTTGTCTTGGTCCCTCATTTTGCTGGAGATTATTCCCTTGTGTGTGATGGTTAACTGGACCTAGTTGTTTACTCCCTTGTTGGAGAGAACTGATCTTACTCCAATAGGTAGCAGCTAAGTGGCCAAACTTTTTGCAAAAACAACATTTAACATTTGGACAATTCCTAGGGAAATGTTGGCCACCACACCACTTATAGCTGAATCTTGAGGGGGCACCCTCTTTAGGGCGTCGACTCCCTATCAAATTCTATTGCTTCTTAAGAAAATTGACGTCCACAACTATTTGGCTATATTATTCAAAAATCATATCAACATAGTGCTTCATCACGTCCTTAACTTCGCCAAGGACATTAGAGGCACTCGACTCATAGCTGCGATCATCTATCTATTGTCCCATTGGCCTAACGCTGACCTACTGGGACAACATTAGGATTCATTGTTTGGCTTCCACCACTATTTAGTGAGGCCGCCTGACTCGCCATGGGCATAGTCATACTAGGAGGAGCTGGTAACATAGGCGAATTCGACATGATACTCCCTCTTCCATTCGCGTTTGACATGGGGTCCCCTTGACTCCCATTGGTCAAGGCCAAATTATTACCATTCCAATTTATCCTTGCGGCATAAGTCGCTTGCAAGCATGACTCTACTCCTTCTGCTTGGGTAATAGCAGTGTCAATGTTGGCCAAAGCGACACTACTAAGCTGCACCTGGATATTAAAATCCAATCAATGTAGGAAATATTGCAACTGTGCAGTCACTAGAATGGGAATATAAGTATTAAGTTGACACACAACCAATATTGTTCACCCTTCTCAGGAGAAAACTCTCTATGGAAAGCCATAAAGAATTGGGCACTGATAGTTATGGTTCCGGCTTCTATACCGTGATACCACACTGCCGCTCTTCCTTCTAACGTCATGTTGAAGAACATCATTAGGTGTCCTTCGTCTTGGATCCGATAGTTGAACATGAGTGTTTGAAACTCCTTAATATGGAGTTCTCCATCTTCTTCTGCTAACCCATGGAAAATGGGCAACGATGCTCCTAATGCCGGTAAATCCGGTGTACCTGCTAGAATTGCAACGGGTTGTGCCATGGCTACAACCAGATTGACAACGGGAGTTTGTGTAGGTGCAACTACACCCCCACTTGAAGTGGGTTGATTAACTAGAAGTAGGGAAGTACTAAGACTTCCACTTGAACTCGAAGAGCTACTCGTAACACTTAGGTTACTAGAACCACTACCGCTTATGCATAACGGGCTACTCCTTTGAGGAGAATAACGTCTTATAATCTCCAACCGCCGTCGAGACCTCTCAGCACGTTCTGCTTTTTGTATTTCGATTTGACAGTTCTTGTCAGAGGACATAAACCAACTTTTTGGTCCGTTAAAACCATGGATTTGGAACCACCGCTTGTTGGCAGCTCCCGGCAGTCACACCACTGATGGGACCTAAAATGGGTTGGCATTGGCTATAGTACTAGCCAGACCTCTAACATGCAAAAGATAACTCCACGACCTCACAATCATGAGTGTCTACAGGACACATTGCCCTACCATCGTACATACATTTTGCATTTGTATCGTGTTTATAGTCCAACCCTTAACTTTCCCAAACTCCTTAGAGGGAGACCCTACATATTTTGGTGTAATTCACCACCTAGAACAACATAGGAGGCACCCCTTGGCTGATTGGCATGGCACCACTGCGACCCTCCTACACCTTGGGGATTGGCCCCTCGATGCGTCTCTAACACATATAACACATACGAAACAGACTCCACTCTTGGTACCAATATTATATCATTCCAGGAATGTACCATTCCTCACTTACTTGTCCCCTTGGACCCACCGTCTAAACCTATAGCTTGGGTGCATTACTCTCTCTAGCTTGGGTCATTTATACTTCAACCAAGTGCTATGCATGCCAGGAATAAATACCATGTATACATGATTCATGAAAAAGTGTATGATTGTTCACAAATAATTATGATTTAAAATCAGCCTATGTATCCTGCAAAAATAGTCCTTTTAATGAATTTTCACTAATACACAATGCTTTGTTGTATGAACCTAGCACCAAGGCAAATTTCATGCTGCTAGATTCATTATTTCTAGATAAAATGCATCCTAAATGTTATTCATAAAGAGAACAATAATACTTTTTATTATTTCAACGCTTAAACTAATGCATAGCATCATCCTCCCCCTCACCATTTAAATTTTGCTGCGATGCATAGGTGTAGAGGGTTTTCTATGTCATTTCTTGTATGTAAAAGTAATAAATACGCACTTTAACACAATGACAAGGCCAAACTGAGGCTTATCCTCATACTTCAACCACATTAGACATTCACATACATAGATCTTATTTTTCCATTTTTTTCTAGCACAAGAAATCTCTTTTTTTTCTTTTTTTCCCTTTTTTTTCTATTTATTTTTAATAGAAAAAATATATTTTTTGTTTTTTCTTATGTTTAATCATTGAAACTAAAACTCAACATTTTTCCTTATTTTATCCCGTGTCCACTCGTTTTTCCCCATTTAAAATTAAAAAAATTATTAATTCCCATCAAATTTAGTATTTTTTTGGGTTTTGAAATTTTATAATTGCTGTAAATCAATACGAGTCTTACATAATAATGATTGCAAGCCTCAAACATAATGCAAGGAATATTCAAATAAAATTTCAACCCATATGCACATCATTTAGACCATGAACGACAGAAAATAAGCAAAATTATTTCATAAAATAGAGCATACCGCCTTTTTGTGTGTTTCAGGTTTCTTGAATATTTTATTGGGACTGTGTATCAACTAACCAGCTATGGATTTCAGCATAGATCTTCAGCCTTCAACCTCCTTAGCCTCTTGGAACAATCCGGTGTCTCCTGGACAAGCATTCATCACCTGATTCTCTTCTTGATTCTTGCCACATGAAGTGCCTCTATGCAGGAGAGAGACGGACGAGAGAGAAAGATTGGTTTTTGATCTCCAAAACTAGGTAGCCATTTGACGCGTGGTCTGGAGCGATAGGGAGCAAAGATTGAGTGGATTTCAGCCATGTAATCAATTGGGGGGGTTTCTTTTAGGCTCTCCAACTCCCCTCTCCTTCAAGCCAAAATATTGTACCTTCCTGATCACGTCGTGAAGAAAAAACAACCAGCCCCCCCCCCCCCCCCCCCCCCCCCCCCGCCCCGCCGATTTGATTTTTTTGATTGGGGCTCCCAAAGGTAGCCCCCAAAGGTCATGCCTTTTGGGTCCCTTAAAGTCCTTTCACACTTGGCCTTGGCCTTGGCCTCCCGGGCATCCCCATTTCATCATCCGATACCCGATTCACAGTCTGAAAAATCCTGGGCGTCCATCTTGAAGTCCTCCACTACTAGCATCTCCCAAGGTCTTGCTTGACATGCCAAATTTTTATGAAAATTCACCAACTGTCGTCTAGTGGGTCTTTTAGGCACTTTTGGGCATTGCCGCTTAAAATCGTACTGATTGCAACCGCCGCCTTCTTCGAGGAAGTCTATTTTTCCCCGAAAATTTAGAACTTTTGGTTATTTTTAAGCACTTCTTGGCATCAAAAATCATATGTCATGTAGATATATTGTGATCAATTGCCATGTAGGTGCGATAAAAGGCCATAAAGATACATCTGACAATATGCACCACTCTAGGATACAGTTATCTGATGGGTCTCGGATTGAAACCCTACCTAGTTTAGATTGCAACACTGACTTATATCAAAACCCAAATAGGGAAGGTTTGAATGAGCACCAAGCTGTGATTCTTTCTGCTGAAGGAGCCTCTAAGCCGCTTGAACGACGAGTTCATTTGGATGACAATAAATATGGGGCATGCAAGTCCCATGATGTCCTAGTCAATGGTACCCAAGGAAGGATAGGCGATATCGAGGTTATATCAATAGAAAGGCTTCGGCTAGTGGATTTACAAAAGCCCCAAGATCAAGCCTTAAGTTGCGTGGCGTGAGTAGCATGGGGTTAGCCGTCCTATTGTATGCTATCCTTGGTATCCTGGTTAGTTTGATAGGATGTGTTATATATGCCAAGGAGACCATGTATTGCATGGATTAGAATGACCTGTCTATTTTAGGCTAGGAAGGTTGGTTGCTTTGGATATTATGATCAGACTACGTTAGGCCAAGAGGGCCAGTTAGGTTGCCATGAAATGATGGATCTCTTTAGGCCAAGAGGGCCCTATGTATGTTTGGTGCAGGTATGTTTAATGGTTTGTTGTTTTAGTGTTCGCATCATACAGGTTGACGAAGTCATTAGAGGGAGTCTTTGCTGAGGAGGAGCTTCTTGTGGCCATTCCAGGTGGTTTCGTCCCCTTCATGAGTCTTTTTCCTTAAGAAAATAACGATACATGTATAAGGGGGTACTTTCTTTTTGTTTGTTGGGGACCAACAATTAAAGCATGAAGTCCCAAGTTTAGGTTATGTATGTCTGTGGGAGGTTTGAGTAGTCGTTGCCTCCTGTAAAGGCATTGTTAGGCACTGAAAGACTTGTTTTCGAAGGATGTTCTAGTGACCCTATTCTGCTGACCTGCTAGGCGGCCGTTCTAGGAGTTTTTGTTAGTTGTGATGCAATTAGAGAAGCCTATAAAAACACCCAAAAGGGAAAACCCTAAATATCTGAAAGGAAATATATGAATATACGGAGGTGTGTAAAAAGGGGTTCTAATCCCTACAACCATAAAATAGAAATGAAAGAAAAATCCTTGAGCAGTTGTTTATCACCTTGCGAGGGCTTGGTAGGTTCCTAGGGTTGCATCAGACCCAGGGCCCATGCCTTGTCTTCTTAGGGGTGACACCTAGCTTGAAAAATAAAAATAAAATAAGTTTGGAGTGAAAATAAAAGTGAGCGTTAGAAAAGGATTAAGTATCGCCTCACGAGGGTTTGGTAGGTTCTTGGGTACCGAGACATGACCTAAGGCCGATGCCTTGTTCTCATTGGGTCACTACGATTAGCTCCCTCCTTTTTACATGCCTGAGTATGGAAAATAAAGGCCTAAAATGACAATGTGCTAAAAGAAAATATTTCTTGATCAAGCTATAGGAGTTCTCGCCTCATAGGAGCTCCTAGTTGAGTTGTCCTCATTTAGAAAGGTAGTTCAGACCACCACTTAGGATGACCTCTTTGATAGTTCTTTTTAGCTTGGTTGTGTTGGAACAATTGGTTAGTGACTAGCTTTAGATTTTTATCAAATTATGCTAGGCCTACTCCTCGTGGATTTCGTGCCTTGGTTTTGTCAAGGGGTAGGGTGAGAGCTGTGATGTGTTTTGATGCATATCTATTTTCTATCAACTTGATGCTCTTTGTGGTTGTGTTTATGTGTAGATTCATTCGCGGGACTCATGGGCTAAGTCGCCCTATCCCGTAGTCGCCGATGAGAGCTGGATTTTAGGACCCGATTCTTGAAGTGTTGAAGCTCGTTTTGGAGTCGGAAAGTGCTCGAGAGGTGTTAAAGAGCCAATTTACATGAAAAATCAAATGGTGGCAGATGGCCGATATAGAGTTTTCCTAGATGCATTTCGACATCAAGAATCCAACACAAGTCTCGGTTCGTCAATCGGAGGTCATTTCACCCTTCATTTAATCCGCGCAAGGTTCGGCGTTATAATGTAGCTACCAGATCGGGAAGCCATAAAGTGCATGGGAGAGGCCAGATTGATGGAGTTCAACGCGACGAAGCCGCCTGTCCAGTCGAATTGCAAATCGGAGGTCATTTGGGCCTTCAAATTTTAAAAATCCACTTGTGAGACAGTGTGAGCACAAAAAGATGAACTGGTTATTTTAATGTTTTAAACCTTAGGCTTAATAAAAGCCTTGAAACTAATGCAAAAACTATCAAACAGAGGGAAGTGTTAATGCGCCTCCTCATTTTTTGCTCGATGCCTCTCCGATTCAAATCCGTTTGGAGGGAGAGAGGGAGATTCTCGATCAGGGCAGGGAGAGGAAAAGGATGGTTGCAAGCTTGCCAGTTTTAATGAAGGATTTAAAAATCTCATTTTTTATTCTTTCTCTCTCCTCCCTCTCTCTCCCCTTAAGAGGCAATTCATGCCTATGAAGAAGAATGAAGACCGATTGAAGGATGCTTGTCTGTCATGGTACTACCGGATCACTCCCGCATCAATGGACGGCTAGAGTTGGTTGTTTGGAGGTGGGCTGAGCCTTGAATGAGGGCTGATCTATAGTCCCGCATTAGATTTTAAAACCCGCAAAGAAGGAAAAAAATCGGTAATTCTATTTTACAAAGAAAATTTGCTTGTTTTTATATGTGATTGAGCCAATGTTGTTCTTATGGAGTGAAAATTGGTAGACATGTTGTTTACTATTTGTTCTATGCTTGCATGATGAAAAAATCAGAAAACATAAGATCAAAATGCTAGAAATAATTTTTAGAAACCCGTAAAACACAGTTTTTATGAGAAAAATGGGGTTTTTAGTGTTTTCAGGTGGGATAAACCAATACACATGGGATAAAATGCCAATAAAATCTATATTTCTGATATTCTAAGAATCAAGAGCCACAGCTCTGAAAATATGTCAATATTCTTATTAGAAAAATAGAGAAAAATGGGAGAAAATAAGAGAAAAAATAGGAATATGAATTAGAAAAATACGAAAAAAATATAATAAATGATTGTGGATGTATGGTGGGGAAAAGCATGAGGTTTGCCCTACTTTTTTGTCACAGTGTGTGATTTATTACTTTTTATACACTAAAATGACAAAACAACCTCTATACACCTATGCAACGAAGCAAAACTTAAACGATGAGGGGGAGTAGGATTTTGTGCAACAATTTGAGGGCTAAAATAATACAAATTCTGATTGTTTTTTCAATGCATAGCATTTAGGAAACGGCCTATTTGGAAATTAGGGATCTAGTAGCATAAGGTTTGCCTTGGTGCTAGATTCTTGCAATGAAGCATATACGTATTAGTTGGAATTCATGGAAAGACTGTTAGCATACTAGCACATAGGCTGATTTCGAAACATAACTATTTGTGCACGATGAGATATCCACTATTGCATTGATAATACATGTGGTATCAACTCCTAGAAATGCATAGCAATTGTTTGAATTATAGTGGACCCACACTTGAGAGGGTGAGATTCCCCTTGCCGTAGGTTAGCCATTCGTTTCTTGGGGGAGATTATTAGTGAGGAAACATGGTATCTCCTGGATCTCGCTGAAAAAAGAGGAGTCTTTTGTGAATGTGTTTATTTGTAAAAGCAACGTATCGAGGGGCCAATCCCCAAGATGTAGGAGAACTGCAATGGGGCCATGGCAATCATCAGATGGGGTGCTTCTTATGTTTGTGATACATGGCATTTATTGCCAATATGTGTGGGATACCTCCTTTCAATGGTTTTGGAGAAGGTGCCATTGGACTCTTATCCAACTACAAATGCAATATTATAAGTATCTAGTGTGCATTTAGTTATTATAGGCGCTCTTGGACCGCGAGGTCGTGTGGTGGTGGAGGTGTATGTTATGGGCATGAGGGTCCGGCTAGTGCCATAGCCAGTGCCGTCCCATTTTTGGTCACGTCATGTGGTATCACAGCTTAGGGATTGGAACCATAACTACGATCGACTTATTCTTTGCGGCCTTTTGAAAAGAGAGTTTGCCCTTGAAAGGGGAGGCTAGTATTTGCTACGTGTCCTCAATGTTACACATCAAGAACCTCACACGAATGTTCGTGGGTATGCTAAGAAACTAAAGGAGGTATTCCACAACTTGCAAACCTATATTTCTATTTCAAATACTGCTCAGTTGGAATATTTTTTGAATGGGCTATAGTTTAACATTCAAGTATAGTTGAGCAGTGTTGCTCTTGCCGACATTGATACGGCTATTACATGAGTAGAAGAGGTGGAATCGTGATTACAAGTGGCTTATGCCTCTAGGTCAAACTGGAATTCAAGTTTAGGGTTTGGAAATACTTTAGTGCTAAATGAATGGAGGTGAAGGGATGCCCATGAGTCCTCCTTATGGGAGAGGAAGCATAATTCCAAATGTGTCTATGTTGCCAGCTCCCCCTAGTGTGACCATGCCTATGACTAGTCAAATGGCTCCACCAATCGTTGGAAGTCCAATGATAAACGTACTGTTGTTCTAGGGAATCAATAGCCAATCCCTAATCAAGTGGTTAGGCCAATAGAACGACATGCAATTGTTCATGGCTATGAGTCAAGTGTCTCAAATATCCTTGGTGAAGTTAAGGATATGATGAAGGACTATACTAATATGACTAGTGAACAATATAGATAAATAGCCATTGATGTCAATTTCCTTAAAAATCAGCAGAATTTGATAGGGAGTCGATGTTGTGAAGAGGGTGCCCCCTCAAGATTCAGTTGTAAGTAGACATATGTGGGAAGTCCGACCATTTAGCTAGTATCTGTTGGAGTAAGATTAGCTCTCTCCAACAAAGGAAGTAAATAGCCACATCCAATTAATCATCGAGCGTAAGGGAATAATCTTCAGGAAGATGAAGGATCGAAACAAATATTACAAAGAGGGAAAGATATGGTAGAGGATCTACCTAGTGGTAGTGGAGTTAGCCTTATAGAAGTTGTTTGCATCATTGGCATTGAAGCTTCTAATCTATGAGTTATTACAAGAGGTCAAAAGGGTAAAGAGATTGACAAAGCCAAGACAAAACCTATTGAGGGAAACCCCAAACAAGATGATAAGGGGATGCAAGTCCTTAATCCCAATATAAAAGGTGAACCTCTCAAGGCCATAGATGGTAAAGCTGACCCCAAGAAGGATGAGGAGTCACCAAAGAAGAAGGAAAAAGCCAAGAAAGAAGCACCAAGGCCGGTTCAAAGACCAAAAGAGAAAATGGTTTGTTGAGAAAAGCAAGCTCTTGCTAGCTATCATGAATTTGATTTATTGAGATTCCTTTGCAAAGTTAAGCCAGATGTAAATCTTCTATAGTTGATTAAGTTGTCTCCAGGAGTGCGCAAGGAATTTAAGAAGACTCTATGCACTGGGTATATCATTGAGCCCTTGGGAATAGCGTGAGTAGGAGATGATTGGTTTGAGCATGTTGAAAAGCATTGTCCAAGGATAGCAGCTTATGTTGATGGAATATTAGTGGACCATGCTATTGTGGACACAGGATCCTCTGTCAACATTATGAGTTTAGAATTGATGGAGAGACTGGGATTAGAAATAAAAAAGGATACCTCCACGATACTCCGAATGGCTGATGATAGTTTAAGACAACCCGAAGGTTGCATTGCTAAAGTCCATGTGATCATTGCCAATGTAGAATGCATTCTGGACTTTAGGGTCTTTAGATTTGCAGGGCAACCTAGCTATCAAGTATTGTTAAGCATGCCATGGATCTTACAAGCAAATTGTTAGGTTGATATATCCACCAGTCGATTGATCTTTGGTCAAGGTGTTAGACATGTAGTAGTAGATGTCTATCTTGAATCTCCTTAGAGTGAGAGAGTTTCTTTATCTTCGTAGAGTTTGATACACTAAATGCTCCATCTATTAGTGAAACATCATCATGTGACAATTCCAATGAGGGGTCTACTATAGAAGATATCTACCAAGTGACTTTGAATGAGTCAATAGAGACTTAGGAGAGGATAAGGGATGTGGATATAATTAAGCTTGACCTTGGTATGATGAATGATTCACAGCCAATTAAATTAGAGTCTATGCTTAGTTCAGAAGAAAGGAAGGACTATGTGTACTTGATTCAAGAATTCCATGATATCTTTTCTTAGAGTTATGATGAGCTGAGAGGCATTCCTCCTAGCCTAGCTATTCATACGATTCCTTTGAAGTAAGGTAGCTGCCCTGTGGAACAAAAAGTAAGGTGTATGCCTTTTGAATTAAGGAATGGGTTATTCGAAGAATTGACAAAGCTATGAAAGGATGGCCCGATATTTTTTGTTCAACACATAGAATTATGTTTACTAGTTATTATCAGGAAGAAGAAGAACAATTAGATTCATCTTTGCATAGATTTCAAAGAGCTTAATAAGCAAACTGTTAAGGATTTCTACCTAATACCATTCATTGATAAGATTTTGGATCAGTTAGCAAGTAGGAAAATCTATTCGTTTATGGATTGCTTTGTTGGATATAACTAGATGGCTATTGCAGAGGAAGACAAATTGAAAATGACATTTATTATGGTCTTCAGTACCTTTGTGTATCATGTGATGGCCTTTGGTCTATGCAATGTGCCTAGGTCTTGGCAACGAATAGCTAATAAAACCTTTGGTGATATCTCCCCAGAGGAGTTAAAAGTCATTATTGATGATCTGGGGGCAGCCATCATAAGGGAGTGACAACTAATTATTCTAAGGAAATGTTTTTAGCGTTGTAGATAGTTTTGCATTGCTCTTAACCCTAGAAAGTGTGTATTTGGAGTATCCTATGGGTTCATACTTGGCCATGTGATTAATTCAGCTGGTATTGTGACTGACCCTAAAAAGATAAGGGTTATAGTCTCTATGAGCTCGCCGCATACTCCAAAGGAGGTACACAGCTTTCTGTCACATCAGTGGGATATTATCAAAGATTTATCAATGAACCTCTTATCTTTTAACTATCTATCGATGAACCTCTTATAATTTAACTATCTATTTGAGTGGAATGAATCTTGTCAAGTATCCTTTGAGGATGTGAAGCAGGAATTAGAAAAAGCACCAATCTTAAAAGCTCCCAGAAGAGGCAAAGTTTTCTATATATTTTCAACAGCCACAATGCATAGTATTAGTTATTGTTTAGCTCAAATTTGGGGGGAGAAATGGTATCATACAATTGCCTTTACTAGTAGGAAATTGAGGATATTTGAAGTTAATTATACATACATGGAGAAATTGTGCCTTGGAATGGTCGTTGTGAAAAAGAATTTTAGGCATTATATTCTCTATGAGAAGGCAGTATTCTTTACGAAGGCCGAAGGACTCAAATTGTTGTTGAACAAGTTGCAACCGCCTTGCCATTTAGCAAAGTGGTTAATCACTTTGCAGGAGTTTGATTATGAGATTAGAAGCAAGAAGCCACCGAAGATATAGGGTATTGTGGGAATGTCTTGTGGATTTTAGGGAGTCAAAGGAAATTCTGGTTGAAGGAAGTGATATTGAAGGTCTATTAAAAATTGATATAGCTTCCATCCCTTCCAAGTATGTGGCTATAATGCATTATTTATCTACAGGAGGATTTGGAGCTGGTTTATCAAAGTTTGAAAAAAGAAAGATCAAGAAACAAGCATTACACTTTTCAATTATAGTAAGTATCTTGTATCAGAGAGGAGTAGATGATATCTATCGTCCTTGTGTAGTACCCAATGAGGTAACATTTATTCTTGAGGAGCGCCATGATTCAACATGTGGGGGACATTTTGCTGGATGACTTACTACCCAAAAAGCTCTCCATGCTAGATATTGGTGGCCATCAGTTTTCCAAGATGCTTTTAGTTATGTTAAGCGATGTGGTTGTCAAAGACAAATGCGAGGGAAAATCGTAGGTGACCTCTAAATCCCTGGTTACATTACCCTTTGAAAAATGGGGTATTAATTTTGTAGGACCAATATACCCTTTATCAACTACAAAAAAGTGGTATATTATTGTAGCAATGGACTACTTTACAAAGTGGTCTAAAGCTCGAGCAATAGCGATGGATAATGCTAAGGAGACGGCTAGTTTCATTATGGAGCAAATTGTTTGCCATTTTGGTCCACTGAAGGAGATTGTGTCTAATCAAGGGACATACTTCTTGAATAAGGTTATAGTGACCCTGACAAAATATTTGAAGATTAAACACAAAAAGAATATAACCCTCAAGTGAATGGTTAGGTTGAGAGTATGAATAAAGAACTCATGGGAATCTTATCCAATATAGTATCAGAAAGCAAGCGCAACTGGGATAAGAAATTATGTGTGGTAGTATGGGCTTACAACATGACATTCAAGAGAGCCACTGGCCACACCCCGTTCAAGCTATTGTATGGATAGGAGTGTGTTTTGCCATTAGAAATAGAGCTCCCCACTATGCTTTTTTCCCTCAATCATTTGTTGGGAGAGTAAGAAGTGTTATAGGGATGGTATACGTCTCTGGCACATCTTGATGAGATTCAGTTGCAGGATTTATTACATCAAGAAGTAGGAAAGAGGAGAATGAAAGCCCTTCATGATCATTGGGCTAAGAAGTAAAAGTTTATGAAAGGTCAGTTAGGGTTGTATTATGATGCTCGTTGGGACCTCTTTCCAAGAAAATTAGAACCCAAATGGGATGGACCATACAAGATTGTACGTTTAGGAAAGAATGGCTCTACAGCCCTTCTAGCAGATTTGCAAGGGGTAGAGTTCAAGACTAAAGTTAACTTTAATAAGTTGAAGCCTTACTATGTGTAATGGCTGACATTAGGCTTGGTGCTTGTGCAGGTCCTTCAGGATTCAGTTTTAACATGTAGTAGGTACCAAGACAAGGGGATGGGACACATTATTCCCTATTTGGAGCATTCATACCTTGAGCAATGTTACCACCAAGGTCGAGTGATCTGGTGGAGCAAAGGGTATTAGGTTACTAAGTGGCAAGATAGATCCTTTACATTAGGTTACTGAGTGGCAAGATAGATCCTTTACATAGGAAATTAAGGTCTACTACCACCATTGTCAATGAATTCTGACTAGCATTCCTATCGAGTTCAACGAAGGAGGAATTGTGCTTGTTACACATCCTCTCTCTCAACTTGATTTTGATTATCATAAATACGAGTGAGCTGATTATTATGGCATAGCCTATCAATGAAGCTTGGGTTTATACTCTGTATTTTGACGGAGCTTCCATAGGGCCCTCTAAACACACGAGCATTGGTGTGGTCATTAAAGATCCCCGACATAGGGTTGTCATGAAGATGGGAGTCTATTTAGGACCCTCTTTTACTAATAATATGGCGGAATACAAGGCATTGATCGTGGGGTTGAATGTAGCCCAATGTGGTGGTATCTACTGATTATTGGAGAAAGGAGACTTGCAGTTACTAATCAATCACCTAAATGGGACCTATATTGTGCGAGATCCCATTTTACGGATGTACCATCATGCAACCTTGGATATGTTACATATATTTGAAATGGTGACTTATCAGTTAGTTCCTCGACAATGGAATCACTTTGCAGATTCCTTGGCTAACTATGCTTTCGTGGAAGATGTCTTTTTCAATTGTGGTCCAGGAGAGCCCTTACAATTACCTCCTAACATTAACCCTCGATTACTTTGGGGTCTTCTTGCTGACACATCATATTTTGGCCGCCAATGGTTAGTTTAGGTTATGAGCCAAGTAGCCATTGAGAACCTTCCTACTATGACATGGATGCATAGGATTGTGTATCATCATATTCATTGCATGCCCCTTGCTATTTATGCAGGGTGGTTAGCTAATAACCTGATGCACTTAGTGTAGGGCCTAAGAGGCCTTATCCTTGGTTAGTTTTGTGCTTTAGTAGAGTAACGTTAGGACCAAGGGATTATTTTAGTAGTACATTGTATTGAATGGTATTACAATGTTATATTTCATAAGGCCAAGAGGGCCATCTCTGTCGAGTTCTAATGTTTTATTTCATTAGGCCAAGAGGACCGGTTTTGTTGGTTGTGAAATGTTATATCTCTTTAGGCCAAGAGGGCCATATGTCTGTTTGGTGCAGGTATGTTTAATGGTTTTTTGTTTTAGTGATTGCATGACACAGGTTAGGGACAAAGTGTCTGGAGGGAGCCTTTGCTGTGGAGAAGCTTCTTGTGGCCATTCTAGGTGGTATCATCGCCTTCCCAAGTTTTTCCCTTAAGCTAACAATGTTATATGTGTATGTTGGGGTTATTTCCTTTTCGTTTGTAGGGACTGACAATCAAGGCATGAAGTCCTAGGGTTTGGTTAGGTATATTTGGGGGAGATTGGAGTAGTTGCCTACCTCCTATTAGGACATTGTCAGGAATTAAAGACTTGTGATAGAGGGTAGTCCTTGTGACCTTGTCCTTCTTGCTTGCAAGGTAGCTGTCCTAGGAATCCTTGCTAGTGTGAGTCAATTAGAGAAGCTTGCCAAAATTGCAAAGAAAAGCAAGTATTGAATATATCTAAAGATAAAAATTACATAAGCATGTAAAAATGGATTCTAACCCCTCAATAAGAAAATGTTTGAAGGAAATTCCTACAAGTAGTTGATTATCACCTTGCAGAGGCCTGGTAGGTTCTTGGGGGAGATTTAGACCGGGGCTAATGCCTTCTCTTCCTAGGGGTCGTAACTAGCCAAAAAAGAAATAAGGAAGGTTGGAACGAAAATAAAAGTGAGCGAAAGAAAATGATTAAATGTCATCTTGCGAGAGCTTGGTAGGTTTTTGGCTATCGAATCAGGACCAATGCCCTATTCTCCTTGGGTCACTCTATGCTTAGCTCCCTCCTTTTTACATGCCCAAGTATGGAAACCTTGGGAAGGAAATGTGTTATAAGAAAAATATGATGCCCAGGCTATAGGAGTCCTTGCCTAGTAGGAGGTCCTAGTCCAATTGTCCTAAGTTAGGTAGGTAGTTCCGACCACCACTAGGATGATCTCTTTGTTAGGATTTTTAGCCAATTTGTGTTAGAGTAGTTGGTTAGCGACTTGCTCTGGATTTTTGTCAGATTATGTTGGGCCTAACCCTTATGGACTCTCATGCCTTGATTCTATTTGGGGATAGGGTGAGAGCTATTCTTGTGCTTTGTTGAGTATATTTTTTGTGGAAACTTGATGCTTTCTTTGGTTGTTATTTGTGCATATCAATTGGTGGGATTTTACGGGCTGAGTCACCCTATCCCATGGTCGCTAATGAGATCAGCTTTTAAAGACCTATGAAGTGCTGAGATGGAGTGAATTAATGCAAATTTCAGGCGGGAATTTAAAGCCAATGGAAGTAAAACATGAAGATCCAACAATTTTAGAGACTAAGGAATACGGAAATGAAAAACTTCGGCCATTGCGGTGGTTGCATTTTTTTAGTAATTTTTTCAGCAGCAGCCAGATTAAAGAGGGACGATTTCCCAGCCATTCGGGATGGCAAATCAAACATGCAAGATTTTTTTGGATCCAGATTCAGGCACAACGGACGAGATGCATGAGGCCAGATCACATTGCCAAAGTTAAAATGGTCTATAGGATTTCTTTGTCAGTGTTCATGTTGAATTTATACTACTTGTCTACATTCGTCATGAAGTTGGAAGTGGGTTTATGTCTTTGTGAGACTCCAAAGGGACAAGTTCTTGATCCTGGACAAGAAAGTGGACATTCTAATGACTCTAGACCAAAGTTTGAGTGTGTTTTATAGCGTGAATGAGACCAAGCCTACACTCATGGATTTTTCTAGGTATTTCAAGCACCTCCAGGTTGCTCTTTGACTCGACAAGATCAACTATCTATCCTAAATGCAAAATTTAATACTTTAAAGACACTATGACAAGCATTTCTTCGAAAGCTCTAAGACACTATCCATTATCTCCATGTGTGAAAGTGTGGACTTAGCAAAGATCATGGATTGGTATTCAAGTGCTAAGAGCAATGGTGGCTTCCTACTAGTTCCTTTCAATTGTGACACTTTCAAACACATTGATAGATGTGACCATTGGAGAATGACCTGATCACCCAAACTTGGTGGTAAAATGGAATAAATCAATTATTTTTAAGATCAATCTTCAAAATTCTTAACATGATGAGTAGTTCTCATCAACTGTAACATTCCACCATACTTATCTACCCAAAAAAAAGAGAGCTTGATATTAAGATTGATGACTCGATGCTTATGTATATTTTTTCTTTAGTCATTTTTCCTAATGTATTTATGTTTATTTTGTAATTCCTAATAAAGAAAATGAATAAATTTAGGAGAACAACAAGTAAAAGCTATTGATGAATATTTTAATTTCATTGCCCAATGATTTGGAAGAGCCATTGCTAGGTAAGAATGTGCTTGACATGTCCAAGCCCAAAAGTGAGTTATTCTTGTGCATGGAAAATTTGTGATTATCTTGGTTATGGATATTGTTTAGTTTATATCATATGAACCACCACATCTCATCATTTTACATATTTAATTGATTTATAAATATATAGCATGATGACCTTGTTCTCTTATACGTTTATCAAAAAAGGGATCTAAAGCACATTGACTTTTTAGCAATCACTTACAATCCCATAAAACAAAAATTTAAAGAAGAATATATGCCTTCCATAGAAAATGTATATGCCTAACAAACAAATATTGAGATCAAAAGAAATTAGATGAAGTATGGACTCAAAAATGACCATTTAACTTAGGAGTTAATGAATTTCAAAATTGCAAGAGATTTCAGGTGGACTATAATAACCCTCCCTACCGTCCATAGGAACCTCCCCCCTATAATTTTTAAAATTAGATGAAAAATTTTTATTCCCCTCCCCCGCTGTTATTGTCGAATGGTTGGCGGGGGGAGGAAGAAGTAGATGACGCGGAGGATGATGGGGAAGGAGTGGAAGATAGCCAACGAGGAAGAGGAAGACGATAACCATGATGTTGAGGGGGAGGCCACGTGGCCTACGCCCCCCCTTAGCCAACATACCCACTCCATGGAAAAATTGGGCTCCCCACCACCATCCTTGCTAATAGGTGGTGGGTGGGGGAGACACCGCCACCACCACCACGCCACTTCCTCCCCACCTCTTCCACTATACCCCCCCCCCCCCCCCCCCCATCATAAGGAAAGGAAAAGGTCTGGATGCCCTAGCATGGCACAAAGAGAGAGAGAGAGAGAGAGAGAGAGAACCCTCTAGAAGGTTCTCCTTCTCTTACCCTCCTTAGGGGGTGACCACACGCTCCTTCCCTTCCCCACGAACTTGATCCCTATTCCGTGAGCTTTCCTCCCCTTTTTGCCATCCACTTGAGCAAGAGGCTACTGAAATTTGAGCATGGGTTGCGCCTAGAAGCAAGGAATATAAAGAATGGCCCCCATGCAAAGAATGTTGAGTGCGGGTAGAAATCCCACAATCCGCAACAAAGCCTCGAGCAAGGGTATCACCGCTAATACAACTACGGTATCGGATCTAAATAATACATTTCTAAGTTGCTATATGCTTGCTTTGATTTCTGCATGGGACACATCAGGGCAGTACTATGCTGCACTAGAATAGGTCATTGAAAAATGATAAATTTCATCCCAAATATTCAAAGATGGAGTTTGTGAAGTGCATGTATCAAGAGAAGTAAATTGCATTTAGTTTCGATGCAATAAAATCCATACATAGCATAAGCACATAGCATAAGTAGTATATAAGATTCCAAAGTATTGTCGACTCTCCTTTTCTTGTAAATAATAGATATGTTTTTCACCTCACTGAAAGTATGTTGTAGCTTTCACGCCTAATGGATTGCATGGTAAGAAACCTAGTTTAAAGGAAATTCGTTTTAAGAAACTCTAGGTCATTTCCTAGATCTTGCTAACGTCATGATCTAATAGCCCATGTTCGATAGATTGGGAACTTGAAGATGTGCGTAGTTAGTACAAACAACAATCATAAGATAGACTTTGAGAATGAATGAATTCTTCAAGCTCAAGCAGCTGGAATTGACCTTGGAAGCTTACTATTCAAAGTTTGTAACCCTACTAAAATAGGCACCACCTATGGATATTGCACAACAGCAAGTATCTAAGTCTTTCCATGGCCTCAACACTCCTCTGAACCGCCATCTTGAAGGAATGCATCTAATAGACTTGCAAGATGCATTATTTCAAGCAAAGCCAATCATCCAAGAACTTAAATCAGGCAATTGTAACAAATATGATTCTCGAGATCACGACAAGAGATGCCACACATGGGGACAGATAGGTCACATCCGTAGGAGATGTCCCAAGCGTCCATGCTTCCACTGCAATGAGCTAGGGCATGTCCAAGTAGACTAGTGCCCTAACTTAAGTCCTATTGAACCTCCAAGAAAACAAAGCTACATAGGTGCAGTATTTGGATATATAGAGGAATCAGATCCAATAAGAGAAAAAATTGGAAACAAAGTTTTTGAGATAAAGGACCACTTTGGTTTGCTAAAAGGATCCTAGGGCGATTTGGTCTAAATAAGAAAATCCTCCCAAAGACAACCAAGAATCTTGTGACCCCAAGTGATAAAGCTCCATGTTGTTTCTATTGCAAGGAGTTAGGTCATTTCAAAAGGGAATGTCCAAAGCCCCCTAAAAACCGATGCTCCCAGTGCCACAAAATTGGAGATATCCACGTCCATTGTCCCAAGGGACTCCAAGGGAACTTGAACTTACAGGAAATGAAGTTGTACAAACTTCAATGATCGAGAAACTACTAGGAAATTAGCATATATTTAGGGAAAACCTAAAAGGTATTCATGAGATGTAATTATAATAAACTTTTCTCTTGTAATCTAGACTCGGATATATCAAATACAATAAGTTATTATTTTAAAAGACCACATGCTTATGAGTGGTCAAAGAGTCCTAACGAATGTGTGATGGGTCCTATCCCACGGGTTCTAGAATGAAATCCCCAGTTCCTTCCGAGATGAGCACATCTCTATTAGGAATTCAAAGCGAGAGAGGTGGACCATGACAAAGGCATGGGCATGAAGAGTAGCAAACATGCTCCCTTCTCTGTTCATACCATCAACACACAGTCAGAAGTCAACTGTGTACAATACACACAAAAGATCAAAATGACCTAGATCTAACCATGGTTAAATCAGTGGGACCTAACCTTATTCAACTAAGGTAGAACTATGAGCTTGAATCTTAACACTCCCCCTCAAGCTCAAGTGGGGTACTTCACTCCAAGTACTCTCTAAAGTGCACAAACTTATCTTTACCCAATGACTTTGTAAAGATATCTACAACTTGGTCTTCTATCCTCACATGGACCAAATCAATGTCACATGCAATCACTTTTTCTCTCATAAAGTGATAGTGTACCTCAATGTGCTTAGTCCTAGCATGATAGATAGGAATACTGGCTAGGAGCACACTAATCATGTTGTCACAATAGAGTGCGACAGGCCTCACCTCCTGCATGTCCAAATCACCAAGAAGCTTCATGAGCCATGCTGCCTCACATGCAGCTAATGCAACACCTCTATACTCTACCTCAGTACTAGAGAGTGCAACTGTAGGTTGCTTCTAACTGCTCCTACTAACCATACTACTATCAAGGGAAAATGCATACCCACTAGTAGATCTCTTGTCATAGGTAGTTCCTGCCCAGTCAGCATCTATATATCCTGTAAGATCCAAAGGCTTACCATGCTCATAAACTAGACCATAATCTAATGTAGCCTTCACATATCTCAAGATCGTCCTCACTGCATCCAAGTGCGGCTTCATAGGATTCTGCATGAATTGGCTAATCAGTCCAACTAAATAGCTAAGATCTTTTCTAGTAACGGTAAGGTAAATTAGGCTACCCACCATTTGTCTATACATAGTGACATTCTCAATCTCATGACCAACATCTACAAGTAGCTTAACATTTTGTTCCAATGGAGTGCTCAAAGCTTTGCTATCCAACATATCATACTTGGTTAACATGTCTTGTGCATACTGCTTTTACAACAACCAAGTACCACAAGGTGTAGAGACAACCTCAATCCCAAGGAAATATTTCAATTCACCCAAATCTTTGACCTAAAATTTAGCATGTAACATTTCCTTGATCTCTCCAATTCCTGTGACATCATCACCTATAATGATCAAGTCATCCACAGAGATGACTAATATCACATAACTAGCCCTTTTCTTCTTTGTAAATAGGCTATGATCAGCCTTGCCCATAGTGAAACCAAGTTTCTGTAAGCATGCACTTATCTTAGCATTTCAAGTTCTAGGTGCTTTCTTCAACCCATATAATGCTTTCTTCAATCTACACACACATGTAGGAAAATCTAGATGTGCATAGCCCTCGGGCTGATCCATGTATACTAGCAATCAATGTCCTCACAGTCGCCATTTTAGCAACGGGCCTGAATGTTTCCTCATAATCAAGACCATATTGTTGTGCATACCCTTTTGCCACAAGTCTTGCCTTGTATCTTTCCAATGTGCCATTTGATTTGCACTTCACTTTGTATACCCATTTTCAACCAATAGACATTTTTCCTTCAAGAAAATCAACAAAATCCCAAGTGTCACTTTCAACCAATGCTAAATATTCCTCATCCATTGCCTTACACCAATGATCATCCAAAATAGCTTCAGAAAACTTTGTGGGTTCCTTGAAGCTAGTGACTTTTTCCATATATGCATAGTGCCTCACTGTATAACCACTGTATGTAAGCCTATCCACAGGCTTTCTGACTCTTTATGATCTCCTCAATTGAGGTGTAGTATGAGACTCTCCTCTCTCATGAGGTGGTACGTATCTATGTCTCACACCAGGAGTCACAACTAATGGAATACCAAACTCACTATCCAAGTTATCAACCAGGTGAATCATAACCACAAGTGAATGGCCCTATAACATCATCAAGTTTTCCTTTGCCTTTATCCACATTTCTCCCCCTCATTTACATACCCGTGTCAATGGATAAAGATGCTAGAGTCCTCAATCTACTTGTCCAAGGACTAACTAATGTAGTAGCATCTTTAGAAGACCCAAAAATTTTTGCACTTTCATTTGTACTTGCATGTACATAAGTCTTCTAACAACCATCATCATCATTCATCAAAGTGATCTTCTTCTCATGCCATGATTTTATCTCATCAAATACCACATCTCTTGAGACCAATGTCTCATGAGTAGAAGGATTGTAGCATTTGTACGCTTTCCTATCTTGTGCATACCCAATAAAGATGGCCTTTTCTACCTTTGGATCAAGCTTCTTCCTCTTTTCATTTGGAACATGTACATATGCCAAGAATCCAAAGACCTTAAGATGGCTAATGTCTAGATTTATCCCATAAAGCCTCTTATGAGGAGTCACCTTATTTATACTTGATGTTAGTGTACGATTCATGACATACATTGCACTCATTACAGCCTCTGCCCAATATGCATTTGGTAGGCTCTTCTCATTTAACATGGCTCTAGTCAATTCCATGATCACCCTGTTTTTCCTTTCTACCACACCATTTTGTTGTAGTGTGTACCTGCATGTCAATTGCCTTTTAATCCCATGAGCTACCAAGAAGTGATTAAAGTCTTTAGAAACATATTCTCCACCACTATTAGATCTCAAGCATAAGGTGTTGCAAGCCAATTCTTTCTCCACGTCTCTTGAAGTCCTAAAAAACATCCATGACATCACTCTTGCAAGTGCTTCAGCACATACAACCATGTGTACCTACTATAGTCATCTATGAATAACACATAGTAACACAATCCCCCAAGAGATGCATTCTGTGAGGGTCCCCATACATCAGAATGCACAAGCTGTAAAGGTCTAGTAGTAATGATTACATGCTTCTTCAACAGAAGCCTTGATTGCTTCCCAAATTGACAAGACTGACATACATGTCCCAATCCACATGCTTGAATTTAGGGAGTCCAAGTACAACTTGCTTATGCTGTATATTCTTTAGCTTTTGAACTTTTACATGACCAATCCTTTTATGCCAATTCTCAATGTCCCTTATTGCAACATTGTCATGTGAGTACATAGTAGCATTCAATGCTAGAATTTTCGTATCCAATATAAACATCCTGCCATTTCTTTTTCCTTTAGCAATAAGTTTGCATCCTTGACCATACTCTTCAATGTAGCATCCATCTCTATTGAATCTGACTTGTAGATTCTATTCAGCCATACAGAAAGCAAGTTTTTGGTTTTGGAGGATACATGTAACACATCATAGAGACTCTTTTTCCTATCACCATGCATCATCAAGGGAACAGTACCTGTATGCATAATATCATGCTACGTATCATCCCCTGTGCAAACATATCCATGAGCACCTTCTACTAATGTGTCAAACCACTCTCCATGAGGAGTCATGTGGTTAGATGCCCCTGAGTCTATATACCATACATCATCTGCTTTGCCTTGTGCAACCAACCCTTTCTTCACATGTTGCATTGCAAACAACCTGTCATCCTCCTGCATACCATTAGAAGAAGCATAATTACCATGTTGTCTCCCTCTTTCTTTTTTATCATTCTGCTTCTTGTAGCAATCCTTAGCTACATGGTCCTATTTGCCACAATAATGGCAATCCTTATTTGCATTTGATTGCTATCCATGACTCATTTGAGGCTACTGCCAAGTGCATCTTCCTCTAGGTGAATAACCTCCTCTTCCATGAGCATTTGAGGCACCTCTATTTACTTGAGGCAACCTATTTTGCCATCCAATATCTTGCTGTCCATGGGTTGCATATGCATTTCCAGCACCTCTTCCTCTAAAGGTTGTATTCCTCTTTCACCTCTACCCCTTTGATTTGAGTAGAAGACACTATCCTTGCTATTTTTAGACCCACTAGAACTTGTATTGAGTCCAAGTTTGACTTCTTCATGCAATAGAAGTGCTACAACTTCATCAAAGTCAGGCTACTCTTGACGCACTGAAATGGAAGTATCAAACTATTCATACTCATGTCCAAGTCCATGGAGGGTAGTAGCCACCAAAACATCATCCTCAACTTCAACTCCAATTGAGCCTAGTTGTTCTACAATGGATATGATCTCACTAACATAGACTTCAATAGACCTTCCATTCCTAGATATGTGGCTGAATTTTTGCTTCAGTTGTGTCTTTCTCGCATGAGTGACATGCCCATAATTCTTCATCAATAAGTCCCAAGCAGCTTTTGGGGAAGTACAGTTTGCAATTTGCATAGCCTTTGTGTCTGACATACATAATGAGAGCCAATGCAAGACCTTGCTGGCCTTTTCCAACCAAGTCCTGTGTGCCTTTAACTGATCCTGTGTTGGAGGTCTATCCTCCAGTAGCTTGCGCTCATCTTCAAGACCTGTAACTAGGTCCCAATAGCCTCTTCCAATTAAGAAATTAGACATCCTAAATTTCCATAGAACAAAACTGTTGTAGTCTAGCTTCTCACCAACTATATCAGTGATAGTATCCTTCTCTCCTGTGTTTGCCATTCCAAAGTTTCAGCTTTACAAAACCAATCAACTTCTCAAAATGCTAGCAGGCAATATACTTCAATGACCATTTAGTGCCATACTACCAACATCTGTAATCAGCACCTTTGAACTCCACAAAGACATGCAATTCCAAAATTGCACAGATTTTAGCTTATATGACTACATAAGATCCAATACATGCAGGAAATAGACCCTTAGTATTCCTTCAGCTGACTGCTCAAATGCATTTGTCATAGCATTTCTGACTTATCCATGAGAGCTTTACTCAGTCATCATACTCTCCACAAATATGCCATTCATCAGCAATGGGCTGCCATTAATCACTACCAGTGCATAAGAGAGCATCAAGTATAGATCTTCAAGCCTCACTTAATACATTCATTGTTGCTGTAGAAATTGTCTCCAACAAGGCTTTTACATGCATCAACAATGGGTCTGTAGCCAATGCACCTACAGATATTACCTACTATGGTAGATTTGGACCGTCTCCACCACTGACAAGCTTGGGATTGTGTGCAAGGATTTGCAAGTACCCATATTTGAAGTGTCAAACTTAGCACTATTCAACCAAGCATACATGACATGTACATTCCGGGTGTGCAATAGCCACACTGAGAGCCCTGAAAAACTGCAATTCTTTCTTGCTTTGCATTTCTCTATTTGTTTGTGTAGTAATAGTGTGCTGCTTTTGCTATAACAGAGACTGCTGAAATGGAGATCCAATCTTAAGAAAGCATTCTAAATGGCAATACAGAAGATGCACAAAATCCACTCTCAAGCATTCATACATCCCAACTCTTAAAGCTTGGTAAAACTGGTTTTGATTGAGTCCAATTATAGCTAAAGACAAAGACACTCTAGACAGTGGACAAAGAAATACCTTCTGACCATTTGGGGCAAGTTGTGCTTTGACTTGCAAAAGAGGCGGCTAGGGATGTCCTAGTTCAATAAGCAAGCATCTAAATCCATGCCATCTAGACATGCTAGTTGCATTGAAGGTGCATCTCAATATTCCGAGGGATGTGTATTCCCTGTGGACTTTGTTAATAAGAGGGGGTTCCAAAATCAGTGATGATTCATTATCTGTACCCTAGGATATTCCCAGCAAGAATCTTGTTGATTTGAAGTAGTTCATGGGATGTTGGTGCAAGAAAGGACAAGCATCAAATTCTTTGTGATTCACTTGGATCAATATAGCCTTAAAAATGTAAGTGTAGTTCAAGGTTGCTATTGATTGGGAAAAACAGGAAAAATGGTGACCATCAACCGCTTGTATCTCGCATACTCATTCTCTAAGGAGATTAGATTTGAGATCATCTTTCATTATTATCCTCATTGTTCTCTTTGGTCCTTTGAGCGGCCTTGATCATCCAACCCATGATTGATCACCTCAGAAAACAATTGTTGGCCCTCTTTGTATCAGCTGTGAAAAACGTTGCTAGCCAGCTAGAGCACATTATGAATCATCTTCACATGCCTGGCGTCCAGCAATTCGAAAGCATTACGAGTCATGTCCCTTTCTTGAAGCTAGCACACTCACCGACTAGAGGGCCTGCTTTGGTTGCTTCTCAAGCTGTGCTTCCAGGACAAATCCTCCTCTAGGAGAGTCCCCTCTTACTCTACCTCGATGCACATGCTACAGTAGGATCCACTCGGTATTGCTTCCACTGCACTCGCGCCTGTCATGCCAGGTTGCTGTGTTTTGTAGCAACTCTGTACTCTAGATTTTGATCGCTGAAACTCAATCCTGGTTCCTCATTGCAGCATACAATTTGGCCTTTGCGTCTCCCTCCTCATTTGAGCAAGTCTCACAGGGGATAAAAGGGGAAGCTCTGATACCATATTAGGAATTCAGAGAGAGAGAGAGAGGTGGACCATGACAAAGGCAAAGGCATGAAGGGTAGCAGGCATGCTCCCTTCTCTATTCATACCATCAACACATAGTCAGAAGTCAACTGTGTACAATCCACACAAAATATCAAAATGACCTAGATCTAACCATGGTTAAGTCAATGGGATTCAATCTTATTCAACTAAGGTAGAATTATGAGCTTGAATCTTAACAATCTCAAGCACTCCAAGGGGGAGAGGATGTAATAACCGTCCCTGCGGGCCATAGGAACCTCCCCCCCTAAAATTTATTAAAATTAGTTGAAATTTTTTAATCCCCCTCCCCCTTGTCGTCATCGAACAGGTGGCAAAGGGAGGAAGAAGGAGATGATGCAGACGATGATAGGGAAGGAGTGGAAGATGGCAACGAGGAAGAGGAAGACGATGATGATGATGTTGAGGGGGAGGGGGAGGCCACATGGCCTACGACCCCCCGTTGGCCAGCATGCCAAGTCCGCGGCCAAATTGGGCTCCCTGCTGCCATGCTCACTAATAGGTGGTGGTGGGTGGGGGAGACACCACCACTCCACTTCCTCCCCACCTCTTCTGCTATACCCCCCCCCCCCCCCATCATAAGGAAAGGAAAAGGTCTAGATGCCTTGGCACCTTAGAGAGAGAGAGAGAGAGAGAATCCTCTAGAAGGTTCTTCTTCTCTCCCCCTCCTTAGAGGGTGACCACACGCTCCTTCCCTTCCCCATGAACTTAATCCCTATTTTGCAAGCTTTCCTCCCCTTTTTGTCATCCACTTGAGTAAGAGGCTACTGAAATTCCAGCATGGGTTACGTCTAGAAGCAAGGAAGATTCAGAATGGCCACCACGTGAAGAATGTCTAGTGTAGGTGGAAATCCCACAATCCACAACAAAGCCTCGGGCAAGGGTATCACTGCCAATACAACTACGGTAGTGTATGTGAATAATACAACTCTAAGTTGTTAGCTACTTGCTTTGATTTTCTCATGGGACACATTAGGGCAGTACTATGCCGCACTCGAATAGGTCATTGAAAAGAACAAATTTCATCCCAAATATTCGAAGATGGAGTTTGTGAAGTGCATGTATCAAGAGAAGTAAATTGCATTTAGTTGCTATGCGATAAAATCCATACACAACATAAGTAGCATATAAGATTCCATAGGATTTTCGACTTCCCTTTTCTTGTAAATAATAGATATGTTTTTCACCTCACTGAAAGTATGTTGTAGCTTGCATGCCTAATGGATTGCATGGTAAGCAACCCAGTTTTAAGGAAGTTCGTTTTAAGAAACTTCAGGCCGCTGTCCATATCTTGTGGACGTCATGATCTGATAGCCCATGTTTGATAGATTGGGAACTTGAAGATGTGCATAGCTAGCACAAACAACAATCATAAGGCAGTTTTTAGGATGAATGAATTCTTCAAGCTCAAGCAGCTGAATTTGACCTTGGAAGCTTACTACTCAAAGTTTGTAATCCTACTAAAATATGCACCACCTATGGATATTGTGCAATAATTATCCAAGTTTTGCCATGTCTTGAACACTCATCTAAACCACCGTCTTGAAGCAATGCATCCAATAGAATTGCAAGATGCATTACTTCGAGCAAAGCCAATCATCCAAGAACTTAAATCGGGCAATTGTGACAAAGATGTTTCCCAAGATCAACACAAGAGATGCCACAGGTGCAGAGAGATAGATCACATCCGTAGGAGATGTCCATACCGTCGATGCTTCCACTGTAAGGAGCTAGGGCACGTCCAAGCAGACTGGTACCCTAACTTAAGTCCTATTGAACCTCCAAGAAAATGAACCTACACAGGTGCAGTCTTTGGATATATAGAGGAATTAGATGAAGACGAAGACTTAGAATCCACTACATCTCTTCAAGATGATTAGAAATCTTAGAAATTTTATCAACATATAATACAACTTGTATTTAAATAAACCTTACTCTTGTGACTACAGTTAACCCGAGTAAAGCCTAGAACTTACAAGTGATCAGAGATACTCTAGTAAGGAATGACAATTATAACTTGTGATGAATTTCTCTTAAGTTGTTTCTTCTCGACTAATATAGATTAGATGGCGGGCGGAGGAAGAAGGAGATGACAAAGATGATGACACGGAAGGAGTGGAAGATGGTGACAAGGAAGAGGAAGACAATGACGATGATGTTGAGGGGGAAGCCACATGGCCTACCACCCCCCTTGGCTAGCATGACCAGTCCACGGCCAAATTGGGCTCCCCGCCACTACGCTCGACAGGTGGTGGGTGGGGAAAACACCACCACTCCACTTCCTCCCCACCTCTTCCACTATAAACCCCATATTAAGGAAAGGAAAATGTCTTGATGCCCTAGCACGGCACAGAGCGAGAGAGAGATCGAGAGAGAGAGAGAAAGAGAGAATCCTCTAGAAGGTTCTCCTTCTCTTCCTCTCCTTAGAGGGTGACCACACGCTCCTTCCCTTCCCCGTGAACTTAATCCCTATTCCGTGAGCTTTCCCCCCTTTTTTGCCATCCACTTGAGCAAGAGGCTATTGAAATTCCAGCAGGGGTTGTGTTTAGAAGTGAGGAAGATCAAGAATGTCCCCCAAGTGAAGAATGTCAAGTGCGGGTAGAAATCCCACAATCCGCAACCAAGCATGGGGCAAGGGTATCACCGCCAATACAACTATGGTACCGAATGTGAATAATACATTTCTAAGTTGTTAGCTGCTTGCTTTGATTTCCGCATGGGACACATTAGGGCCATACTATGCCGCACTAGAATAGGTCATTGAAAAGGATAAATTTCATCTCAAATATTCGAAAATGGAGTTTGCAAAGTGCATGTATCAAGAGAAGTAAAGTGCACTTAGTTGCTATGAGATAAAATCCATACACGGCATAAGAAGCATATAAGATTCCAAGGTATTGTTGACTCCCTTTTTCTCGTAAATAATAGATATATTTTTCACCCACTAAAAGTATGTGTAGCTTGCGCGCCTAATGGATTGCATGGTAAGCAACCCAGTTTAAAGGAAATTCATTTTAAGAAACTCTAGGTCATTGCCCAAGATTTTGATAACGTCATGATCTGATAGCCTATGTTCGATAGATTGGGAACTTGAAGATGTGCATAGTTAGCAAAACAACAATCATAAGGACTAAAACTAAGATGCTTGAGGACCATTTGATAACTACTACCTTCATCAATCCAATTTGGGGTTAGGCTAGGTACAAGCAAAAATTTGAGGCTTCAAGGGCAAGTGGAGAGCTCTAAGGATAAGGAACCCTAAGTCAAAGAGAAGACGGATACTTTTATACTTGTTCGGGAAGAAGGTTGGGTTATCAATCAATGTAAGTGATCTATAGAACTTATGTCTTGTATAATGTTTGAAACCTTGGCATATGATCTAGCCAAAGGAAGGGAGTGTTAAGTAAAATTTTGCATAGTATCACTCTTAGATCCCAAGAGGGAGAGCGAATATGCAATGGAAATATTATAGTGTCTACTCTTGCAATGTTTAGAAAAGAATGCCATTGTTTTTGTTGGTTGATTGAACAACACCCTAAATGCTTTTACATTCAATTGATTGTTGGATTATTGATTGAATGATTATTCCAAGTCCTTGTGATTGATGGTAGATTCATGGCAGGGGTTTGTGATGAAAAATTTCTATGGAGATAAAGGAATGTTTTCTTAGAACATGATATTAGGATGACTGCCTTGACTGTTCTTGATCTTAAATTATTTAATTAAGGAAAGTTTATTTGCACGGGTGGATCACTTCCAATATTGCACCGCAGATTAACCCAAAAAGGGCACTGCTTGATTCATGGGCCGAAGGTCGAGTGGTGAGAAGGTCAATGACGGGAATAATGTTTTCACTCCTAGGCATCTTGCGGGTTAGGTGGAGCTCTAGACACCCCTTGCAAAGTTCGGAATGGAGTAGAGGACCTCTATGGCCCCAACGTCTATGGGGTTGGAAGATCCTATTCTAAATAGAGGATGGAAATTGTGGTGCCATGTGATTTGGACCAGGTACTTCTGTAGGGCAAAAGGGACATATAATTTCTCATGTATGGGCTGGAGACAAATATTAACTTGAAGATAAGTTAAGGAACTTGTTTGAACTTGTTTGCCAAAAGGACTCCTTGCTCTGTATTTGTGTCTGTGCTATAAGTTACATGAATGAACCCTGTTTCCTAAAAGGCTTAATTAAGGAAGCCGATTTTAAATGTCACACATAATTGTGGTAGGACAGGTCTGTCCTACGACAGGGTGGTCCCAGAGAATTGGGAGGCTTCTCATAAGGTTTTGCCGACGTGACCCTTAGAAATTGTTAGGTTAAACACCAATTCATGTCGTTTTAGGGGACCAGAATGGGACTGTGCCCTACAGGTAGGGAGGTTGAGCGGCACATCCCTCTTGTTTTCCATTCTCTTTGAACTAAGTGTAGCATGGATCTGCTTTGGCTTGGGTATCTCTGCGTAAAGTAGGATGTCTAGGATCCGATGCTAGAATAATGTCAAGAGACCTTGTCCACTAGAAACCCAAATTTCAGGTCCATCCTAGTGGGTTCCCAGCCGCGAACGTTCCATTGCAAGGTAACTCGAGAAACCTACCAAAGATGAGAATTTACTTGCAACATGGATACATGTCTAAATGAGGTCCCCAAGCAATCCATTAACCTCCTAGATCAAAAGGTATTCTAGTGTAATGATTGTCCGAGGGAAGAGAATTGAAATCGACCACATACTCCTATCCACTTGGATCAAATGGATACAAGCAAGTATTCCCATAGTCAAGTCCATAATCATATCCATAATCTCTCAGATCATATTAGGGAAACACAATGCCATCTTCATCTTCATATATACCCATATCATGTGTTACAGCATCTGATGCCAGGAGGCATATTTCACGGTGGATTCCGTGCCACGGTGGATTCCGTGAGGTTTTACGGTGGATTCCGTAAACTTTGATAACCGGGGCTCATACACAAAGTGGATTCTTTGTGCGAGAAGTTGATGGGGACGCCTATCCTTTTCGGGTGTTTCATTAATTTAGTGTGTATATGGGTGATTCCATAGCGGGTGATTCCGCAAAATGCATATTAAATTAATAAACGTTTATGAGTTTAGAGTGCGCACTCATAATAAATTAAGGTTAGGATTGATTTCTAACCAGTTGATTTATTTATGTAGCTGAAGACTGCTAGGTATTCACTTTTGTCGGTTTAATTGTATTATTTACTAACGATTGTGAATGCTTCAGTTGATGTGATAGCAGCAATGGCAGAGGAAAGCATTGGAGGATAGCGAGTATTCGAGTTATCACTTATATTTTGATGGGTGCATACCTTAGGCATGGCGCCTATATTTTGTCACTCCTATTTATTGAGGCGTTGGATATTTGTTTATTATTTTGTATGCGCATGGGCGCACGATTATGTTATTTGTACTTGGACATTGTATTGGGTACGCCTGACTCTTTGGGCACCGCCCATTAGCTTTATTTCTATTTTGTGCTAAAGCAAACTCAAAAGCTAAAAGCTTGCTATTTTGTAATTTGGGCTATTATTTGAGCTTGAAGATGATTAATACATAAAATACATGCTTTGTGGAGCGCTCACACAAGGCATGGGGGAGATTGCACCCAATTGGTCTCTTGTTCATGTCGTGCATGCTTTTTACCTTGAGTTTTGTGCAAAAAGTAGAGTTCTTTTGTTCTTGGGGACCTTCCGGCATTCACTATGCAAGCGTACAGCATCCGATCTGCGCACCAATGGTATCAGAGCGAAGCTAAGATCAAGAGCTTCCAATCGCTACCCATCTTGTGCGAAGGCAGAGCTCCTAGAACAATCGAGCTCTACGGTCAATCTCATCGCGAACGGTCGATACGGGTGGATTCCTGGCAATCAAGAACCTCTGTTTCCATCCTCAGATCGCGAAGGACCGGCCTGCAACAGCGGAGGACCACTCCTACATCCTCTCATACAAGCCGTGGTTACACAGAGATAAGCCATATCTATTGCCAAGCTTAAAAGCTTAAGTTATAAAGTCTTAAAAGCTTAGTTTAGTTTGAAGCTTTAATAAAGCTTCAAAACGTTGATTCGTGGGGACGTGAGGACCTTCAGGGCACCGAAATTTCCACCGACATATTCATGTCCTCAAAATCGACAACTGATCAAGAAGCATAAAGCTTCTTAATCCTCTAAGTCATCCAAGGCTTTTCAACTATTCAAGACTTCAAAGTCCTCCAAGTTTAAATCCTACAAGTCTGCTAAATCACTCAAGTTCTGCAAGTTCTGATACTCTGCAAGTCACATAAGTCTGCAACTCTGCAAGTCAGACAAGTCACTTGAAGTCAAAACTGACTTCTGTTCAAAATTCATAGAAGGGTTCTTCCTGCGCAGAAACTCCAAACTGCAAAGTTGTTCATTGGAAGGTACTGTTCACATACGCATGTTTGCTGAACTCGTTTCAGCACACGTAGAAGGTCAAAACACAGATTTTTCAAAGATTACAAATCTCGCAATAGCCAAAGACGAAGATTGTGAAAGCCACACACAAAAATATATAAGCCTTGTACACCTGATCTTGAGCTACGCTCATCCCGCTAATTGGATTTTGAGAGTGTGAGGTCTTTCGAAGTTTTGCAGGATGACGGAACCACATATGGATGATTTAATGGCTGAAGGTGATCTTCCTGAAATTACTATGGAGCAAAAGCTGGATTTAATTATGATGCAGTTGGATGAAGAATGACGAGCTAGGCAAGCATTGCAAGTTCAATTGGCTAATTTACAAAGATCGACTACCGACAAAGAGAAACCACAATCTGAAGATCTTATTCGATGTACCATCGACGCGACTCTCGAAGCTCAATCCATCCGCAAGGAAACAAAGATAAGTAAAAAAAATGTCAAATTCCGTACTTTCAATGGCACTCGAGATGGAAAAACTGTTCTTGCATTCATCAGTCAGTTTGATGACTACTTTCATGAGGAAACATATGCAGAAAAAGATAAAATCAAGTGTGTCACTAATCATTTAGTGGATAGAGCATCTCTTTGCTGGACGGTGGTTCGTAAGAGTATAGATTGTCCCACTACCTGGGAGAATTTCAAGAAGAAGTTTATGCAGAATTTCCTTCCTCCACAATTTCATGAAAAAGCCATAAAGCAATGGGACCTTCTTCAGTTACGAGATCGTGAGCCTATTCCTCAGTACACCGAATGCTTTTGGAATGCATTACTCCAGTTACGCATGCTTGAAGACGTACCTGAAGTGACACAAAAGCGCAAGTATATGTCTGGATTACTTGGGCATTACTACGCTGAAGTCAATATGTTCAAACCTGCAACTCTTGAAGACACAATTTCTTTAGCTCATGACACTGAAGACAAGCTTCGAGGAAGAGACAAGCGTCCACAGCAATTTCAAACCAATGGTAACTATGGATCTAAGCAATTCAACTCAAATTTTAGAAGATTTAATCAAGGTCGTTTTCCTTCATTATCTTTCCGTAAAACTTGGGCAAAACCACCTGCTTTACCATCCAATACCAACCAAAACCCCAAGCCCATTCCACAGCCAAATCCTAATATTCCTAGACTTCCTGCCATTGCAAACAATGTAACCAAAGCCAAACCTATAGTGTGTTATAAATGCCACCAACCTGGACATCTAGCAGCCAATTGCCATTCGAAGAAGCCACCTATCCATATCAACTATCTTGGAGCAATGGAAGATGACGAACATGACACATTCTTTATTGACAATGAAATGTTTAGTGCATGGAAAAGAAAAGATTATTTTGCATGATGATGGTAGTACTCATGATTTTATTTCTGCAAAGCTAGTGAAAGAATGGAAATTACAAACTGTACCTACACGTTATCGCATTAAAGCAGCATTCTTAGGCACAAGGTATAATGGAACACAAGAAATGCATGACTTAGAAATTCAAATTGGTGAATACACTGAAAGAATGAATTTTCTAGTTGTACCATTACAGTCCAGTGATATTATTTTAGGTATGCCTTGGCGTCATCAGCATAACCCTGATATAGATTATTCCACACATTCAATTAATATTCAATTTCAAGGAAAACATATTACATTGTATGGTATGTGTGTATCTAATGCTTTTCCACTGCTTTCTCATACTCAAGCTAAACGTGCATTACGCAAAAGTAGTAAATCTTATCTCATTTGGGTAAATGAACTGCAAGCTAAAGAAAATCATATGCACCCTAGGCATAAAGAATTTCTTGCCCACTTTAAAGACTGTTTTGCGGAAGATCTACCACCTGGTTTACCTCCTTCACGTCCAGAAGACCATAAAATAGATTTGATTCCTCGTACACAACCACCTTGTAAAGCACCATATAGGCATAACCAGATACAGCAAAAATAAATTCAAAATCAAGTTGAGGAATTACTAAATAGAGGATTGATTAGACCTAGTAGTTCTCCATTTGGTGCACTTGTTTTGTTAGTAAAGAAGAAAAATAATACCTATCGTATGTGCATTGACTATCGTGCTTTAAATAAGATCACAGTAAAGAATAGATATCCAATTCCTAGAGTCGATGACCTTATGGATAAACTGCAAGGATCTGCCATATTTAGTAAAATAGACCTTAAATCTGGTTATCATTAGGTGAGATTAGATAAGTCTGACATATTCAAGACTGCATTTAGGACACAATTTGGTCATTATGAATTTTTAGTGATGCCTTTTGGATTGACTAATGCACCTGCTACATTTAGTAGAATGATGAACCGTATATTTTTTAAATATCAGCATTGTGTTATTGTCTTCTTTGATGATATTTTGGTGTTAAGTCAAAATGAGAAAGAACATGATAAAAATTTGTCCTTGGTTTTCAAATTATTGAAAGATAATCAACTGTATGCTAATCCGGAAAAGAGTGAGTTCTTTAAAACAGAAATTGAATATTTAGGTCATATTGTATCATCAGATGGTATTAAGGTTGACCCTAAGAAAATAGAAGCAATATTGAATTGGCCTATACCTAAAAATGTGCATGAGTTACGATCTTTCCTAGGTCTTGCTAGTTTTTACAGAAAGTTTGTGCGTAATTTTTCATTACTTGCTTTGCCTTTGACTAAACTTTTGAAGAAAGATATTGTTTATCATTGGTTCAATAATCAACAGAAATCCTTTGACTTATTGAAACATGCATTAACCCATGCTCCTGTATTACAATTGGCTGATTTTAATAGACCATTCTTTTTAGTAGTGACTGATGCTAGGCGATCTGGAATAGGAGCCATACTTATGCAAGACAATCATCCCATAGCCTATTCTAGTTGTAAACTGAAACCCTCCGAACTTAAATATTCCACATATGACAAAGAATTATTAGCTGTAGTACAAGCTCTAAGACAATGGAAACACTACTTAATGGGTTCAGAATTTATGATTAAGATCGATCAACAAAGTATTAGACATTTACTTAGCCAACCCCAAATATCTGACCGACATATCAAATGGGCAGCTTTTATTCAGAGTTTTCATCCGATTATTCAATATCAACCCGGTAAAGAAAATGTAGTGGCTGATGCATTAAGTAGAAGACCTGCCATTCATTATATTTCTGTTATATCATTTGATTCTTTAACCCCTATGAAAGATACTTATCATCAGGACATTACTTTTCATGCTGATTGGAATAAATTAGTTGGAAATAACTGGATTCCTATTGATTCACTGTCTTATAATGATGGATTTATGTTTTATGAAAATAGATTATGTGTTACAATTCCATTCAGATCTTTTGTTTTGAATGAGATTCATTGTCCTCCATATCAAGGTCATAGAGGTATCATATCTACTTTACGTACATTAACTGAAGATTTTTATTGGCCACATATGGACACTGATGTATCTAACTTTGTTTCTGAATGTTTGATTTGTCAAAGAGTTAAGAGACATCATGGTAAACAGTATGGATTACTTATGCCTTTATCTATTCCATCAAGACCATGGGAACAAATTTCTATGGATTTTATTACTGGTTTACCTAATACTAAAGCTAACCATGATATGATTTGGACTATAGTAGATAGGTTTAGTAAACAAGCATATTTCATTCCATGTAAGAAAACTTTAATAGCATCACAGGCAGCACAATTGTTTCTGAAAACTATTTTCACTAACCATGGATTACCAAAAGTTATTATTTCTGATCGAGATTCTAGATTTTGTAACAACTTTTGGATTACTTTGTTTGCTAACCTAGGAACAAAAATTGATTTCTCATCTGCATTTCATCCTGAAACTAATGGACAAACAGAAGCCACTAATAGTACTATTTTAGATCTTTTACGTGCTTACACTATTTCTAAACCACAGACATGGGACACATATTTGCATTTACTGCAGTTTGCATATAACAATACACCACACACATCTACAAAGAAAGCACCGTTTGAAGTGATTTATGGTTATAGATTGTCTACACCTGTTGCATCTTTATCAAATAGAATTCAGAGTGCTGATGATATTGCTAGTATGCACGCTACTATTTTTGATGAGGTTAAAGACATGATTGCCAAAGCCCAGCAATCATATACCAAGCAAGCCAATAAGAAAAGACAAGCAATGAATTTCAAAGTTGATGACTATGTTTGGTTGAGAATAAAAAAACGTAGATTACAAAGTGTAGATAGACACCTAGTTGTGAAATTAGCCCCTAGATTCTATGGACCATTTAAGATCATTCACAAAATTAATGACAATGCATTCAAGTTAGAATTACCACCTCACTGGAAAATTCACAACACATTTCACATTAGTTTATTACGACCCTTTAGAGGCCAATTACCTGTACACCCTGTTTATGAAAACCCACCTTTGTTAGAGGAAGAGACTGAAATACTTGAGCCTGAAGCTATCATAGATACTGACTTTATGACCACTAGAACTAGCCGAAGATATTCTAGATATCTAGTCAAATTTAAGAACCATCCTGTAGAAGAAGCCCAATGGATGCACGCTAGAGACTTAAATGCTTTCCCCACTCTGCTAGCTCCACATTGAGCTAATAGCAATTGAGGTCAATTGCTATCCCACCCCGGGGGTATGATGCCAGGAGGTATATTTCACGGTGGATTCCGTGTCACAGTGGATTCCGTGAGGTTTTACGATGGATTCCGTAAACTTTGATGACCGGGGCTCATACACAAAGTGGATTCTTTGTGCAAGAAGTTGATGGGGACGCCTATCCTTTTCGAGTGTTTCATTAATTTAGTGTGTACATGGGTGATTCCATAGCGGGTGATTCCACAAAATGCATATTAAATTAATAAACGTTTATGAGTTTAGAGTGCGCACTCGTAATAAATTAAGGTTAGGATTGATTTCTAACCAGTTGATTTATTTATGTAGCTGAAGACTGCTAGGTATTCACTTTTGTCGGTTTAATTGTATTATTTTACTAACGATTGTGAATGCTTCAGTTGATGTGTAGAGATAGCAGCAGTGGCAGAGGAAAGCATTGGAGGATAGCGAGTATTCGAGTTATCACTTATATTTTGATGGGCACATATCTTAGGCATGGCACCTATATTTTATCGCGCCTATTTATTGAGGCGTTGGATATTTGTTTATTATTTTGTATGCGCATGGGCGCACGATTATGTTATTTGTACTTGGACATTGTATTGGGTACGCCTAACTCTTTGGACACCGCCCATTAGCTTTATTTTTATTTTGTGCTAAAGCAAACTCAAAAGCTAAAAGCTTGCTATTTTGTAATTTGGGCTATTATTTGAGCTTGAAGATGATTAATACATAAAATACATGCTTTGTGGAGCGCTCACACAAGGCATGGGGGGAGATTGCACCCAATTGGTCTCTTGTTCATGTCGTGCATGCTTTTTACCTTGAGTTTTGTGCAAAAAGTAGAGTTCTTTTGTTCTTGGGGACCTTCCGGCATTCACTACGCAAGCGTACAGCATCCGATCTGTGCACCAGCATCATCATACACATACCAATCATCGTAACCATGATCAAGGCACTCATTATCATATGCATTCAATGGTTGTTGCAAACCTTGATTAAGTGTAAACTAATGCTCAATAAGATCATCATAAGGTGTTCTGAGACTTCAAAACCTTCAGCATAACCATCTACATCTATGAGTGCCTCATGTGATTCTTCAACTAATATGTCATCAACTTGTACATCTTCTTAGTCAATGCCCTTTTCTTGTTCATCTTCTTGTTGATAATGTTGCTCATGATTCTCTTCTTGTTCTTTGGCTTGCTCATTACCCTCTTTTTCATCATTAGCACCTTGAAAAGAATGCATCATTACATTTCGGTAAGCATAATATTTAAACTAATTGGGATGTAGGATACCATGATAGTTATGAACTTGTTGATTATCAAAGATAGAAGAGTACTAATAAGCATGTCCATTATCATCATGTCTATAAGAACTAGGCTACTGAATTAAGGAATGCTCACAAGTATAATCATGACTATGTTGGTAAATAGATGGATGCTCATAAGCATAATCAAATTGCCCATAATAGCCATACTACTACCAAGCTTCATTGGAATGATACTCTCCATTATGGCATGGTACATCATATCTATAAGCATTAACATGTTGTCCAGATGTACTTGCATACTATTCATGTTCATTTTCATGTTGGTATCCATACTATGACATGAACAAGAGACCAATTGGGTGCAATCTCCCCCCATGCCTTGTGTGAGCGCTCCACAAAGCATGTATTTTATGTATTAATCATCTTCAAGCTCAAATAATAGCCCAAATTACAAAATAGCAAGCTTTTAGCTTTTGAGTTTGCTTTAGCACAAAATAGAAATAAAGCTAATGGACAGTGCCCAAAGAGTCAGGCGTACCCAATACAATGTCCAAGTACAAATAACATAATCGTGCGCCCATGCGCATACAAAATAATAAACAAATATCCAACGCCTCAATAAATAGGCGCGACAAAATATAGGCGCCATGCCTAAGGTATGCGCCCATCAAAATATAAGTGATAACTCGAATACTCGCTATCCTCCAATGCTTTCCTCCACCACTGCTGCTATCTCTACACATCAACTGAAGCATTCACAATCGTTAGTAAAATAACACAATTAAACCGACAAAAGTGAATACCTAGCAGTCTTCAGCTACATAAATAAATCAGCTGGTTAGAAATCAATCCTAACCTTAATTTATTACGAGTGCGCACTCTAAACTCATAAACGTTTATTAATTTAATATGCATTTTGCGGAATCACCTGCTATGGAATCACCCATGTACACACTAAATTAATGAAACGCCCGAAAAGGATAGGCGTCCCCATCAACTTCTCGCATAAAGAATCCACTTTGTGTATGAGCCCCGGTCATCAAAGTTTACGGAATCCACCGTAAAACCTCACGGAATCCACCGTGAAATATGCCTCCTGGCATCAGATGTTGTAACACATGATGTGGGTATATATGAAGATGAAGATGGCATTGTGTTTCCCTAATATGATCTGAGAGATTATGGATATGATTATGGACTTGACTATGGGAATACTTGCTTGTATCCATTTGATCCAAGTGGATAGGAGTATGTGGTCGATTTCAATTCTCTTGACATCATTCTAGCATCGGATCCTAGACATCCTACTTTACGCAGAGATACCCAAGCCAAAGCAGATACATGCTACACTTAGTTCAAAGAGAATGGGAAACAAGAGGGATGTGCCGCTCAACCTCCCTACCTGTAGGGCACAGTCCCATTCTGGTCCCCTAAAACGACATGAATTGGTGTTTAACTTAACAATTTCTAAGGGTCACATCGGTAAAACCTTATGAGAAGCCTCCCAATTCTCTGGGACCACCCTGTTGTAGGACAGACCCAATTCTCTGGCAACCTCGGGCACTCCCGTATCTCTTGCAATACTCGTTCCAGTTGCAATGGTTCTCATGGTCTTCATGCCTAGTTGCTTTGGAGCCATCAATCTCAAGTGGGTTTGATAGATAGAGAAGGTGGAATAAATTCTGGATGGAAGAGCACGAGAGAAGATTTCCAAGATGAAGACTGAGACAGGGGGAGGTTGAGTTAATTTGTTTCCTCTTTAATCCTCTCTCTAACTCCCTCTCTCATAGCCTCTCAAGATCTGGTTGGGGGGTATCCTTCTACCTCTCTTTCTCTCTACCTCCCTCTTGCAGCCTCTCGAAATCTCCTTACACCTCTCTATGAACTGAGTAGAGGACATGCCTTTATATAGGTAGAAGGGAGTGCATGCTGCCTCTCCCCCTCTCTTTATGCCCTCTTTGGGTAAAGAAAGCTTCTCCATTTAGAGTGGGGAGCTTCTTTCTCTCTTTCTTTTTTTATTTTATTATCTTATTTAATTTATTGAAGGAAAGGGGGGGTGTCGTGAGGCTATCGACACCTATTTATGGGGATAAAGAAGATATTCATGATAAAGGAGATATTTGTAATGATGGTGACGATTATGGTGATGATGATTGTGATGATGTTTATGGTGATGACAACAGTGATGAGGATGTGATTTATGACAAAGAAGATGATGATTATGATGACAACGATGAAGATGATATCAATGATGACAATGATGATGAGGATGATGATTAGGGGGGGCTTTACGGACCCCCTTATTTCTTTTCTAATTGTTAATTTTTTTAATCATTAGTTAGTTAGTTATTAATGTTAGTTAGTTTTTACTTTAGTTAGTAGTTATTTTGTTAGTATTTAGTTAGTAACCTTACTAACTTACTTATTATTAACTTACTAACTTAACTTAACTTACTTATTATCAAACTCACTTACTTACTTATTAACTCTTGACAAAACTTTACTAACTTACTTTTAATTGCATGTAAATATTACATTCTCCTCCCCTTAGAGAAATCAAGATGTCCTCATCTCGACAAAAACCATGGATATTGTTGATAAAGAACATTCTCATCTATCCATGTAGCATCTTCTTCAAGATAATCCTTCCACTAGACAAGGTATTCTCTAAGAGTTCTACTACTTAATTTTCTCTCCCTTTTGTTAATTACTCTATCGTCAAGTTGTAGATCAAGGATTCCTTGGCTAGGTATTACAACTTGTTGATCATCAAGGATATGGTTAGGGTTAGCTAGGTATGCTTTCAATAAGCTAACATGAAACACATTGTGGATTTTTATATTCTCAGGGAGTTGTATCTTGTAAGCGCTTGGTCTTAAGCACTTGAGAAACTTATAGGGTCCATAATATCTTGGACTTAGATTCTTAAATTCTCCTAAAGACAAAGAACTCTTCTTTGGATGAATACAAACAAAGACCATGTCTCCTTCTTTGAAGATTTGTTCTTGCCTTTTCAGATTAGCATACGCCTTTTGTCGGGTCCTTGGCAGCTTGAATATCTTTTCTGATAATCTTGATTTGATCATCCATTTCTTCTAACATTTTTCTTGAAGCTTCTACCCTTAGAGTAGGATCACAAAAATTAAGTGTCATACAATAATCTTGACCATATAGTGCCTGAAATGAAGTCATCTGAATATTAGATGGTTCTTTAGTGATAAGAGTATTAAGGAAGGCTTTACAACTAATGACATCTGCTACTACATTTTCTTTACCAGGTCTGAATTTAATTTCAAAGTCATACTCCTACAAAAATTTGATCCACCGTCGTTGCTTCATATTAAGATTAGGTTGAGTGAAAATCCACTTAAGACTTTTATGATATGTGACTAGGAAAACTTATTTCCAAGCAAGTAATGTCTCCATAATTTGAGAGTGGGAATCACAGCTAACAACTCCAGGTCATGAGTAGCATATCTCTTTTCATGGGCTTTCAACTTTCTCGAACAGTAAGCTATAGGATGACCTTCCTACATTAGTACGCATCCCAATGCAAGAGAGATCGCATATGTGACAACTTCAAATTCCTTGCTTAAGTCACATAGCCTTAAGATAGGAGCAATGACCAAACTATGCTTTAGTTGCTCAAAGCTAGATTGTTCAATTGGCGTCCAGATAATGGCAACTTGCTTTTTTACTAGGTATGTAAGAGGTACTACAATTTAGGCATAGTTTCTGATGAATATCCTATACCATCCTATTAGACCTAGAAAACTTCTCACTTCCTTGATAGTGGTTGGGGATGGCCGATGAACATCGTTGACCTTGGTAGGATCTACTGATATATTGGTGCACAGATCAGATGATGTATGTGTCTGTAGTAAATGCCGGAAGGTCCCCAAGAACAAAGAACTCTACAAAACCTTCATAAAAGCAAAAAGAGAGTTTGCACGACATGAGACAAAAAGACCAATTGGGTGCGGTCTCCCCCCATGCCTTGTGTGAGCACTTCACAAGGCATGTATTTATAGATTTATTTATATTAAAGCTCAAAAATAGCCCACTTTAGAAATAGCATGCTTTTGGCTTTTGTGTTTGCTTTTGCCCAAATAAAGAGTAGGGCGTTTGGACATCCAAAAGTCGAGCTGTGCCCAAATACAATATCAGGTAGTGAAATATTTAACTGAGAGTCTATGCATATACAAGATAATAAATGTTTTGTCAAGTGCTTTAATAAATAAGTGCGCTTAAATAAATATTGGTACCATGTCTTTAGTGATAAGGCGCACAACACACTCATAAAAAATAGTAAATCTTCTAGGCATTTTGAATTCACACCATCGCCCCAATGCTACCCAACGCCATCACCACCTGCTCTACACATCAACTAAAGCATTCACAATTGTTAGAAAATAATAAGATAAAACCCAACAAAAGTGAATACCTAGCAGTCTTCAGCTACAAATAATTAAATAGGTTGGAACTCTATCCTAACCTTAATTTAATTCGAGTGTGCACTCTAAACTCATAAACGTCCATTAATTTGATATGTATTTTGCAAAATCACCCGTTGTGGAATCACTCACGTGCACATTAAATTAATTTGACGCCGGAAAAGGATAGGCATCCCCGTCAACTTCTCGCACAAGGAATCCACCTTATGTACAAGCCCTAGCAAATAAATATATTTTTACAAAATCCATCGAACAATCTCGTGAAATCCACCATGGAATATACCTCATGGCATCATATACATTCAGCAAATACTATGAGTCCCAACTATTCAATCTTCCTTTTGAAGAAGGCACACTTCTTCTTCTTCTTGGCATAAAATTTGTGTGTTCTCATTGTCCCCAAGACAATGTAAAGATGTGGTTAATGATCTTCTTCCTCCTTAGAATAAGTTAGGATGTCATAAAAAAATACAAGAATGAAATCATCCAGATAAGGCCTAAAAATGCCCTACATTAACCTATTGAAGGTGGTTGGGACATTTGTCAACCCAAATGGCATCACAATGAATTCGAAATGAATTCCTTTTCTCTTGGGCTTCGTTGGGAAGATTATTGTGGGTGTGAGATTTCAAATAAAACTCTTTTCTTATTGCTAAAGTTAAACTGCAATTTCAGATATTCCAAGGAAAAATAAGGTTCCATTAATTCTCTGATTGATAAAGCATCAATCAATCTTTATTACAACGAATGTACAAGGTAATCAAATGGGAAGAAATACATTATTCAAATAGCTCACAAGCTCATCTTATTTTTTTCAAAAAAGGATTCCCTACTACAATCTAAGCATGACACTCTAAAACGTCCTTTATGAAGTAACTTGGATTCGAGAGTAGATATCTAGGAATCTATATTTTTTAGGGAGATCAGGAAATCCATCCTTTTTGTAGTTGCGACACCTAGAGCGACCTATAACTTTTATTCTATCAGCTAGAAGAATCTTTGTAACATCCTCATAGATATATGGGTTTAGTTTAATCTTCTTGCCCCTAGTATAAAGGGTTGATTTTACACTAGCTTCACAAAATAGTTAGATCTTGACAACATTAAGATCTTCCATCCATTTCACCCTTTTCACATTATTCTAAAGATAATCTAGACGACTTGCATCGATATAGTAGTATCATCAGTTAATCATCCACTGTCTTTCACGATATAGAGGAGAGGGGTTGTAAAACTGATTATCCACATCATCTGACTCCTCCATGCAAGACTAGATGAATGTATAGCTGACATAAACATTACTCGAAAGATCAATAATTGTTTCCAAGATTTGTAACTCTACCATAATTCAAAAACACACATTAACAAAGAGAAGAAAACATGTTCTAGGCTATATTTACCATCCAAGAAAAATGTCTTTAGTAGTCCATTAATAGGGTTTCCAAATGATACTGCCCGATGCTCCCTTGGAGTATCACGGGGTTTGTCACTCAAGCCTTACTGATTCTACATCACAATGGAAGAGTTCCGGCTGCAAATCCACTAGGATCAACTTGAATTTTTGGGTTCCTAAAATTAGATAGGTCTCCTAACAGCCAGCTAGCATTAGTAATTTTGAGAGTCCATTTCCTACCGGATTACTCGAACTCAAGTGGACTTGCCATTGCACTTGATTCAAACAGAATGGGAGACAAATTGGAGTGAAATGTGTCAACCCTCCTACCCATAAGGCAAAATCCCATTCTGGCCCCCTAAAACAATGCAAGTCAGTTCTATCTAGCGAGTACTTGGTCAATTTATCGTCTTCCTATTTCTATCGCCAATTCGAAAAAGCCTCTAACTAACTAGGACCACCCTACCCTTGGATGGACCTGTCGAAGGTAACACCCACCCGCTGTCCTTTCATGATGATATCATCTTTAGTTTTTTTAATTACCTAAAGCACATTTATTGAAACATATACAACCATCTTTCTTAATTAGTATGTTAAATCACAGGTTTCTTTAAGTAATTTATCTCATGAACATGCATACAATTCAAACGATCCTTTAATTAAAATAATTTTTTAATTTTATTGGAAGTTTATTACATTTTTCATCTTTCCGATCCTGCGGAAGATATACAAAATTCCATGAGGATATTCTACCCACCAAGATTCCTCCCTCGTTAACTAGTATTAGGATTCCAAGATCCCATCTTAGGTCACAAAGGGGCTTGTCAAAATCTAGAAGTAATGCGGAATTTACGTCCAGAGTTCCCGCATGGCATCCATATAACCTACTACTCAAGACTATCCCTATAGAAAGACCTTTCCACTACGAAGCCGGTCTAAGCCTCACGAAGCAATAATCATGACCCCCTTGGAGTAGGGTCTCACAACTAGCTTAGGGGTAGTCTAGCATGATCTTTCATTTTATCCTATTTGTCAATGTTTTTAATCAGTGATCTAGATTCTAGCAAACATAAACAATCCTTTCAAATATATATCAATGATGCAATGGCAATCACACCATCGAGCAGCTCACAGTTTTACATAGCCAAGGTAGATCATTGTAAGGTAACCTTACATTTTAACGAAGATTCTTCTTCCCATAAAGAAGTGTTGAGTACAAATCTTTCAACTTTGTTAAGAAAGACATGAATTTTCCGTTTAAGACTGACTTACCCAACATAAGTGAATTTCCTTTAGTTAGTACTTAGGAAAAAAAATTGCGATGATAATTTAATGAGATGATTTACAAGACCTTAAAATAGGCTTTTACTTTTTAAGCATTAATCCACTCTTAACCATTGTCGCACTTGGCAATCAATATATAGAGTTATTTTACTAATCTTGATTGCGCATAAAGCCCTTTACTCATTTCATGCAATAACCTCCTACATTTGTTTCCATCATGATTCTATGAATTAAAATCTTGATTAATCTAACTACAAATCATAGGTAGTAGTTAATCATTTATGTATGTATCAATACACTCTCTAGATGAAACTGTCATTTCGTGTAAGTGTAAATATGTAAGCTAATATTTTATGTACTAATTTTTATATGGATGTTGTCCATGTAGTCTAACAAGTAGTTCTTGTACCATTTAATGCAAAAGCTAACATTTTATATAAAATTTTGACAAAACCCTTATTATTTTATGTGGCGATATGAAAATAATAGCCTATTTCTGAGTTGTGAATAACCTAATTTGGCACAATGACATTGGAAATTTCGTCTTTGCTTGCACTTGCATTCGCCATACCCGATGTTCCATTGGTAGTGGTAACTCCGATAACCTCGAACACTCCCGTATCTCTAGCAATACCCGTTCTTTGACCAATTGCAATGGTTCTCATGGTCTTTGTGCCTTGTTGCTTTGGAGCCATCAATCAAGTGGGTTTGAAGATAGAGAAGGTGGAATGAATTTGGGATGGGAAAGTGCGAGAGAAGATTGCCAAGATGAAGATCGATATAGGGGGAGGTTGAGTTATTTCATTTCCTCTCTAATCCTCTCTCTAACTTCCTCTCTCGCAACATCTCCGAATATTCTTCTCTCTCTCTCTAACTCTCCCCCCCCTCCAACTCCCTCTCGGGGGGGAAGGTATCCTTCTACCTCTCTCTCTCTCTCTACCTCCCTCCCGTAGCCTCTCAAAATCTCCTTGCACCTCTCTATGAATTGAATAGAGGGCATGCCTTTATATAGGCAGAAGGGAGTGCATGTTGCCTCTCCCTTCCCCTCTCTTTCTGCCCTCTTTGGGTAAAGACAGCTCCTTCACTTAGAGTGGGGAGCTTCTTTCTCTCTTTCTTTTTTTATTTTATTATCTTATTTAATTTAGTGAAGGAAAGGGGTGGTGTCATGAGGCTGTCGATGCCTATTTGTGGGGATAAAGAAGATATTCATGATAAAGTAGATATTTATAATGATGGTGATTACGATGATGGTGATGATGATTATGATAGTGATTACGATGATGGTGATGATGAGGATGATGATTGGGGGGGGGGGGGAGGGGGCTTTATGACGGCCGTCAATTCAATGACCCCCCCTTATTTCTTTTCTAATCATTAATTAATTTTTTTAATGTTAGTTTTTTTATCATTAGTTAGTTAGTTATTAACATTAGTTAGTTTTAACTTTAGTTAGTATTTATTTTGTTAGTCTTTAGTTAGTAACCTTACTAACTTACTTATTATTAACTTACTAACTTAACTAACTTATTATCTAACTAGCTTACTTACTTACTAACTCTTAATAAACTTTACTAACTTACTTTTAATTGTGTGGAAATATTACACTTTATTAATGACTCAAGCACAATCACCACTAGGGAGAGACATCTGATCATTTTGAGAAAATGTTTTGAGTGGTGCAAGCAGTTTTGCATTGCTCTTAATCCAAAAAAATGCATCTTTGGAGTACCTTATGGATTGTTATTGGGCCATTGGTTAGCTAAACTGATATTGCAATCGATCTTGAAAAGATAAAGGTTATCATTGCTATGAGTCTGCCGCATACTCCTAAAGAAGTGCATAGCTTTATGTCATCAATTGGATATTATCAACGATTTATTAATGCATTGGCTAAGAGGACATTGCCATTTACAAAATCTATTATCCTTCAACTGTCTATTTGTTTGGAGTGATCCATCTCAAGTATCCTTCAAAGATGTGAAGAAGAAATTGGTAAATGTGCTAGTCCTAAAAGCATCTAAAGGGTGATATATCTTATATATTTTTAGTAGCTATGATGTATAATATCAGCTGCTACTATTTAGCCCAATTTCGGGAGGAGAAGTGGTATCATCTGATTGCATTTACTAGTTGCAAATTGGGAGTGTCCAAGATTAATTATGCCTACATGGAGAAACTATATCCTAGGATGGTCTTTGCAACGAAGAAATTTAGGCACTACATCCTATAAGAAAATATAGTATTTTATACGAAGGAAAAGGGACTGAGGCTATTGATTAATAAGTTACAGCCATCTGACTACCTAATGAAGTGGCTGATCACTTCGCAAGAGTTTGACTATAAAATTAGGAGTAAGCTGCCGAAGTTGCAAGGCATCGTTGAATGTACTGTGGATTTCAAAGAGCCAAAGGCTGAAGGTAGTGACCTCAATGATCTATTCAAAATCGATATGACCTCCATTAATCCTAGTATGCTGCCATAACACATTATCTATCCACAAGAGAGGTTGGAGCCACTTTATCGAAGTTTAAAAATAGAAAAATTAGGTAACAAGCCTTAAAAATTTCCTAATTGCATGAACACTATATCAGCAAGGGATAGATTATGTTTCGCCGATGTGTCATGCTTGAGAGGTTCCATTTATCTTGGAAGAGTGTCATCACTCTACTTGTGGAGGGCACTTTGCTGGATGGTTGACTACACAAAAAGCTTTGAGAGCCAGATATTGGTGGCCATCCATTTTCCACGATGCATTTAGGTATGTCAAGAGATGTGATACATATCAGAGACATGCCTTACAATCCTCAAGCTAATGGGCAAGTAGAGAGTACTAATAAGCAGCTTATGGGGATTTTATCCAAGACTATATTCGAAGGTAAGTATGATTGGGATAAGAAGTTGTATGTGATTGTTTGGGCTTATAATGCGATATTCAAAAGAGCTATAGGCCACACCCCTTTTACATTACTATATAGGAAGAGTGTGTTTTACCTTTGAAGATTGAGCTGCCTACAATAAGGTTTGATGTAAACCATTCTTTGGGTGAAAAGGAAGCATTGCAAGAAAGACTAACTTCCCTTACACATCTTGATGAGATTTGGCTGCAAAACTTATTATATGAGGAAGTATAGAAGAGGCGAATAAAAGAGCTTCATGATCTTCGAGCTAAGAAGTATAAATTAGCTATGGGTCAATTGGTTTTATATTATAATGCTCATCGTAGCTCTTCCCAAGCAAGCTGGAACCCAAATGGAATGGTCCTTATAAGATTGTTCATATAGAAAAGAATGGCTCTACATCCCTTTCAAAGGATTTGCAAGTGGTAGAGCTCAAAACTAAAACAAACTTCAATAAACTAAATCCTTATTATGTATAGGGGTTGACATTGGACTTCGTGCCTTTGTAGATCCTTTAAGATCCAACTTAAACTTGTAAAGGATACTAAGACTATTGGATGGGGAAAGTCAATCCTTATCTTGAGCATCTGTAAGGTGCCCGCTCGAGCTTTCCTTGGCAGTACGTTCTTAGTAGCCCATCAAGAGATGTTCTAGAAAGCGCTATTTGGGATTTTGATGAAAAACCTCAAAGTTTTCTAACCAGGCTTGCTTGAGTCTACCCTACAAAGGAAGTTTCGGTCGTTCCCACGAGGATTGACCTGAGTCTTTTTTGTCAAATCAACTACTAATAGTTGACTAGTGTCAAACGGTTCAATATTCCATTCCTTATAGAAGTTGCTAATTGAAAACGAGCTTACATTGCACTAAGTTCAAAGAGACTGGAAAACAAAGGGAAATATGGCACTTTGATCCCTTCTGCCCATGGTTCTAAAGTGATGCAAGTTAAGTTTTCTCATCTCTATTGGTCCATCAAAAATGTGATTTTTATTCCTTCTTACAAAAGCTCTCGACCTACCGAGACCACCCAACCATAGGTCTTTGTGGGCTCTCACTGTTTCAAGAACTACTCGTAGAGCTGTGGCCCATGGTCTTCTTCATTCTTGGAATATGTTAAGATATCATCAAAGAAGAGGAGGACAAAGTCATCAACGTATGGTTGAAAAATGTCTTGCATCAACCTATTGAAGTGGCAGGAGCATTTGTTAACCCAAATGACATCACAACAAACTCGTAATAATGATTGTACCTTGTGTTAAAAGTAGTTTTAGGGATATCTTTCTCCCTAAGTCTTATTTGATAATAGCCAAATCTGAGATCGATCTTTGAAAAGACCTTTTCTCCTTGGAGTCTATCAAGCAACTCGTCTATCCTAGGAATTGAATATTTATTTTTTTACTGTTACCTAGTTTAATCCACGATAATCGATACAAAGGTGCAGTGTTCTATCTTTCTTTTTCTGAAATAGTACTGGGGCTCCCCATGGTGAATTACTTGGCCGTAGATGTATCCCTAGTCTAATAGTTGCTTGAGTTGTTATTTTAGCTCAATGGCTTCACGAATTGACATTCGATAGGGCCGTTTGGCAATGGGGGTAGCGCCTGGAATGAGTTGAATTTCATGATCTACTTTCTTTACTAATGGAAGTTCTGTCATGTCTTTTGGAAAAACATCCGCATATGTTTTTAGCCAAGATGGTTGATCCTTGGCTTCACTATCCTGCTCGGTCTTGTTGAGTTTAATTAGATAGATGGGTAATCCTTTCTTTAGCCCTTTAACTATTCAGGAAGCTTTAGCTAGCCGAAAACTTAGGGTTCCCTACTTCTCCCTATGTGGTTACTTGTTCTCCCTTTGAGTTTTGAAATGTGATTTGGCCCTTTCCGCAATGGATATGGGCATTATTTGGAATTAACCAATCCATTCCTAGCAAACATTCATAAGCCTCGAGGTTCATAATTTAGAAGCTCATTTTGGAAGAATTGCTACCCAAGCTAAATTCTACCTTACTAGTTTGTTGTGTCATTTTAACTTCTTTGCCATTTGCTAACTCCACAAGCAAAATAGGTGCAAGAGTAGTGTTTATGCCTAGCCCTTTCACAGATTTTGGTGATATGAAAGAGTAGGTACCACAGTCGATTAAAATTCAAAAGGGTTTACGTTGATAATTTGTTGGTGTTTGAATTACTAAAAATTGGTGATTTGGACCCTTCTTATTGAGAGTGGCGTGTACTCTGGCTCTTTCCATATCGGATTCCATTGTGGGATCTTTATCATTACTGACCTCCTTTAGGTTTATTCCAGCAACCTTTCTCCTGGCATCTTGCCTTTGCCCGCAAAACCAAGCTTCGGGCAGTGCCTCTTGAAATGTCATGGTTCCTTGTAATAGAAGTACCTTGGAGTCTCATTGCTCCTTCCTGTGGGTATAAAGTTTCCCACTACATTTAATTTGGCTTTCTTCATCTTGTTTGGTTGGTACTGCCCTTGGGCTCTTTTTGCATAACCTTGGAAATTTCCCTTATTCTGACTGTTTCTATTTCAAATTTTTGCATTCCTTGGCCTTTGTTCAATCTCCTGAACTATTGGACCTACTCAAATCAATGCATCATGTAAATCTAATGGTCTCATTGATTCAACACACGTATTCAGGGGCGGATTTAGACCATTGCAAAATTTGGATACTTACTGTGAAACATCCATCGTAGGTGCATATTTTAGAAGTGTTATGAATTTGGAGTAGTAAACTTCTAGGCTTAGGCTTCACTGCTTTAGATTGAAGAACTCATTCACCTTCTAGGCTTCATATGTGGGTGGAAGATATCTCCCACACACAGCGTCCTTAATCTTGTCCCAAGTAATAGCGCTTTTGGACGTTCTTTGGTCCTTGTACCACTCTTTCACTAAAGATGGGCATCTCCTCTGATTTTTAGTTTGGCGATCATTGCTTGATTTGACATGTAGTCCTTACACTAGTGAAATAGTCTTCCATAGATTCTATCCATGTTTCAACTTCAGTTGGAATGTCCCTCCCTTTACCATTAGACTCTAGTGGCTTGTACTGCTTGAGAAGGAATTTCTTCTCTTGAGCTTCTGTAATATTGAGATCTGGGGTGACATTCTGGGGAATTATGCAAATTTTATGGTCAATTTTCTCTCCAACCATATTCAAAAAATATATGTTTACTTTCTTAATCTACCTCATTTATTTAGGAAGGAAATTATGTACTACTTGTCCTTTTGATAATGATCAAGGTTTACACTTCAAGAGAGAATTTAAATTTTAATTTTAAAAAATCTCATCAAATAGATAATATCTTTCCACTATTTTTTGATTATCAAGGAGACAAATGGATGGACAAAAATAATTATTCACATCAATAGGAAGGGAATACATTATTCGAGTAGTTCGAGAGCTCATATTATTCTTGGAAAATATTTTTCTACCACAATCTGCGCATGGCATTGCGATACATCCATTGCATAGTAATTAGGATTATGGGAATAGATAACCAAAATTAATCTATATTTTAGGAAGAGTTCAGATAATCCATCCTTCTTGTAGTTGTGGCAACTGGAGCATCCTACAACCATGACTCAATCAGCTGATATAACCTTTGTAACCTCCTCATAGATGTACCAGTTTAATTTGACCCATCGTCATCTAGTGAACATGTTTGAGTTTAGCTTGGCCTCATAGAAGAGATAAATCTTGGCAACCTTAAGGGTTTCTATCCACCTTAGTCTCTTTAAATTATTATGGAGGTAAGCAAGATGGTTTGCATCAATGTAACAATACCCTCTGCTTAACATCCATCGTCTTTCATAATACAAGGATGAAGGATTGTATATCTCATCTAATATTTGCATCATCTAGTTTCTCTAACTGAAACTGGAGGAGTGCATTGTTGATATGAACATAACTTGGAAAATCAAGAATCGTTCCTAAGGTTCGTCTTTCTGTCAGAAATCAAGAACATATATTAACAAGAGAAGATTTTCACTACTTAAGAGAAAGATATTTTATATTGTAGTTATAACTAATTTTATTTACTTGCGTTGCATCAATGTGCGCTCTGATACCAACTAAAACATACCCACCCAAGCTTTCCTTGGCAATACGTACTTAGTAGCCCATCAAGAGATGTTCTTGACAGCAAAGTCCAGGATTTTGATGAAAAACCTCAAAGTTTGCTCACTAGGGTTGCTTGAGTCTATCCTGTAGTGGAAGTTCTAGCCGTTGCCATGAGGATTGACCTAACTCTTTTTTGTCAAATCAACTACTAACGGTTGACTAGTGTCAGTGGTTCAAGATTCCATCTCTTATAGAAGCTGATAAATGAAAATGGGCTTACATTGTGCTAGGTTCAAAAAGAATGGGAAACGAAGGAAAGTATGGCACTTTGATCCCTTCTGCCCATGGTTTTAAAGTGATGCAAGTCAGGTTTTTTGATCTCTAATGGTCCATTAAAAATGCGATTTTTATTCCTTCTTAGGAAAGCTCTCGGCCTACCGAGACCGCCCAATCATAGGTCTAGATCCGCTATCGTCGAGGGTCCATCCGCCCACTTCTCAAGAGAGAGTATTTTTAATTACCTAATTACCTACCACTTCAGGTTCAACATATAAAGATAGCTTCTTTGAATTATGTCCTGATACAAATTCGTTACACACCTTTAATTCATGACACAAAAATAGAGTAAAGCAATCCCTTCTCAATGGGTTCCTTTAAGAAAAATAACTTTTTACAATGTTTTCTATTCTAACTAGAATGATGTCAACTCGAAGGTAATTATTCTTTCAAAGTTCAATTCCGTAACTAGTATTGGAACTTCTAGGACACTGTCTGGAAATCAAACGGTAATTGGCAGTTCATAAGAGCCTAAGGAGTTTATGACCAAAGCCCCCTGGTATCCTTACCTCCTCTTGCAAACTAGAATTCCCTACGACAATACCTTTCGCGTCATGATTGGTCTATACTCACTAACGCGAAAAAAAAAAGAGAAAATCCCTTGGAATAGGTTTTATTCGCACTCACCTTGGGGAGGTCTAGCGCCATCAAGAATACTACCTCAGCAGGCATTCTGTGCTCACCAAAATACTGCCTCACATTGCGGTGATCTGTACTCAATCATCCATCTCTTAGCGTGATGATTTTAGGGAAGATTAATACCTAACTTGCAATCACAAACATCTTAATTCGAATGCATTATACTTTTTTTTAATTATTTCCATGAGAAATATTTTCTTTCCAAAAATAATAACATCAAGGCAAGACTTAGTGTAAGTGGCAATACCTTCCAATAGTCTTCTCGAATTTTTCCTTAGTCATGATCTAGTTTGGACTGAATCTAAACAAGAATTCTATTTTTGAGAATAATTACTCCCTTGGAGTTCGGTGGGTCCTTGCCCACGATTAAAAAAATCTTGGTTAGTTTTATTAAGAAAAGTATTCTTTCGACAATTCTATCTCAAGGTCTTTTATATATAGAGAATTTGCATCCATGATTACCCATCAAAGGTTTTGTTAGATCAATATAAATAAAAAATATTAAATCTTATAGGAACACAGTACCTTCCTTATACTTGCTAAGGTTCATTTTGTACAAACCCAAGTTACCCCTTGGAATTTGCGATTAAGAATTCCTTTAAAAGATTATCTGTAAGAAATTAATAAAATTCTATTTTATGAATGCATCTTTTGTTACAATTCATGGGATGATGGCCTACTAGCTACCTTTATTATAAAAATATAGTACATGGTGATCCACGATGAGTGCTTGGTTGATGGTATTCGCAGCTTTGTTTGTAATCCCAGAACTCGTCATTCCATTTATAATTATTGGCAACATTATTGGCAACTCCTACCTCCGTGATGCTCATAACTTTCTTCTTTGGGGCCATGGTCTTTAATCACAAGATCGTAGAGGGGATTTTTGGCAAGAGAGCTTGGGGTCATCGCACAAGTGGATTGATGGGAATTCAATTGATGGGGATTGATGGAAATTGGATTGATGGGGATTGGCGATTGCTAAGAATTTGGAAATTTTGAGAAGAGTCTTAATTCCACAGGGAAATAAGGTAGAAGGGATGGAGGATTTGATTCCAAGAACTCGTGGAGTATGCTCCTTGTCCTTGTGACGAGAATTCCCATCCTTGTGCTTCGCTTGCCCCACTCTCTCTTGCTCTATACTTCTAAAAAGGGCCTCTCCTCTCTTGCTTAGATTGCCCTCCAACGGCTTCTCATGCCTTGTATTTATAGCTAAATTGAAGAAGAAGCATTGTGGCTAAGAAGAAAAGCTCTTTATAGAGGGTATCTTAGCAAATGAGCAATCCAGAAGCTTTCAAGATGCAATCTAATGTTGGTGATTTGATCTTTGAGATCCGGAGAGGCACAAGAGATGCCATGACTGATTCGCCTAGCTCTCAAATGATCTTGCTTCAATCCAAGCCTCTCGTCGAACTGAGAAGAGGGGGGAGATTGTTGGAGTTAACTACTGTAATACAAGAGGAGAATTAAAGCTTTTTCTTTAGCAATCTAGATCTCCAAATTTGGGAGCATGAGGTGCCTTTTTTTAAAAAAAATTAAAAAAAGGGAGGAGGGGGGAAAATAAACTATTCGACGTCTTTTCCTTCTTTTTCTTCTTATTTTCTTAAGCTTTTTAAGCTTTAAAGCTTAAATCTTTGAGACTTATTTGCTTTACTAAGTTGTAAATGCATTTGATCAATTTTGATTTATGGCCCATGACTCGCATTCGCATGGTAACTTCCATGACGGATGACTACAGTCCCTATCAATCCGAAAAAATGTCGGTTTATGAACCTCAAATTATTTTGGTCGAGACTTTCTCTACTTAATGGTTTAGAATTCTTCAAGTCTAATTTGCAAGAAATTGAGAATATTGAAAATAAAGTCAGGATATCACAATATCCATATTTAGAGAAGTGTTACCACTAAAGTAAAGTAATATGGTGGAGTAAGGATTATCACATTACTCATTGGTAAGATGGCTCTTTCTTCACATGAGATACTTGAGTATATTTCCATCATTGTCATTGGATTCTTACTAGTATCCCGATCGAGTTTTGTGAGGAAGGAAGGATTATACCTATCTTACTTCCCTCTCTCTATTAGACTTTGATTATCATAAGCACAAATAGGTTGATTGCCATGGTAAGTTACATCAATGAAGCCTTGGTTTATACATTATATTTTGATGGAGCTTGCCGAGGACCTGGTAAGCATACGAGTGTAGGGGTTGTCATAAAAGATCCTCATCGTCAAATGGTTTTAAAAATGGGAAGGTATTTAGACACCGCTTTTACTAATAACATGGCAAAATACAAGGCCTTGCTTATGGGGTTAAATTTAGCCAGACATAATGGTATTCATTGGTTATTGGTAAAAGGTGACTCACAATTAGTGATCAACCAATTTAATGAGACCTATAGTGTGAGAGAACCCATTCTAAGGATGTACCATCGTGCAACCTTGGACATCCTTGAGATCTTTGAGGCAATGACTTGCCAAATGATTCCCCACCAATGGAATCGCCTTGCAAACTCCTTGGCTAATTATGCCTTTGTTGAGTATGTCTTTCTTAACTATGGTCCTAAGGGGCTTTTATAATTGCCTTCTGATGTTATTCCAGTACTATTGTGGGGACTACTTTGTGTTGACATGTCGTGTTTTGGCTGCCATGGTTAGTATGGGTTATGTCGCAAGTAGTGATTAACTAACTTCATATTCTATCATGAATGCATCAGATTGTTCAATGGTATATTCATCAAACACCCCTTGCCATTTATGCAAGGGGGTTAGCTAATAATTTGATGCATTTAGTGTAGGGCCTGAATAGCCATCCCCTTGGTCTAGTTGTGTGCTTTAATAAGGTTTATATGGGGACCAAGGGTTTGCTTTCAGTAGTAGGTTGCTGAATGGTGTATTTTATGGTTACATTTCATTAGGCCAAGAGGGCCCTTTGTTCTTGTAGAGAATTTTTTTATTTCATTAGGCCAAGAGGGCTATTTTTTTGTTTGGTGCAGGTGTAGTTAATAGGTTTTGTTTTAGTACTACACTAAACAGATTTGATAGAGCACCTGGAGGGAACCTCTTACTACGCAAAAGCTTATTGTGGCCAAGTCCAAGTGATCTTTTCCAAAAGTGGATATGATTGATCCCCAAAAGGGCTGAGTTTAGTGCTCATGGGTTGTATTTGTAGTTAGTCGATTTGAGCCCAATGATTGTGAGTTAAGATATTAAAATCATCTCCCTCATTGATCAATGCATCGAAAGTATGTGCTCACTAGGCAGTGACTGTTATATGGAGGTAAGCAAGTTCCACTGCTTCTTCATCCTCGTCTTCAATTTTCATAATTGTGGCAACCCGGACTTTCACAAGAGACTCTAGCATGGGAGGCTCATGTAGTAGATGTGTGGGAGGGTAGTACTTCTTTGTGCGGCTGCCATTGAAGAAGCCTATGCCCTCTCCATCTAGGGTCACAAGCTCTATATTGTCGGTTCGGATGATGGTGCGAACTCGAAAAGGCCTAATCCCCTAAACTTCATCTTCTACTTATGTGTGGCCTTTCACTGAGTATAACAACACAAGGCCGCCCTAATCGAAGTCTTGCTAGACATGCTTGTCAAACCAGCTCTTACATCATGCCTTTTCACAAATCAATGCATGGGTAGCTAGAAGTTGAATCTCTAATAGGCATTCTAGCTCAACTAGGCATTATGCCCATGCCTACTTCCCATCCCATCTCTCTTGAGTGGCTATTCTTAGGCTAGGGACAAAGAATTCCATTGGTAAAATGGCTTCAATTATGTAGGTCAACCTAAAGGGAGTTTGTCCTACAACCGTTTTATAGGCTTTTCGATAGGCCCACAAGGTTGCCATCAAGTTGTTGTCCTAGTCGCTACGCAAAGCAAAGACACCTTTGGTTAGAAAATTCACTAAGATCCTATTTGTAGATTCTACCTAACTATTCGCTTGAGGATAGTAAGGTGGATTTTTGATGGACAATCGGAAAGGTAGACAAGAGGTGAGCAATCACTTCATTGATGAAATACGTGTCTTGATCACTAATTAGTTCAATGGGGTAGCCAAATCACGAGATCACCTGCTCCCAAAGAAACTTAGATGTGGTTCTAGCATCGTTCTTTCTAGTGGCTTGTGCTTCTGCCCACATTATGAGGTAGTCTATGGTGACTATGATGTACTTGACCTATGAGTATTGGGTTGCCGGACTAATCGGCCCAATGAAGTCAATTTCCCATTTTTCAAAAGGTTGTCTTACAATGATTGGGGTTAGCTCCATCTTGTCCTTGCAAACAGGTACCTTGGTCCGTTGGCACTCATCACAATGGTCTAAAAATCATATTGCATCTTGGAAAAGTGTAGGCCACCATAGTTGAGACTGCAATACCTTGCAGGCTGTTGAGTCTCCGCTAAAGTGTCCTCCACCAATTTTGTAGTGTAGCAATTTCTCTTGTGGGTATGCAGGACATGTGGTCATCCATGTAATGTTGTTTCCCCTTGCACACAACCACAAAGAAGTCTAATTCTAATAGTAGAAGTAACCATTGAGCAATGCATCATGCAAGTAGCACAAGGTTTATTAACAAGTTAGAGTAAGGCTTGATGGTCAATCAAGAAAGTAAAAGGCATGGCCAATAGATAATGCCGAAATTTATTTACAGTAAACACCATGGCTAAACCTTCTCTCTCCGTTGTGGAACTGTTCATTTCATTGTCCATGAGTTGTCTGCTAGCAAAACTCACTAGATAGTCCACCAGGCAGGTACAACACTGCTCCCACCGCAAACTTTGAGGCATCAATGTGGATGTGGAAGTTATGGTCGAGTTTGGGGCTCGTAGTATTGGTGCAATTGTCAAAGCCTTTTTCAACTCTTCATGGCATTCCTCAATCCATTCGAATATTATCAGCAGTTTTTGTAGAGTGGTCTAGCAATTAACGCATAGTTCAACACAAATCACCAATAGTATCCTATATGCCCTAAGAAGCACTGAACTCCCTTGTAATTGGTTGGTGGTGGAAGGACAAAATTTTGAGAAGTCAGTGGCAATGCCATTCTTGGACACCACATGCCCTAGGATGCATTCATGCTTCACCCAGAACTGGCACTTAAGGGGGTTCAACAAGAGAGATGATACAATCTGCATTGTTCAAAGACTATGCGGAGTTTGTCTAGGTGTTCTTTCCAACTCAAGTGAACACATAGGTCATCAACAAACACTTCTAGCTCCCGTTGAAGCATGTCCTTAAAGATGGTACACATGAACTTTTGAAATGTGGGTGGTGTGTTTGTCAGCCCAAAGGGCATGACTATGTAGGCAAAAACACCCAACTTAGTAGTGAATGCAGTCTTATGCATGTCATCAGGATACACTTACACCTAAATGTAACTTGAGAAACCATCCATGAAACTGTAGGCTTCTTTGCCAACCACTCTCTCGAGTATATGCTCAATGCATGGCAGTGGATAGTTGTCTCTCTTCATAATAGCATTGACTTTCTTATAATTAATGCACACTCTAATTTTTTTGTTCTTCTTAAGGACAATTACAATCGATGAAACCCAGTACATCTGCTCAATTTTATAAATGAATCCTTCTCTTAACAATTTGTCTACCTACTCCTTGGCCACATGAGCATGCTTAGGATTCATCGGATATGGTCCTGCTTGACCGGCATTGCATCAAGTGTCATGGGGATGTTATGAGTCACTATACTCGGATCCACTCTTTTTAGCTCATCGAGTGACCAAGTGAAGATGTCTATGTACTCTTATAGGAGAGCAATGAGACTTGCTTCTTCCTACTTGCTCGAGTCATTGGTTATAAAGACAGGTTGGGCGTCTCCACTTCCTTAGCCAAATTAGTCTATTTTACTTTGCCAGGTCCTTCTATAGGTTTGTTCACTTGCCCTTGTCATTTGGCTCCTAGCAAGATCACTACCATATCATCTTTCTTTAACTTGGTGAATCATTTTGGTAAGTCTTGCGGTTTTTCTATTCTCTAGCTTCCGACTCCCTAGACTATCTCTTCCTTTCCTCCTTCAACTGTCAATGCCTTAGGTGGATCAATAGGTCTCCTTTGGTGCATTTTGTATTAGGAGGTCAAGGTATCTCGGTTTCACTGTCTGAGCTCATTTCTAACTCAAAATTGAACTCTCCATCGTCACTAGAAGAGGAAGTCTCTCTTGGTGATCGTGGCTCTAACGGTGATTCCGTTCTCAATAGAGGCACAACATGTGACTGAACTAACCTTGCTTGATCATAGTCTATCACCCCTAAATGATCTAGCCAAGTGCAATCACATTCGGTTTTGAAAACTCCTCTTTTGATTCTAAATGCATTAGTGCTCTACGGCTTTGAGTCTACTTTGATCTGCTCAATTACCTAACCATCCGTGTCATATCCTATTGTGTTGGTCTCCTCTTTACTGTCTTCATTCATAGAATAGCAGTCTTCATACTCATCATCTGAACAATCCTCACCCAACTGCTTGTGATCTCATAAGCCTTGATGCTTCTTTTCTTTCGCATTCGGTGACTAAGGCCCAATTGTACATCAAGTTCAAATCATGCACCTTGGTCCACCTCCACTTGGGTTCATCCACAAGATCCTTGAGGAGTTTGAGATTAGCGGTTGGGTTTCCAGCTAGCTTGTCATCAAGTGCTCTAAGATCTCGTGGAGCTCTCACTTGTTGTTTGGGATATGGAATGCGATATGGGTGGACCATGCACTAGGGCTTCTAGCCATCATGCATAGTGGCACTAAGGGTTTGTCCTTGGGCTCACCAATTGCGTTAGCAATTTTTTCATATTCCTCATTGTCCAAGAACGGTAGATCAATCATGGCTAGCGCATTCATCTAATCGCACTCATCCTTAGGGAAGGGGATATACTTCATTAGCGGCCCATAAGATTTTTTAACCTGAGTATCACCCTTCAACATAGCTGAGATGGTGTCGAAGTCAAGTGGCGTAGTCTTTCAGGTGTCCATCTCTACCCTCATTGCTTCCATTTGATTGCCTAATAAGATCAGTCTATTGTCCTAGTCTTCTATGACTCATGCATTTCACATCCAGGGTCGGCCTAGCAGGATATCGTAGTCAACTCCCTTCATGACAATGAAGTCTACTGAGAACTGGACTCTTGCAATCTTTTATGGCCAATGTTTCAACACTCCGAATGGTTTGACCTTCATCCCATTGGCCGGTGTGACATTAAACCTAGCGTTTTCAACATGTGAGTCACCCCATGCCTAGAGTACCATGTGGCTAAGCTCACTGACTCTTGCTCCCGTGTCTACGATTCCTTTCCTTGTAGCATCTTCTAGTGCTAGGACTAGCAAGACTACATGCATATTCGTGCCTTCCCAGAAAGTGTTGACATGTAAGGACTTGGACACTGAGTGTAGCATCAAGCCATGTATCTACATCACTGCATCGTGGTCATACAAGTTAGATGCCCCTTGCAAAAGCAGTCCTTCCATCCACTGTTTCAACTCTTGCCACAGCGTCAGATGCTACCTAAGCTCAAAGTTACTCGGGTGGTTATTAGCATCGTAAGAAGATTGTCAATTACTTGCTTATCTCCTAATTATGTGCTTCTTGGCCAATGGCACTGGCTAGCTTGTTGGCCCATGGCATTTAAGCTCTATCTATTCGACACTACTTGAGGTGTAGTGGCATCTCTCGGCTTCAGTTGCATAGGTGAAACCGGTGTGCTCACACTAGCGAGATCATCGATTTCATCCTCCAAGATGGACTTAGCATCCTTCAAGTTTTCATGGGCTTCTCTCACCCACTCCTTGACTTTAGCTATGGCTTCGAGTTGGTGCTTCGGATTGGGGTATTCCCCGACCTTAGCACTTCCTTTTTCTGTAGTCTTCAGAGCAGATGTTTCTACTTCTATGTCCATGACTTTCTACCCTGTGGGTAGTGTCGTGGGACTCTCAGTTTTAGGCATGAACTTTACTTTGCTTTTCTTCTTCCTTTGCCTACGGCTCTTCTTTCCTATTGAGGCTACGTCTATGTTGCTAGGCCATGGTAGTGATATGCCAGCCTTCTTCATCTGTGCTCGTGCTCTATGTGGTGGACTGTTTCCTCTTCCTATTGAAGTAGTAGAAACTTGCATCTTGGTGGCAAACTGTTTGGGAATAAACTGAAGTGTAGAATTAGAGAGAATGACCACCCATGGAAGATTTGGCATTCATTGACATCATCAAGTAGGAGATAGTGAAGAAGCTTCAGGAGTCGTGGTTAGTGGAGGTTCACGAAAACAAGAAGGAAAAGAGTTGGAATTTGTTCGTGGATGCTCAATAGCAAGATATGTGGGATGCTTGGTGCACTGATAATCTTCTGTTTGTCAAATTAGCAACCCACTGGAAGTTGGTAGATAGAGTGTTTTTCACAACATACACTGTTGAAACCCTCAGAAGCTGGCATTATTATAATGGCACAACAACGATCCTAAGAAGAATGAGTTTTGATACTTTCAGAATGGAATATCTTCCCCTGTGTAGTGGTTTGAAAGCTGAATTCAGAGATGTTGAAAAGAGGGAAGTAAAAGAGATGTTGGCCAGAGAATCCTCCAAAGACTGAAGCCCCCTCTGATACTATCATGTTGAGTACAAACCAATTGGTTGGAGCCAACCCCCTGATGAATGATGCAATCAAGAGGCAAGCATTAGAACGAGTCCAGAGGTATGTGAGAAGAGAGAAGGCAAAAATCAAAGCTGAGAACAAGCTCGCACAACAGAAGCCTCCTTTGACGCCCTAAAAGCACTCTTTACAGAAGTCCCCATGGCCCAAGGTCCCCTTCCTAGTCAAATTCGTCCTTGAAATATTGATGGCAGGCTAGCAAATGTAGTCCCATTGCCAGTTTTTAAGAGAGAGTACAATGAAGAGCCTGATCTTCATGTAGCAAAATTTATGGTAGCATGTGTGGCTAACAATGCAAGAACCCTTGAGCATTGGTTAGCAATATTCCCTACCACTTTCAAGGGCGCAACGTTTCAATGGTATGAGAGACAAGCAGCAAAAACTTTTGGCACATGGGACGACCTGAAGTTGGCCTTTCTCACTAAATTCAAGCGTGAAGGTTTTGGAGAGCGGATGCGAGAGGAGTTCATGAACCTAAGTCCTCTGGAGAAAGAGTAGAAGCTTATGTCTCGTGAATGGAATCCATCCTGAAGAGATGCCATCATTTGGATGAAGGCATTTAGAAAGGAGTGTTTATCAGAGGCCTACAACCAGAAGTTCACAAGTTCGTGGAATTGAGAAGACCAATCAATCTGCAAGCTGTAGTGGAAGGTGCAAGATTGTATGACGAAGTTGAAGTAAGACTGTCAATGACTCCAGGAAGAGGAGTCTTACCTCCTCCCATGCCAGGAATGGTATACCCACCAAATGCAGTCCCAAGGATAGTTCCCTATCCCTATCCCCAGATGCAAACAGTGCTGCAGTATAATGCACCTAATCCACTGTGGTCACCACAGACGACAGTGCCTCAAATGATGGTTCAACCACAACAACAGTGGCCTCAAACAGTTCCTCCAATGGCGACTCAACAACAGTGGAATCCTACAAATTGGAATCAACAACCCCAAGTCTCAGCAAGAGCTCTGAATCAGAGCCAGAATAGAGGACCTTCTAGATCAACCCAACCAGTGTATGCAGTAATTACCAAAGCTTCCCAAAACCCTACTACAATCACTTCAGGAGGTGAAAATTTGAAGGACTACTTATCCAACTCAGTTGCAAGTATCAAGAAAGAGCTTCTCAATGTGATTATAGAGCAACTACAGATGCTAAAGGTGAATACCACCAATATATCCACTCCTGTGGGAGCTGGAAGAGATGTGATGAGCTCTAATACATGGTGTGGAAAGTGTCATCAAGTGGGACATTTAACCACTGAATGTACCCGAAAACCAACCATTCCTAGAGCCTTCTGTTCCTACTATTTATAGAAGAACCATACAGAGGATATTTGTTCTCTGAAAGAGATGCATGAACAAAGACAGAAGGATGAAAATGCAAGATTCAACTTGCTAGAATCCAAAATGACAACACAGGATATCGGACCAAAGCCCAGGGAGTTTGGTCCTAATTTTGGTCCAAGGAGGTTTCCCTCTCAAAGTTACAGAGGATGACAGTTTGGCGGTGGTCAGAGATCAGAGGTGGAATGTTATAGGTGTGGCGAAAAGGGTCATATCTCCTCGAATTGTCCAAACCCTAGACGATCTGTGGACTACAAGCCCTTATGCAGCCGATGCAAAGGAGAAGACCACACTGCAAAGGACTGTCCAAGCCTAGCCCCTATAAAGGCCAATGGCACTGATAGCCAACAAAAAGGTACAAGTGCCTGCCTCCAATTTGGTAGAGTTGGAAGTTGCCACTATCACGCGCACCAAGAAGAAGGGACCAGTTGTGCAAGAAGAGAACAACTCTCCTGCCAAGACTGTGAAGTTCAACATGCCAATAGAGGGACATGGCAGTACAGAACAAAACAGTGCAGTACAGAGCATTGTAGTGCCATAGAGAGTCACAGAGACAGTCCCAGAGACAGGACCAGAGGTCCAGGAGATAGATGATACAGAAGCACCTCCAGAAACAGAAGAAGTGCCGATGCTGCAATTATTAGAAGAAAAAGGAAAGACGAAAATGGTTGTAGCCCCATTCCCCAGCCGGTTGGAGAAGCTTGTGGATCCTATCAAAGATTATGACTTGGTCAAAGACCTAGGCACCTTTAAACCAAACCTAACATTTTCTGATGCTGTCTCCCAGCTACCGAAAGAAATTCAAAAGCATCTTGACAAGAAGACGTGGACTAAGGATTGCTCCTTCAACAGTGACCAAGACCAATAAGGCCCCGGAGCCTGTAAAGGAAGTAGATGTGGCTAATGCCTTCCTAGATCTTGGAACCCCAGAGATTAGTGTACGGATAGAAGGATGCTTTATTTCAGATGCATTGATTGATGGAGGCTCATCAGTAAACATAATGACGGATGTGACAATGAAGAACTTAGGGTTGCAAGATTTTCAACCTACACAGTGGATTATCAGATTGGTAGACCAAAGCAGAATTAAACCGTTGGGCATCTTCCCATATGTAAAAACAACCCTTGCAGGAAGAGACTATTGGCTGACATATCTCGTGGTCAAACCAAATTCTTATGGGACCTCATACCCTCTGCTGTTGGAAAGACTTTAGCTTTTTGAAGCAAGAGCCAGGACGGACTGGTTCAAAGGAATCCTGACCCTAGGTAGAGGACCCAACAAAGTGGTGTTGAAGTTGTATGGATCGCAAAAAGGCAATGGATCCACATCCATTGAAGTTATAACTGACTCCTCCAACGAGGTAACAGATGGTACATCAGGAGACGAAGAGACTGTTAAGCAGATCTTTCCTAAGAAAACAGAGGCATAGTCCCTAACAGTGGGCACTGTAAGCCGACTACCAAGGGAAGCAAAATCCTTGTCAATGGGAGAATACCTCCGGCCTCAACTAGAATTAACTTCTGAAATCACCTCTGACAGTGAAATAAAAGCATGGATGTACTGTTCTCCCTATTACATGATAGTCGTAGAGACAGAACAGAGGCAGAACAGATACAGAGCAGTAACAGATACAGAGACAGAGCATGACAAAGCAAATACAGAGTGGATACAGAGACAGTCACAAAGACAGTAATAGACACAGAGCCAGAGTCAGAGCCAAAGGCTGAAGCAGAGTTAGAAGCTGTGACAGAAGCAGAAGCAGATGCAGAGGTAGAAGATCTATTCTTCTCCTACAAAGCCTGTACAGAAGCAGAGATAGATCCTTCAGAGGTAGAATATGAAAATGATGAGGAAGAAAACGAAGCAGGTTATGAAAGTGCAGATGAAGAATTTCCTCTGATAGCGGATCATCTTGTTGATGTCCCTCCAGAGACCTCAGCGGCCAAAGATCTCAAGGTGTTGGATGGAATGACCATGGTTCCATTTGGGTTGATCAATGGACCACAAAGTATGCAAAATCTATATAAGCAATGGATTAAAAGCATAAAAATTAAGTTCACCAGTGGCTCTTGTTGCCCTGGCTGTTCAGTCCAGAGAAAAGATGATGATGATGCCCCCTGCCACACCAACAGAAGCCAGAGCTATCAAAGCCTCGGCCTCTAGAAGGTTTATGTTATGTGACATTCATGGACGCATCCTCTGAAGATGAATACCTAAGTCCAGAAGAAATTACCACTCATACATAAGCAAACAAAGCTCTGATACCCTTTCAGCAACCTCAACAGACAAATGAGTCATCTGTTCAGAAGGAGGACACTGGTTCTAGTGGAACATCAGATGAGGATACTACTCTCTTGAAAGAGTAGACCTCTATCCAGAAGCAATCCGTGGGACGTTTATCCATGAAGTGGAAGGTGAAAGACAAGTAATGTTCTTGGACATTGACGGTACTGAACGCCACTTGAAAGTGGGCCTCAATCTTCCAGAAGAAGAATTAGTGGTCTTGTGAAACTTACTAAAGGAGAACTTAGATGTGTTTGCTTGGTCATATAAAGATCTAAAGGGGATTGATCCCACAGTATGCCAACGTCACACTGACCTAGAGCCTAATGCCAAACCTGTAAGGCAAAGACAAAGATGTATGAATCCTAATTATTCTGCTTTAGTGAAGACTGAATTATTGAAACTTCTTGAAGCAGAGTTCATTTATCCCATGGCTAACAGTGAATGGGTTTCGCCCATTGTGGTAGTACCCAAGAAGAACGGGAAACTTCGAATATGTGTCGACTTTCGGAAGCTGAATTCAAAGACGAAGAAGGATCATTTTTCCATCCCTTTTATGGATCAACTGTTGGAAGTAGTGGCAAGCCATGAGCTGTATTCCCTCTTGGATGGATTTAGCGGATATAACCAAGTCCAAATTGCAGAAGAGGATCAATCTAAAACAACCTTCACCACAGAATGGGGGACCTATGCCTATAGAGTGATGCCATTTGGGCTCTGTAATGCTCCTGCTACCTTCCAACGAGTAATGATGGCTGCCTTCCAGAATCATTTGCATGATTTCATTGAGGTGTATCTTGATGACTTCTGTGTCTATAGTTTGATCCGTGAGCACTGGGGACACCTAGAGCAATGTTTTGACAGATGCCGAGAGTATGGGATTTCTCTCAACCCCCACAAATGTGTCTTTGGCGTTTCCTCGGGAGTTCTTCTAGGCCATATTGTCTCGGCACAAGGGATTGCAATAGACTTGATGAAGATTGAAAAGATTGCCGCCTTAACAACACCAACAAACCTCAAACAATTGAGAGGATTTCTTGGCCATGTGGGCTACTACAGAAGATTTATTGCACATTTTGCAACCAAGGCAGCCCCTCTGCACAAGCTTCTAAGGAAAGATGATGATTTCCTTTGGACTGATGACTGTGAAGAGGCCTTTAATATCTTAAAATAGTGCCTTATCCAAGCACCTATTTTACAACCTCCTAATTGGACAAAGGAGTTCCATGTGCACACAGATGCATTAGTTGAAGGGCTAGGTGCTGTCCTATGTCAAAAGGGCCCCTCTAAATTAGATCAACCAATTTATTATGCAAGCTGAAAGGCCACTAATAGGGAACGGAACTACACAATGACAAAGCTTGAGTGCTTGGCAATGGTGTTTGCACTAGAGAAGTTTAGACAATATCTATTGTCAACGCATTTCAAGTTCTATGTGGTTCATGAAGCCTTGTCCTTCCTGATGAACAAAGCAGATGTTAAAGGATGACTGATGAGATGATTGCTACTATTCGAGGATTTCAACTTTGAAGTAGTCACTAAGCCTAGCTGTTCCCATGTCCTAGCCGATCATCTGTCACGGATCCCTCAAATTGCAGAAGAGGAATAGGATGATCAAGATATTCTTGATGCTTCTTTGTTTCTAGTTGAAACAGTTCCTCCCTGGTATGCATACATAGCCAATCTCCTAGCAACTCAACAGTATCCTTCTGGGATCTCAAGCCGTGAGAAGAAGAAGCTTGTGTTAGAATCAACCCCCTACACTTTACTAGGCGGTGCACTGTACAAAAGAGGCAAAGATGAAGTGCTCCGAAGATGTATTGCAGGGGATGAACTCGTAATACTGAAATCATGCCATGACGAACCATGTGGTGGACACTTCACAGGAGAAGCAACAGCTAGGAAGGCTCTGTTAGCCGGATACTGGTGGCCGACCCTCCACAAGGATGTATATGACTACTGCAAAAGATGTGATGCTTGTCAGCGAATGGGGAAACCCACCAAAACAAGTGCCATGCCACTGCAACCCATTCTTCCCCTAAAGCCGTTCAAGAAGTGGGGGATTGATTTCTGGGTCCCGTTGATCCACCTACCAGATGGAAGAAGAATAGATACATCTTAGTATGTACGGATTATGTCACAAAATGGTGCGAAGCTAAAGCTCTGAAGTGGGACGATGGTAACAACGTAGCCCTGTTCATGTACGAGAATATTATCACCCGTTGTGGTAGTCCCCTTGAGCTGGTAAGTGACAAAGGTACTCATTTCCTTAACAAAATCATGGAGGAGTTGACAGAGCTATATAAGATCCGCCATCGCTCGCAAGTCCACTCCCTATTACCCCAGAGCCAATGGCCAAGTTGAAGTCGCCAATCGCATCCTTTGCTCGATTCTGACAAGAATGATTGCCGCACATCGTCGCGACTGGGATGATCGACTTACAGAGGCCCTCTGGGCATACAGAACCTCCCATAAGGTAGCTACTACAGGATAGACCCCTTTCCAGCTAGTGTATGGTACAGAAGCCATATTCCCTGTTGAGCTAGAATTGCCCTCTTTGTGAGTGGCAGTTAAAGAATGCTTGGGAGATAATGAGTCACTGCAACGCCGTCTCCTGCACTTGGAATGCTTGGATGAGATACGGCGGATGGCCCTACAGTGCATGGAAATCACTCAAGCACGACGCAAGGCCTATCATGACAATTTCATCAAGCACAAGGAATTCAAAGAAGGTGATCTTGTCCTAGCCTATGATTCAAGATTTGGCAAGTTTCATGGCAAGCTTCAACAATGATGGATGGGTCCGTACAAGGTACTTGCTGTCAATCCTAACGACTATGTTCAGGTGCAGACCGTTGATGCCTCTGATGATCCTTTCCTGATTAATGGCTATCGCCTGAAGATGTACTTTCCTCCTTGGGGATCTTGACAATCACAGTCAACCTACCCTTTCCCTTTTGGGTGGCGCACTATCCTTCTCGTCGTGCTTCTGATAGCCCTTATGATTCTCCTCATGAGGTGGTCTCGTTTTGCTAGCCCCTCACACAGAAACATCTCAACTCGACCTTGTTCTCTTCTCGTCTGATCCAACAACGGTGGCAAGGTTGGTCCTGATACATGGTATTTCTACCATTCTCTTTCTTAATGAAAAAAAAAGAAAAAGAAAAGAAAAATAAAAGGAAAAAAACATAAACAAAAACAAAAAACAAACAAAACTGTTATGGGCAAAAAGGAAGAAATTCCCTGTTATAACAGACCTCGTTCCAAGAAAAGGTGGAAACACCCTTAGGGCGGGAAGCTAACTATGGAAAAGGTGGCAACACCCCGCAGTTCAGGATAGCTGACTCATCACCAGCATAACCTTTCTAGAAAGTAATTTGAAGCCACCTCCCTTGGTGCACTGTCTCTGCAATATCAGTCTGTCTGCCCTTCTTAACATACGACTTTTTTTTACAAGTCATTGAAGTATGAGATTTGTTGGCTGCCTCCCTAGGTATGCCTCATCTTGAAGACCCTGACGACAACAGTAGAGCCGATATGCTCTTCATCACCAACCCCTTGAGTGATGCAAGCTTTCATCCTAACAGGATGGGGACGTGAGAATGGGCTGCCTTTTGTATCTATCATAGAGTGAGATAGAGGGTGGGCTGAGTGACTAGTCTTTCCCTTTAAATCAAATGAGAGGTGAGATGTGTGAACGGAGTGTTGCACGCACAGGATGGGCCTCTCAATGCACAATGCACGATCTGTTCCTGTGCACTGCACCATAAGGCTCCCTGGCCTTCCTTCTTGCACTGTATGCTAGCACAGGGCAGGATGCACAGTTGCACCATCAATTGCGCACAAGGCATACAACCTCTGTACAAGTGACGGCGAGGATTACATCAATGGGTTTCAGGAATGGGTTGCTCTCTGTATCTATCAACCGAGAGTGAGACAAAGGGTGGGCTAAGTGTGACTGGTGTTTCTTCAATTAATTATCGAGAGGTGAGGATTGAAGAACGTTATGACTATTGGAGTCCGGTACATTTCTGTGTCCCTACGCACCCACGGGATGGGGTTTCTGCCATTAGCACAGGACACATCACTTTGTTCTGTACACTGCACTGCAAGGCTCCCTGTCCATTCTCCTTACACCTATGCCAGACAGGTTGGATGCACTAATGCAACATCAATTGTGTACCCTGGCATGCTCCCTCTGCACCATTCCCTTGTCGATTCCTAAACTGGGTGTGAGCTATGGGTTTCATCATTATTTCCTCGACTGATGTTAGTAATGGGGCGAGTGACTGCTCTTTCATTCCATTTGCGTGATCGTGAGTTGAGTGCAATATCCCTCGTCATCGACGAATTTCCTATGATTCCTTCAACCAGCTATCTCCATGGGTGTTGTCGCTTGGTCCCTGCCATGAAGGACGAAGAACGTGCGCTCTGATGACCCTTGTTACCTCGTGCAGCCGACAATGATACAAGACGCAACCTCGATAGTCGACATTCCTCCTCGGCAATATGGGCCAAGTTTTTCTAACCCTACACCTTCTGTTTTTCAGTAACTGTCATGTCTTAAGTGTGGGGACGTTCGTAGTTGGGGTCTGATGTGTGGTACTAGGTTCTTATTGTTTGATTTACCCTCCCTGCTAAGGTTTTAAGTGTGGGGATGCATCCCTGCGAGTCTATGTTGCATACCCCCATGCATATATCCTGCTATGATCAGGCATCTATACCATGACTTCATTTTACCCTGATGGGGTCCCTTCCCCACTCCTCCGTTCTATTTCACATTGTCCCCAGGGTTGTTCCTTGGCCATTTTCCTTTATTCTTTGTTTTGTGATTTTTCCATGTGAACACACCCTACATTCCCCGAAATCCCAATCCAACCTTATAGTTCTGTTTGTCCCTTTCAACTGCCTATTTTTCCTTTTTACCAACCCTTGTTCCGACAAACGGTTCTAACGTTATTAATTTTTGATGCAATTCCCGTAACTTGGACGGTTTTCCATATAAACGCGTTTTCCTTGCTTCTGATGTGCCAGCCCTATCCTTCCCATTCCCCCTGACATTTTTTCTTTTTACACCCTATCATTTCGATGCGCAGTTGGTCCGTTATTAGTTTTTGCGGGTTTTCTGGCCTTTTTCGTGTTTATTTTTCACATTTTTCCATGTGAACCTGTCCTATTTTCATTGGACTTTCAGTTTAACTTGACAGTCGTGTCTAGCCAGTCTTTTCTCCACTTTCTTCTTTTTCCTCCCCCCTCTTTTGACTGCCAGATTTTTAGTTATTAATTTTTCTAAGTGTTTTTGGGTGTGTTTTTTGCGTTGTTCCCATGTGAACCCCTCCTAATTTTCCCCAAACTAAGTTTTGGTGTGCCAGCACTATGAGCCCCTTTCTTCTAGATATTTTTCCTTTTTACTATCCTCTATTCCGATGCACGGGTTTTCCCGTATTAATTTTCGAGTCCATTTTCGGGTCGATTTTTGGGGTTTTTCCCATGTGAGCATATTCTATCTCGATTGAAACTCTGTTTTTCCATGATAGGTTTGTTGGACACATTGTTTTGCACAATTTTTCTTCTTTCCGCACTTCGTTCTGATGCTCTGATTTTCCGATATTAATATCCATATGTGTTTTCGAGCTTATTTTTTGCATTTTTTCCATGTGAACACCCTGATTTTGCCCCGAAATCGGTGTTGCATATTTCAATCATCTTTCCTTCGTCTCTCGGTATATTTTTCCTTTTTACGATTTTTCGATCTGACGTAGAGTTTGGATTTTATTAATTTTTATTCATTTTTACCGTGTGACCACGTTTCTCGTGTTGAGCGTGAACGCGCCTGTTTTGGTTTTACGCGCCTCGGGACGCCCCTGTGGCGTTTGTGGTTCACGCAAGAATTTTTTTTTTTACACCCGCCCGCGCATGCGTACGGGACGGGGGTGCGTTCCTTTGCATATCCCTATTCAATTTCTTTTTATTAAAAAAATAAAATAAAAAAATCAAACACACAACAAACCACATACATAAAATTAATAATATTTAAAAAAAACAAAAAAAAAACAAACAAACACAACTAAAGTTCACCATTTCAATTTTTTTTTATAAAAGCACACAAAACCACACACACATAATTTTTAACAAAAAAAAAACACAAACCAACTAAGTCCATTTAAAAAAAAAGAATTGAAACGACAGAACAAAAAAAAAAAAAAACTGATTTGCCATTGTTGTCCCCGCATCCCGCCTGCCTTCATCTTCTCTCCTCTCCTCCCTTCGTCCTCTGTCGCCCCCCTCCCCCTCCTCTTCTTTTTCTTCGTCGTTCTCTTCCCCCCTCCTCCTCCTTCCTCTCCTCCTTCCCCTTCCTTCTGTCCAGCCCTGCTTCATCTCTCCTCCTTCTAAAGCCCTAGTCAGCCGCTCCTCCTTCTGCTACAGTGTGCCGCCGCCCCGTCGCCTCAGCCGCCACCGCCCGTCTCCTCAACCGCCGCCCCGTACGCCGGGTGGCCGCCCCCTCGCCACCGTCGTCAGCCCTCGACGCCCCCGCCACCGATCTCGCTGTTGTCGCTCCACCGCCACTGGCCACTGCTCTTCCTTCTTCTTCTTCTTCTTCTTCTTCTCCTCCTCCTCCTCCTCCTCCTCCTCCTCCTCCTCCTCCTCCTCCTCCTCCTCCTCCTCCTCCTCCTCCTCCTCCTCCTCCTCCTCCTCCTCCTCCTCCGCCGTGTGTGGCCCACATCCCTCTCCCTCCTGGTTAGCAACTTAACTCAACCCTACTTAATTCAATTAACCATAGTTAATTCACCTAACCCTAGTTAATTAAACTAACCCTGGTTAACTAACCTCACCCTAGTCAATTAAACTCACCCCTAGTTAGCCTACCTAACCCTAGTTAGATTAACTTTAACCTAGTTAGACAACTCACCCCTAGTTAGACCTCCCTAACCCATAGTTAACCTAACTAACTCTAGTTAGATAACTAACCCTAGTTAGACTTAACTAACCATAGTTCAACTGACTAACTCTAGCTTAATTAACTAATATTACTTATACTAACTAACATTACTTAACTTGATTAACTTAACCAGACTGACCTAATTAATCAGACTGACCTAACTAACCTAACTTAACAAACTCCACTAACCTAACTAACCTAATTGATTTCACAAACTAATCTAACTTAATTAACTTTCTCAGACTAAGCTAACCTAATTAACTTAACCTACTCAGTCAGCCCCCGTTCCTCCCCTTTCTCCTCAGTTGTCTTCCCGCTGTGTACGGGTGTGTTAGCAGGCGTTCACGCACGAGGACGCGCTTCTAATTTGTCCGTGCGGTGGAGTGTTGCAGTCAACCGTTCACACGCAGTCATCCTCTGCCGTTCACATGCAGCCCGGGTATCGCCTTTTATTTTCCAACCCGAAAAATAAATAAAAATAAACTTAAAACACACAAAAACTCCAAAAATTCATTAAAATTCATTTGAAATTCAAAAAAAATTCTAAAAATTTTCCAATATTGTTGAAATCATTTGGAATATTTTTTTAAAAGTGGAAATTCAAAAAAAAAAAGAAAATTTAAAATCTCAAAATTCTTTCAAAATTACATGTAAAATGAGTAAAATTCATTAAAAATTAGTAAAAAATAAAAAATAAATCCAAAAAATTTCAAAAATTTTCACATATCCCCTTGCCCCTTTTGCTACTAATTTCTCAATTAAAAATACTTCCATTAATGCCAAAAATATTATTTGAAGCTAAAAATCCTAAATTTTGATACTTCACCTCATGAAAATTCATTTTAAATTCCAAAAATCAATTGAAAAATCATGGATGAAATAACATACATTATTGACACTTACTAGATTGCTGAAATCCCACTCTTACACTTCATAACATATTCATGTGTCATATATCTGGTTTTAATTATTTTTATAAAGTAAAAAAAAGAAAAATAAAATAAAATAAAAAAACAAATAAACCAAAACAAACCAATATACAAAATACAAACACACCTAAAATTCAAAGATGAAAAATCAAAACCACGAACAAAATTTAAAAAAAAAATCAAAATAAAACAAAAACACTAAGGTGCTTTATTTTTTGAGTCAGTGGTGTTTGTTTTTTTTATTTACTGGATTCTTTGCCTTTGGGGGACTACTAAGTGCGCTTTCAATCTATTGCATACACACCCCTACCAGGTATTTATTTTGTGAGCTTTATTTATTTTGATTATCCCTTAACCACAATTAATTGCTAAAATGAACTATATTCATCCACTTTTCCATGCGCATTCGCGCTAAACACATAGTTTCTAATAATTAAAATAAACCAATCCTTCACTTTGCACGCACTACGTGCGCTTAAGAGGCACCTTAATTTTTTAATAAAAATGAACCAGCCGTCACAAAAAAGCACGCGCTGGCAAAAAAGTGCTCCACATCACCATTAATTTTTAATTAATGAATTTGCATTTAGAGACCCCAGTCTGGGAATCGCAGTCCGGGGTTTCATTAAAGCACTGCTTCACCCTAATAATTTGTAATCAAAATTTTAAGAAGGAACTGCTGTTTTCTTATTAAGGTTTATAACCTAATAAAACATCACCCATTGTTAATAATTTCTTAAAATGAACCCTTCATTAAAACAATTTCCCCTCACTGCACTTTTCCCCCCCTTTTTAATAAACACGCTTCATAGGATGGGTGCGTAAAGTCCTCTTAGCTGAAAGTGTTGGTCAAGGTTATGGTTAGGTCATGATGTAGATTTTTATGGTATTATGGTTTGCTTATGTGCTATGATTACGGGTACGATTTGTAGCTTTCTTTCTTTCTTGCCTGATACGGGGTTTTGGGTGTGTGTTTGTTGTATCGCATGAAGTTTTCGATCGCATATGTGTAGATGTCATGCTGAATATTTTCTAGGATATGGGTTGTTTGGGGTGGTAAATTGGTTAGTTACGTATATATGTGTGTGTCCTTATTTTGATTGATTTCTTTTTTATAGCCCTTTGGTTGTTTTGTAGGCATTTTTTGTGATTTTCTGTGTTGTGGTGTGTGTGTTTTCCATCTGAATGGTGCCTCATGCTCCTCCTCCTATCCAGCATGTCCCGTTGATCAGTAGGGATTATTCTTCCCTACTGGATTTTGAGCCTATAGCGAAAGAATGACTTGCGACTTTCGTGGCTGCTTCATTCCCATTGATTCGAGATTATCCATCCCTGTGTGATGAGTTCCTTGCATCATACAGCAAGAAGTCGGGCCTGGTTCATGCTGCTTCCATGGTATTGACACCCCGAGGATTAGGGAAGGCTTTGTCTCTTCCCTATAAAGGAGAGTCCTTTGTTATAACTAGACAATTATTCTCCAACGATGAGATTTTCAAGCTCTTACAGAAGCTGACCAAAGAGATTCTGGATGCCAAGAAAGTGATAAACACTTCAGGAGTATCTTTTTCCATAATCACTGATCCTCTTTGGAAGTTAGTCTGTAAGTTTTTCCAAGACAAGTTTATGCCTGCTAAAACACCATCCCATTACTTGTCAAAAGAGCTCTTTATAGGTTCCAGGATGGTGTTAAAAGGGGTGGGTATTGATTGGAGTACTTACCTGCTTACAAAGATGGACCAATATTTTGTCAAAGTAACCAGAGGAAATGTCACAAATGTCACCTATGGTTCCTACCTATATGCTTTCTTGACATACTCAGGCCTTAAGAAGGGTGTGCTACCACCTCCTCCATCTGATCTAGTACCTCCCCCCCCCACCTTCAGAAGAGTCAAAACCTATTGACATAGAGGATCTTGATTCCCCTCCTCCACTGGTCATTCAGCGGAAGCGCTTGAAGTGTGTGGCAAATAAAACTCCTTCAGTCACAATTCCTACTACATTTGGCACTGACCTCCCTGCTTACCTCACATGTAACAATTTGTTCAGGGCACATAGAGAGGGTTTCTTGGATATATCAGTCCCTTCACTGAATAGTTTAGTGTCAGGAGATGCTATTCCATTCCTTTGTAAAGACATCCACAACTTTTAGTGTGACAGCTTGTGCTCAACAACCGTATGCTTATTTCTATGAAGAACTAATGCAGTCCAAAGACCAGTTGCATAAGGCAACCTCAGAGTTAGCCTCTGCTAAAGACAAACTTGCAGATCTGTTTAAGCAGATGGAGAAGTAGACCCAAATGATTGAGACCAAGAGAGAAGAGATATCTTCTTTAAAGATTCAGTTAACAGAAGCTCAGTCAGAGGTCACTAAAGTCTCAGAGGAGAAAGACAGAATGACCAAAGAAGCTCAAGAGTTTCAGAATATTTTAGATGCAAAACTTTTAGCCTTATAGACTGCTCATAACACAGTGGAATCACAAGCTTCCCAGATTAAGCAGTTGCAAGACCAATTGGCACAATCACAGTCCATTCCTCCAAGCCCCAATGTTCCTATTATTCCTTCTCTCTCTAAGCAGGACTTGGCAGTTCTCCAGAGACAGGCCACACTGTGTCCCCTGTTTCAAGATAAAGTGGAAAGATTGTAGTCCAGGATGGATTTGTTATGGTCTATATTTGAGCACTTTCAGGAGTATGTTCATCCGGACCATTCTTTCTTTGTCCATTATCAATTGTAGAAGTTGGCCTTCTATATGAAGCTTTCAACGATGGATATTCCTCTTCTAGAGGATGGTTGGAGTGGGGCTTGGTCTCCTGAGTTGCTGATAGAAGTGGTCCATATGGTGTTTGAAGATTCTGTTACGACGGATACCATGTTGTTGTCTTACATGTATTTACGAGGTGATATGTTGATTTCAGATGAAGTAGATATGGCCTAGTATGTGGGGGATGTGGTTTTGCAAGCTGTTTTGTTTGTCAACTATTTGGAGTTGCACATAGATGATATATTCCAGTGTTATTCCTCAAAAGTGGCTACTTGCCCTGCCAATTCATGGCACTTAATGATTGATTCTATGGTCCTGAATCAACATCAAAATACAGCTTCTACCTATGTGCTGAGCACTAACCAACTGAGGGTGGATCTCCTAGCTTATATTTCCAAAAACATCCATTTGATTCATCCTTTTTTTATGCCGATCAGAGAAGATCTGTCTTAGGTTCCTCTATTCCTAGCCTATTGTAATACCAACAAATGGCCCATCGCTATGATACCTATCTTTCCCTTTATCAAACCAATTCAGCAGCTATCTTACCTCTTCTTTTCCAACCTCAAGGTTTTCCTCAAATTCCTATATTTACCTATTGTTCTTTTATCGAAGATCGAGTATTTTCCCCTTCTCTACCATGCCCTTCACCATCTATCCATATACCTTCTACTTTTCTTGTTTATCAATTGACACCTTTCCTTACTGATTCACTTAAATTTTCATCTACTCCTTTATCTTATTCCTCCTTTTATGATTTTGCCTACCCCTCTCTTCATCCTCTTTTACTTATTCCACTTCCATCTCCTGCCACTTCTATTTCTCAACCCCCTCAGTTGGTTAGTGAATATGATGGATTTGATCAACAGATTCCAAGAAGAAGAAGATGGAGCTCGACTGATTCTTTTACAGGACCACAGATTAACTGGCCAATAATTCCAGGAGATTGGACAACTGCCAGTCAAGCATACCAGAATTACCTTCATTTTACTCACCAAAATTCACAATCTCTAGATCCTTTAGTGAGATTGATAGCTCATTTTGCTTGGTATCTAGCATACATGCATAGGCATTCCCATAATGATCAAAAGGCCATTCCAAAACTTTGTATGAATGTCAATGTGAACATTGATTCCCAATAGTTGGATATCCTCTATTTTCATGCCCTATTTCTCCCTAGCAGATATCTTGTTTTGCTAGAAAGGATGTGCTGCTTGCAGTTCTTTCAAAATCCTCCAAAGACATTTGTAGATGAGTCCTTTTCCATGGATCGTTTTCAAAACCACCAAGCCTTCAAAAGGGATCACCTTCATTGATACCTTTGCAATGTATTTTGGATGATTCTTAATGATATATATCTATTTTTGGAGGTGTCATTCAGATGGTTGTGTTAATATTTTGTGTATGTGTTGTAATAATCGTATGTGATGAGTTCGTGCTGATTGAGAATAATTTGTTCGAGAACTCTTTTCAAACTATTGATGAAGGATGGAAAGCATATGATGGAAAGCTGAAGAAAAACCTATTATATTCTTTACAAATTTGTTATGACTTTTTAAATGATTATCAGATGAGTTAATGAATAACGAAAGTTTTCCTTTAGTAGTTTTTTCTAGAAATGCAGGTAATAAGTTGGAGTTGTGGTTTGGTGAGATTATTGAAGATAATATGGAAGATAAAATTGAGCTCTTTAATGAACTTATATTCTTCTTTTCCTTAGGTCATGAGGATGCTTCCTTTTTAATTGTAGGGATATGTTGAGAGTGAACAAAGACTAAATTTTTGACTGATTTTTGTTGTTTTTGAGGACCGAATGATTGATTTTTGATGGATTTAGAGTGATCTATGGTTGTTAAAGGAAGTGTTTGAGAGTGTTTTGGATGATATTGATTATTTTTTGAAAGTTCATGATGATTTTCAGTAGAAATATGAAGCTTTGTGATGTTCTGATAGGTTCTGTTGAGGTTCTGATTGGTTTTGTATACCTTCTATATAGCTTCTATTTTGTTTTGATTTTCGCATAGATTGATGATTGATGAATATTGAGATCTTTTGGAAGCCTATTAAATAGTTTTTGATAGTTTGGAATGGTTTGAGTATGAGTTATGAGGTTCTGATGACCTTCTGTAACCCTCTGTAGAGCCTCTGCCTCTGTTTTGTCTCTACTCTGTAACTGTTCTGTAGCTGCTTTGGTACTGTACTGTACTGTTCTGTACACCTTTTGTAACTGTTCTGTAGCCATCCAAGAAACTATAGGCCTCTTTGCCTGCCACTCTTTCAAGCATGTGCTTGGTGTATGGCAATGGATAATTGTCCCTTTTAGTAGCAGCGTTCACCTTCTTGTAATTGATGCACACTCTAATTTTTTCATTTTTCGTCATCACGATGACTATGGGTGATACCCAATCCGTGTGCTCAATTTCGTAAATGAATTCCGCTCTCATCAGCTTATCAATCTCTTCCTTGATAGCATGAGTGTGCTTTGGATTCATTGGGTACTGTTGCTGCTTCATCGGTGTTGCGTCTGGTGTCATGGATATATTATAGGTTAGTACACTTGGGTCTACCCCTTTAAGCTCTTCCAGGGACCAAGCGAATACGTCTATGTAATATTGCAAGAGAGCGACAAGACTCGTTTCTTCTTCCTCAGTCAAGTCATCACGGCAATGAAGGCTGGTCGGGGTGTCTCCCCTTCCTGGGCTAAGTTCACCTCCTTAACCCTGGCTGGTCACTCAATTGGTTTGCTTGTTTTCCCTTGCCGTTTGGCACCCAATAGGATCACTACCCTATCTCCTTTCTTGAATTTCGTAAATCGTTTAGGGAGGTCCCGCAGTTTTTGATGTTTGTCTGTTTGTGTGTCCCTAGGTTGGTTTTCCCTTTCCTGCTTCAATCGTCTACACCTCAGGTGGACGATAGGTCCCCGTTGGTGCATTGGGTCTTGTGCGGCCTAGGTATTTCTGGGTTGCTATCCGAGCTTACCTTCGACTCAGAGTCGAACTCGCCGTCTTCGCTAGAAGAGGGGGTCTCCCTTGGTGGTCGCAATTCAGATGGTGATTTTGTCCTAAGCACCGGTGTCGCTCCTGGTTGAGCTAGGTCTGCTTGCTCAAGGTCTATCGCTCCTACGTGTTCTAACCAAGTGCGATCACAATCCATGAGTATGATTCCTCGCTCTATTCTATAGACACTCCTTTTCTGTGGCTTGGAGTCTGCCCGTATTTGTTCTATTTCATGTCCCTCAGTGTCGTATTCTACTGCCTCTATCTCACCCTCACTTTTATCACTGAAGGATTAGCAGTCTTCTTACTCTTTATCAGAGGCCTCTGCGTCAGACTGCTCATCGACTCCTAGGGCTTGGTATATCTCTTATCGTTGATCAGGGACTAGGGCTCAACTGTACCTAGGGTTCAAGTCATGCACCCTGGTCCATTGCCACTTGGATTGGCCTAAGAGATCCTAGAGTGGTTTGAAGTTTGCTACTGAACTGTCAGCTAGCTTGTCCGTTAAGTATTCCAGAGCCTCCCGGAGTTCTCTTTTGTTGCTTGGCACTTGGAAGGTGATGGGCTTAGAGAAGCGTTCCTTCCATTATGCAAACTGGTACAGAGGTCATGCCGTCAAACGTGCCCATCATCTTGATGGCCTGTTCATACGCCTCTTGATTTGAGAACGGTAGGTCCACTGTAGCAAGGACATGCATCCAATCTCACTCATCCTCTAAGCATGGGATATACTTGGTCAAGGGCCCATAAAAATTCTTGACTTGAGCGTCACCCTTGAGCATCATGGAGATGGCATCCAAGTTGACTGGTGAGGTCTTCCAAGTGTCCATATCTACCCTCACAGCTTCCGTTCTATTGCCTAGGAGGATCAAGCCATTACCCCAATCTTCAATAGCTCTGGCATTGCGCATCCAAGGTTGGCCTAACAAGATATCGTAGTCCACCCCCTTCATAAAGTCAACAGAGAACTGGACACCTGCGATTAGAAAAATGGTAAGAGAACTTTGAAATAAAGAGCAAAAAGTTAAAGTCGGAAGGGAAGATTCTACATTGGGTGGGATTTTAATGCTTTCATTCAATAAACATATAGAGTCCTTCTTTTTAAACTATGACTTTTCTTAAATTGGAAGCACTAATGGAAACTTGGGATTATGACAGGAACAAAAGATGTCGCAGCAAGATCATGCCCACCAACTTCCATTCGTGGAAGAGAAAAAAGAGCACAGTACAACATCACTCTTGAAAGCCGCACCTACAACCATCTTAAGTTCCGAACCATTCACAATGTAGAGGGTGTGGCGGCCAAGGAGGAAGCGGCCAAGAGAGTCATCGAACAATGCAACTTCACCAAGTACCTCGAAAAATTTGCGCAAGAACCTGACCACACAAAGTGTGTGGAGTTTCTCAGGACTTATGACCTTGACAATGAGTGCAGCACCGTCACGGTAGGAAGGGGAGAAAACACCAAACAAGTACAGGTTCACTTAACCCCTACCTTGGTGGAGAAGGCATTGGGATTGGAGCCAAAGATAGAGAAGAAGTAGAAGAGGGATGTGTACGCCATGCTGAAAATGAAAAAGGAGGATGTGCTAACTAACGACGGCATCAACATCCAGGACATTCCGGATGTGGAAGCCAGAATGCAAGCAAAGCTAGTACACGCGCTCTTCTCTAGCCAGCGCTACAACACCTTAATGCATCAAATGAGCATGCCTGTGCTAGAGAATGTAGTGGCCCACACCTTGCATGAAGTTGACTGGAACGGTTATGTACAAAAAACCATCAACTAGGGACCTAAAGCACTAGCGTTGGGAAGCATACAAGCAGAGGGGAGTCCCCTGCGCCACGAAAAGAAAGAAGGCCTCGTCCAAGGCCTTTTTTATTGCCTATGGAAGCATTTTGACTGTGCTCATCCACGAGGCAGTGAAGGAGACAAAAGATGCAAAAGAAGGGCAAGGAGAAACGCCTGACAGGTCACCCCCTCACCAGGACCAAGAGAGGTCCAACGACAAGAAAGAGACTGATAAGGAAGGGAAGGAACAAGAAGAACAATCGGGCAAAAAGTAGGCCAAGAAACCCAAGAAGAAGACATGACAAAAGAAAAAGAAGCTGGATGAAGGCCGCAAGAAGGAGAAAAAGGATTTGGAAAAGGCAAAAAGACAATCCCTCAAGGAGGCTGAGGAGAGGGAGAAGAAGAAGAAAAAGGAAGAAGAAAAAACAAAGAAAGAAGTCAACATGGCTAAAAAGGTGTCAAAACAGCAGGCCGAGAAGAGGAAAAGGGAAGAATAGGGAGAAAAAGAGAAACTGGAGGAAGAGTATAGGAAAGCTGAAGAAAAGAGGCAAAGAAGAGCTGCTAAGGAAGAAGAGGAACTAAGAAGGAAGGAGGAGGAGGACTTGGCCGAAGCCACATGACGGTCCATTGAGCAGCAATGCACGGTTGATGATCTGGGAGCCTGGAGCCTGAGGGAAGAAGGGCCTAGTTCTAGCATGCAAGTACCAGAAGTCATGCCGCTCGCTGTCCTTGAAGGCAAAGGCAAGGCCCTTCTCCATCTTATCCCCACCCTCATGGTGCCCTCCACCAAACCAACCACCCTCACCCCTAGCATCCCCACCAGCATGGAGTTCTCCAACTTCATGGCCTAGATGCAATATTTAATCAATAAAGAAATGGCCCAAGGAAAGAGAACGAAGACCACGGCCATGGGGCAAAAGAGACCAGCCGCAGATGCTGAGTCGAGACAGGACCAGAAGCGTTAGAGAGTGGAAGACTCGACCACCCTAATCCATACAACAATGATGCTACCAGCCAACTTTGATGAGTACGTCACTGAGTTGCTCGGCTAAGGAGGAAAAGAGGATGGCTGGCTGAGTTGGTGGCGGAAAAGGAGTCAGTAGCCGCTTTCCAGCTTGAAAAAACCCGCACAATAGCCATGCAACAACGACAGATCTTTGACCTCAAGCAGGAATTAAAGGCCAAGGAGGACATGGAAGAGAGCTACAAGTAGCGGCTCGAGGATGAGAATCAAGAACTGGTGCAGATGCAGAGATAATATAAGCTCCTCTTGATGCAACATTGGGAATTAGAGGCTAAAACAGCCAACATTAAGCAAATGATGGAGGAATTGAATGCCAAAGAAGAGGAGAGAAAGCAAGAGAGGAAGCAGCATCAAAAGGAGATCAAAGTCTATGACCAACTACACTTGGGAAGGAAAGAGCACAAGAACATGAGCAGGGAGCTTAAAGCCCAGGAGCAAAAGCTCGTAACCCTGACACAGAAGCAGGGGGAAAGAATGGAAGAAATGAACAAGAGAGCAGATGAATGGGCAGTGCAAAATGAAAAAAGGGTGAAGACACTGGCACGCACCTCAACTTAATGGAGAAAGAAAAAATCCTCGCAAAAAGTAAAGCAGATGCCACCCAGACAGCCTTCAGTGCCTAGCAATAGGCCTTCATCAATACACTATTGAACATGACCTACCCAGAGGGAAAGGAGTCATTGGAGGTGGTACAGAAAAAATTGAGTATCGCATGCAGAGCCCTGCATGCCCCCGCTATAGATGCCACCCCAACCTACAGAGGTTAGGCTAAGCCTAGAAGAGCAACAGAAGTACCTACTACTGGCAGAACTAACCCCCCAAGAAATGGACACAATGGGCATTGAAGAAGGAGCGCAATTAGAAGACCGGAAGGGGGAGGAGGCTGACCTTGAGTTCGTTATGGGGAGAATTAGAGAAGAGGTAATCCCACAACCCCCCTTGCCACATGTCTAAGAACATCAACAGATTGATCCATCCGCGGAAAGACAAGCCGCACTAAGGGAGAGACGTAGAAATTTAGTTGAAGAAACCAGGAAGCAGCTAAGAGCCAAACCCGTTGTGCAGCCATCCGCATCCCTCCCACCGTGCCCCGATGACCTCCTTGTTGGATTCCACACGGAGCTGGTGATTTGGAAACGGCAAGAAAAAGAAAAAAACCAATTCACCTTCAGCTTCCTCATGGCTAACAGCCTCGGAGGGTCCTACCGATCAAGGTGATGGAAGAGGTGATCACAACTAGCAGCCGACTGGGACAGAAATGGTAGGAAGAAAGGGAGAGGAACCCCACTCTGTGGGGAAAGGAAGAAGTAGAGTTTTGGCAAGACAAGGTATTTGAAGTGTCACACACTGTACAGGGATACAACTGCCAACCCCTATGGAGGAGGCGAGTGTGACATTAGCATGCTTGCCTGGATAGCTTTTTGTAACACCCTGCCCTATGAGAGGAACGACCCCACATTCATGGCATATCCTCGTAGGGTAGGTGTGGATTTTGTTGCCACCCTCCCTGGGAGTCATGATTTCCCCATCATCTACAACTCCAATGCTGCCTCCTTCGAACATGCCCTCCTCTTCGACTCAGGAAGCCTAAATGATTCTATGATGCGTTTTCTCGCGGACTTCTCTTCATGCCCCGATCTAGCCTTTATAACTACCTGTAATTATCTTAGGTTACTTAAGTTACTACTCAAGCAGGACTTGACCCCACAAGAATGTGGCCTACCTCCCCTCTTTTTTGATCCTAACGTCATTGACAGCTGTGCCATGGCACGTTTAATGATGAGAGCTAACCTTCTCCCCTCTTTTTGCCTAGCTCTCCTAGAGGATATGAACGACAACCAGTTCACTAGGTGCAACCATCCCTTCCTCTCCACCACCTCCCTCCACGTCTGCATGAATCTCAAAGGATACATGCAAAGCCATCAATTTTTGAGCAAATCCATCCGACCCCCTTCTCCTCCAAAATCAGACGAGGAAGATTAGGTACAAGCTGTTGTTCTACTAGTGTAATACTATTCCAAAAGAAAAACAAACAAACAAAAGACAAAAAGAAAAAGAAAAAGCATCCAAGGAAGAGCAAGAGGAACATTACGCATGGAATGGACAAAACAACTCACTTATAGAAGCACATAGCACCACATCAAGCATGATCACTACGCCTAGGGGTTCTCAAGTTAGACGTGCCCGGTGGCTTCGGTCGGCTAGCTCCGCTCCTAACCCCCTAGCCCTTTTTGCTCCCCCACTTCATGCTTAGGGCCCATCAAGGGTAGGACATACCTAGGGAGGTAACACTCAGCTATGGTTAGACCTGTCACCCTAAGCTACTTGCACTGCACCTCCCTTTGCACAAATGGGGTCCTCAAACGTGGGACATCACCCAGGCTAGCCTGTAGTTAGACCCAACTCCCCATTCCACTAGCACGAGCACAATGCACTACACAATAAGGTAGACACCCCCCTTAGGTAGAGCACCGCACCTTTTCCTTCCAAGCATCACAAAGGCGACCAACCACCGACTTCGGAGGCCCCCGTCAACCACTTGCTATCCGTTTAGCTTCTCCAACAAACCTTATTACCAAGCTTCCATGAGCATTGGAGTTTACACATGGCCCTGCCCTTACACGACTACTTTGCCAACTACCTCTTAAACCCCAACAATCGCCAAGAGTGCCATGGAACTGGCACCCGTTTCGGAGGGGGGTAATGTTAACCCCAAGCCAAGAAGCCAAGAAGGCAGAAGAATACCCAAGCTGAGAAGGTGGAAGAATGAATGAAAAAGCGGGAAGAAGATGGAAAAGGAGCAAAGACATGCAGGCAGCCTTTAAAGCTAAGCCGGGGCCAAAAGTGTAATTTTAAATGAAAGGCATCTCAAAAACTCTAAAAACCCTTTTAAAAGAGCACCAAGCTCCCTCTTGTGCCACTTGTAAAAGAATAGACGGGTATAGGCTTAGGGCATGAAGCAAGAAGAGGGAATTAGAAAAAGGACCTTGCTACAATGCCCGGTCATGTAAAAAGGGATGGCCGCCCATGGGGTTTTAGGGTTTGTATATATAAAGTTCAAAAAGTGAATGGAAGCTCATTCTTTGGTGTGTGGCTAACAAGAGCTCTTCTCTTCTTCTCTTCTTCTCTTCTCCTTACTTGTGTGTGCTCTTGAGAGAGGGAGTGTGAGAGTGTGAGAGAGTGTGTGTGTGGGAGTGAGGGACCAAGAGGGTGAAGCTCTTCACCATCTCCTCTTCTCTTCTTCTCTTCTCTTCTCTTCTCTTCTCTTGCGTGCGCTGCTATGGTGGATGGAGCTTGGAGATGGAGGAGGCTTGAGGATGCTTGAACTAGAATCTAGGATCATGGAGCTACCGGTGTGTGCGAGAGAGAAGGCAACTCATATCGGCATCAAGGTAAGCTCACTACATTCGTAGGATCGACGGCGCGTCAGCTATGTGAGAGGTAGCCATTAGAGCTCACTTGGAATGCTTGAAACAATAAGTGATCTGTGGGTCTTGGCGGTTCGAGCGAAAGCTCCCACACGCAAATAGGTCAAGTTGCCCTTACATCCATATTTTTACTTAGAGTAAACATGCTCATTGGTCTCTACCCCAATAGCCAACCGCAACGAATCCAAAACACTCTTGGGTATATCATTTTCAAACTATGATACATCTTGAAGCTAACTCAGGAAAGCTCGAATGTCGTACCTACAAGAAGAGTGACTATTCGCCAAGTCACATCCAATGCTCACAACTATTTTAGAATGGTAAATAGACTTAGTTTATGCTTGACTTGCAAGAGGAGTAAACATTAATTCCTACTATCTTGAGGGAAGGAAACCCTAGGGAAAACTTAGAACCCCGATTAAATTCTAAAGATGGGAAAAATGGTTACCAACTGACCAAATAAGATCCTATACTGAGATATTAAGATAAGAACCAAAGGATAGTAATCTAGGGAAGCTATCATCCGAAACTATAGCATAATTTCTCACCACTATTACATAGAAGAGAGGTCAGAAGGAGGGTATTCTCTATCCCTTGGAAGATAATGGAAAATGATGCCAAGGCAAGGAAGACCCAAGAAGGGAAATGCTACGCGTTTAAGATGAGGACTCCACCTTAGTAGATGTCCGAGCACTCGCCTTCATTGTTGTTTATGCTTGTAACACTAGATTCAATGCCTATGAAAGGAATGTATGACCCAACTCACAAATAAAATTTGAATAATGAATCAGGTTGAATTCATGGAGGGTGTTCCATGCTACCCCCAACTGGCTACCAACCCTAGCCAAGGGGGTTCTAAATAGCCAAGAGGTCTCTTCATGGGTTAGTTTGAATGTAAGAGGATGCTTGGATGCCAAGTGGGGCTCTAGCTATAAGTTCCCTGCCTCCAAGTCATCCTACTAAAATGATCTACATGACTCAGGATAGATTCGTGAGGCCTTGTTACAAGTACAAGGGTGGAATCTTGGAGGAAATAAGACGCATCCTCACGGATTGCAGAATTTGTCCTTTTTGGACAAGATTTGTATCTTAGTTAAGATGCTGATATAAAGTTTACTTCCAAGGAACTTGTCTGAACTGTTTTTGTGTCAGTGCCATAAGTTACAAAAATGAACCCTTTTCCCTAAAAGGCTTAATTAAGGAAGCCAATTTTAAAGTCACACATAAATGTGATAGGATCTAATTAGATAACTAAAGAACGCCCATTGAGGGAAGTGGATGGGTGGAACCCCTGACGGGTTTGTCCTACAAAAGGGTGGTTCCAGAGAGCTGGGAGGATTCTCACAAGGTTTTATAGTTGTATGACCTTTAGGTAATATTAGGTTGGAACCTGATTCATGCCATTTTAGGGGACCGGGATGGGATTATGCCCTATGGGGGCAGAGAGGTTGAGCGGTTCATCCCTCTCATTTCCCATTCTCTTTGAACCAAGTGTGTCATGGGTCTACTTTGGCTTGGGTATCTATGCATAAAGTAGGATGTCCAGGATCTGCTGATGCTAGAATACTGTTAGGAGACCTTGGCCACTAGGAACCCCAATTTCAGGTCGATCCTAGTGGGTTTCAGCCACAAACATTCTGTTGCAAGGGGACTCAAGAAACCCTATGCGACAAATCCCGAAACATTCCATGGGAGTGTTGGGCAGCGACACTTAGATTTGTTTCTCTATGGACCACTAAAAACATGCTTGGATAGTTGTTATGCAGGCACGTTGTCAGAGGGGTTTTTGTCGAAAGATCGAATTCACCGGGGATCAGAGATAGATGGAAGTAGAGATAGGAGATGGAAGAGAAGATAGAGAATACACAAGTGGTAAACACGACAAAGACAAAGCACACTGAATTGAATCAATATGTATTGAAAGAACGTGGAATCTTTGCACTACTCAGAAGCAATCTCGAGGCATTAGTTCTCCTCGAGCTCCTTCGTAGGACAAAATGTGCATAAAAATTACAGCTTCTTCTCTGCTGCTCGAAACCCAAATTTGATGGCTCCATTGGCTCCAAAAGGGGGGTAGACACCTGCTCACGGATCTCCTAGATCACTCCTCCTTCTTCTTTTAGTTCAATCTATAGTTTTTAGCCTGTTTACAGCCATCGCGACATGCATGATTTCGTCAATCTGTCCTTCTTATGAAAATCCCCTAATTGGTTGAAAAAGCAACTGGCTTTTTGCATGCCATTCTAATCTAGAACTTTTTCAGATTTTTACAATAAATAATATAAAAAATAGTCTAAAATTATCCAAAAATCTAGTATTTTTGGATAATCCATGCAACTCACACTAGTACTAATGGCTCATATCAAATTGACTCTCTAGATCAATAAAGAAGTCGAATGATGATGCATTCCATACTTTTTCACACTGTGTCCTCATAACATCACGATAACGTTACAGTTGGTATCAAAGCAAATAATGAATAAAACAACCAAGATAGGAATAAATTGGGAAGGAAGAAGTTATGTTTTCACTAGGATTTTTTTTTTTTTTTGTTACTCATTTGTGGATTGTTGCTGCTTCCAAACTTATGAGGCATGGAGTAGGTTCCTTATATTTCACATCATGTTTAAGACGGCTACAAACTCGTTAAGTTGTCGATGACGATTGGACATGATGGGGATCATGGATCGAATCTACAACCCTTCATTGCTATATGTGGAAAGTCATTGGACTTGGAGCACCGGATATTGCTTTACAGATGCCAACCGACTCGCCTATCTTCAAAACAACCTGAAGAGGCTAAAATGGTTGGAATACTTGGAGATTATCAAGTTATTCATCTTCCATGAGGCTCGTGTAAATTCCATCCTACACATAGGATGTCGGCAAGTAGAATAGAATCACTACATCTATGACAAGGTGGTGAAAGTCTTGCTAGCAGACAAAATTAAAGTAATGGGGCGAAATGAACATCATGGCTATAAAAAATGGGGACTTCCCGAACTTCCCATGACTTATCGTTTCTTGATAATCCATTCTCCTAATCCATATTACTATTCTGTTCCTGCAGAGCTAAATCCAATAGGGAATTATTAACCTAGCATTGATGTATCTCCTGAAAAGAAAAGCACCAGAGCCAATGTCTATCTATTCTCAAATAATTGTACTTGAGGCTTACGCTTCTTTATGAATAAATAAGAATTTTATGTTCATTTGAATTGTTGTATAGTATCGATGAAAAATAAACTACGCATTGAGATAAGTTGTGAAGAGATGTGTAAATGCAATCTTAATGCGAAGGTTTTAAATTGAAAACCAGATACAACCCCAAGAACAGAACTAGAGTCTTGTTTCCACACTAAGCCCAGTAGAGGCACAAGAGAAGAAGTTTCTTGTCAAACAAATTAAACCCCCATAATTTGACAGAAAAGGGAAGGATGTTGAAACAAATTCCGAAGTATGGATTGAATCCATGGAAGATTACTTCAGTGTCGCAAGAACAACACCTGTGAACCAGGCTATGATTGCCAAGATCAAGCGTACCGGTGAGGCTAGACTGTGGTGGAAGCAATAATGTAAGGACCAAACAGTCTTTGAAAGCACAATAACTTGGGATAAGCTAAAGGAAGTAGTGTAGGGAAGATACATGCCACCTCCATACAGAACTCAGAAGATGAATGAGTTCTTCAAGTTGAAAGAGTTGGTCCTGCCTCTAGAGGTGTACTACTCAATATTTGTCTCCTTGATAAAATACGCTCCAACAATGAGTATTCCCCAACAACTCTTGAAGTTCTATGATGGGTTGAACCCACAAATAAACACTCGGTTGGAATCAATACATCCTTTGGGTTTGCAAGAAGCATTGATAAGAGTAGAACCTATTGCCCAAGAAGTCTAGCCAAAGCCCAGGAATAATAGACCTTGGTCTCACAAAGACCAGAATCCACGAATGTTGAAAGCTCAATTCAAAAGGATAATGTAATGAACCTGGGCACTTCAAAAGGGAATGCCCCAAACTTGGTGGAGATTGTCTCCAAGGAAAATTCAGTGGCCAAGCTAGAGCTACCCACCATGGCTGTGGTCATGCAACAATGGGAAGGGCAAAAAATTCCAATATCTCCACTAAGGGAATTATCAAGGAAGAAGACCCGTCCATGGAAGCTGAGATTGAGAGGGCATTTGTTCATGCCACTCTTCATAAAAAGGGCATGAATTGCCAATTCTTGGTGATCCAAATACCATCAAATTACCAAGGTAAGAAGTTCAAAACCCTGATTGATTGTAGCAGCACCCATTCTTTCATTTCACTAGCTTGTGCAAGAAGGTTAGGAATAGCCACTATAGCTACACCCACTTTTCTTGTCGAACTAGTAAATGGGTGAGAAATCACTTGCACTAGATAAACTACTAAGGTGGAATTCCTACTCGAAAATGAGCCCACATGTGTTAAGTTCAGGGTAATGAATTTAGGAGTCCATGAATGCCTACTCGGGATGGATTGGCTAGTCCCCAATGATGCTCACATTCATTGTGGGAAAGGACAAGTCTCCTTTCGAAATCCTAAGGGTGAGCTAGTTACAACACAAGGAGAAGTAGGTAAACCAAAGATCCAGCTAGCCAAGGCAATGCGAATAGTTCAAGAAATAAGGAAAGGATTACCCATCTACCTTATCAGGCTAAATAAACCGAAACATCTAGAGGAAACCAATGAAGAACCATCTTGGCTAAAAGAGTATCTGGATGTGTTCCTAGAAGAGTTGACTGAATTACCACCACCTAGGGAGCTAGATCATGAAATTAAGCTAACACCAGGAGCTGCACCAGTTGCAAAAAGGCTCTATAAGATTTCTTCCTGAAGCTATTGAGTTAAAGAAACAACTCAAACAGCTATTGGACCAAGGTACATACGCCCCAACAATTCTCCTTGGGGAGCTCTAGTCTTGTTCCAAAAGAAGAAGGATGGTACACTTCACCTTTGCATTGATTATAGAGGCCTGAACCAAGTAACCATCAAGAATAAGAATCCTATCCCAAGGATAGACCAATTACTTTACCGATTTCAAGGAGCAAAAATCTTTTCCAAGATTGATTTAAGGTCAGGATACTACCAGATCTGTGTCAAAGAAGAGGATATTTCTAAGACTGCATTCAACACAAGATATGGTCATTTCGAATTCACAATAATGTCTTTTGGATTGGCTAATGCCCCTGCCACCTTTAATAGGCTAATGCACGATATTTTTAGACCATATCTTGATGATTTTATTCTTTTCTTCTTTGATGATACCTTGGTTTATTCCAAGGAATAAGAGGACCACTAATCCCAAGTTTGCATCGTCCTTGAGACCATGAGGACTCATAAGCTCTATGCTAAGAAGAAAATGTGTGCCTTTCTCAAGAGGCAAATCGAATATCTTGAATATTTGTGTCAAATGAAGGAATCTTTGTAGACCCTTCAAAGGTCAAGGATGTCCAAGAGTGACCTCCACCAACTACTGTTAAATAAGTGCGTAGCTTTCTTGGATTAACAGGTTGGTATAGGATCTTCATTAAGGACTATGCCTTAATCACAGCACCCCACACAAATTTGCTAAAAAAGCAGGTTGCCATGGTGTGGACGCCCACTGAACAATCAAGTTTTGATCAACTCAAGCATGGCTTAGTGACAACACCGATTTTGAAACTCCCTGACTTGAGCAAGGAATTTGAAGTTGTTACAGATGCTAGTTCACTTGCACTAGGTTGTGTACTAATGTAAGAAGGTCATCTTATAGGATATTCTTCAAGGAATCTAAATACCCATGAAAGGAATTATGCTACCCATGACTTGGAGCTACTAGCAGTTATTCATGCTCTCAAGCTTTGGCAACACTATCTGCTTGGTAACAAGTTCTCTTTGGTCATAGACCATAAGACCCTTAAATGGATCTTCACCCAAACTAATCTCAATATGAGGCAATGTCATTGGATTGCGGTTCTGCAAGAATATGACTTTGATATTAGATATGGCAAAGAGAATGTAGTCATTGATGCCTTAATTTGCAAAGCATTCTTCAACTCTCTTATTATGGAGGAACCCTTGATGGTAGAACCATTGGCAACTATGGTGTCAATGCCTAGCAATCCTATCCTTGAATTAGCAAAGGAGGAAGCTAGTCATGACCCAAAGTATCTAAAGATGATGAATGAAATTTTGAAAAATGACCAAAACCCTAAACTCAAGGTCAAGTATCAAGAATTTTTTGTCAATGAGGGACTTGTCTATTTTAGGACAAGATTGTGCATACCCTCAAGCAAGAAACTCAAATAGAGAATACTCTAGGAAGCACATGACTCCCCCTTTTCAGGCCATCTCGGATACGACATGCCGGATATGTCAAGACCCTCAACACAGTCAGGAAGAGCTACCATTGGGAAATGCTTAAGGGAGACGTGCTCAAATATGTCACCAAATGTTTGTTTTGCCAGTGCAGTAAGGCACAACATGTCAAAATGCCTGGGAAGCTGCAACCTCTTGACATCCCCCAAGTGAAGTGGAAATTTATCAGCATGGACTTTGTTGTTGGGCTACCTTCAGTTCAAGGAGGGTACAATTCAATTATGGTTATAGTAGACATGATCAACAAGGTTGTGCACCTCATTCCAGTCAAGACAAACTATAAAGCTTCAGATATTGCCTGACTATTTGTCAAGGAGATATTCAGACTCCATGGGGTGCCTAGAAGGATCACTAGTGACCGTGATTCCCTCTTCACATCTCATTTCTAAAAAGGGATATTCGAGGCCATTGGGACCCAATTCTGTTTCGATACAGCCTATCACCCTCAAACTGATGGTTAAACAAAGAGAGTCAACCAAATCATTGAAGATATTCTTAGGGCATATTGCTATCTCGCAAATCCATGAAATGGATCCAATATCTATCATTGGTAGAGTTCGCTTATAATGCTTCCTACCAAAAAAGCATTACAATGACACATTTTCAAGCATTATACAGGCATGATTGCCATACTCCATTGAGCTTTTTAGATCCTACCTTGAGGGTAGAAGATTCCAAGAAAATGATTGAGGAGATGGATGTGCAGGTCAAGGCCATCAGACAAGACATTAGAGCCACCAAGGATAGGTACAAAGCCTATGTAGATCTAAATAGACAAGAGTGACTCTTCAAAGAAGGGGATATGGTTTTTATTTGGGTACGACCCAAGAAGAGCTCTTATCATTGGGAGAATTTAAGAGACTAAATCCAAGGTATTGCGGACCCTACAAGATCCTCAAGTGCCTAGGCCAATGCCTACAAACTCCAACTCCCTGAGAATGTAAAGGCTCACAATGTATTCCATGTTAGCCTACTAAAGAAATATGTATCCAATCCTAACCATGTACTGAATGATCAACAAGTTGTAATGTCAAGCCAAGGAGTCCTTGAGCTATGGCCAGATAGAATCCTAGACATTCGGGAAAAGATATTGAGGAGTAGAACCCTCAAATATTTTCTCATCCAGTGGAAGGACTATCCAGAGGGGGTTGCCACATGGATTGATGAGATTACTCTCAACCAACAATACCCCCAATTCCTTTCGAGATGAGGACATCTTGATTCCTTAAGGGGGGAAGGATGTAATACGTCACCATTTCGCGAGTGCCGTCAAGATTTTCCCCCCTTTTTGATGAATCAATTAAGGAAAACAAACGAAATATTTTTAATTATGTCTCCCCCTGTCAACACCATTGGTTGGTGGCGGGAGGGGGAGATGAACTCCAAGACAACAGAGGTGAGGGAAGTGACGACATTCGATGGGGGTGAAGGAGGAGATCAAGACGGAAAAAGGAGTGATGTGGTGATAGGGGAGGCCAAAGATCACGACAACACGACGATTATAACGGGGAGGAGGAGCACACGTGTGCCACCTCCAAACCCCCCAATACCCCTTCTTGATCGGTTTCATGGCAACGATCACAATGACTATAAGAGTGGAGGGGGTGGAGGAGGAGATCACGACGGTAGAAGGAGTGATGTGGAAACAGAGGAGGCCAAAGATCACGACAATATGACGATGATAATAGGGAGGAGGGGTACATGTGTGCCACCTCCAAACCCCCCAATACCCCTTCTTGATCGGTTGCATGGCAACGATCACAATGGCCATAAGAGTGGAGTTAAGGATTCCTCATCATGGTCCCTTCTTCCCCCAATAATACCCCTCTCCCCCCCTATATAAATCCCCCCCTAAAATAATAGTTGAGTGAGAGAGAGAGATAGATAGATAGAGAGAGAGAGAGAGAGAGAGAGAGAGAGAGAGAGAGAGAGAGAGAGAGAGAGAGAGAGAGAGAGGGAAGGGGAAACATAGAGAGAAAGGGAGAGAGAGAGAGAGAGAAGAGGCTCAAGAACAAATTCCTTTCTTGGGCGAAGGCTTGAGTATCCTCTCCCCTCATCACAATCCTAGTAACCTATCCATTAACTGCCTCTAATTGACAATGAGACCGTGAAAGTCAAGACAAGGCATAGGGAACTCTAGTGCTTAAAAGTCCTTCAAGAGAAGTGAAGGTCACATTCTAGTTCCGAAATGGCCCCAAAGCGTAAAATCTCCCAAGTAACTAGAAAAGTCACAACTACGGGAGAAGGATCGGGCAAAGATGCCACCATTAACACAAATGGGTTATCCGGTGTGAATGCTAACTCGACACTCCAAAACTAGGTATCGCCACCATGTCTAGTAATTGAAATTGAATATTTAAGCATGGACATCATTAAGAAGAAGTCATACCTTGCATCATGTAACTTACATAACTAGAAAGGTAGTCGAAATGCCTTAATAACCATGAATTGTCGCGAATAGATTAAGCATCTACAGGTTGTTGTAGTAATTAAGCCAAGTATTATGTTCGAACTTTCACGAATGCATCATAGATTGCCAGGGTACATAAATATTCTGTATAGGTCAATTGTATCTCGTAGACCATTGTAGTGAATTAACTCGCATTTACAATGAGCTCATGTACACTCACATTTAAATAATTAGGTCATGACTTATGAATTACGTAAATGCACTAGAAGGAATTTTTATGAATGGGGATCCCGCATTGTATCGACAACTTAGGAAAGACATGCATTTGCATGGCATTATGAATAGCCTCAGTTGCACCACATAATAGGGATGCATCTAAAAAGGTAGATTTAAGATGCGCATGTGAAGTGCTAAGCTTAATTGTAAGGGCCAGTTTGGTAAATGAAACCCTACATGATGAGTGAGGCTAAGATTTAACTCGACTCAACTAGGGTTCTAATCTCAAATAGGTCAAGTTTCCCTTACATCCATATTTTGACTTAGAGTCAACATGCTCATTAGTCTCTACCCCAATAGGCAATCTCAATGGATCCAAAACACTCTTGGGTATATCATTTTCAAACTATGATACATCTCGAAGCTAACCTAAGAAAGCTCAAATGTCGTACCTACAAGAAGAGTGACTATTTACCAAGTTACATCCCATGCTTGCAACTATTTGAGAATGGTAAATAGACTTAGTCCAAGCTTGACTTGCAAGAGGAGTAAACACTAATTCCTACTATCTTGAGGGAAGGAAACCCTAGGGGAAACTTAGAACCTCGATTAAATTCTAAAGATGGGAAAAATAGTTACCAACTGACCAAATAAGATCCTAGACCAAGATCTTAAGATAAGAACCAAAGGATAGTAACTTAGGGAAGCTATCATCCAAAACTATAGCGTAATTTCTCACCACTATTACATAGAAGAGAGATCGAAAGGAGGTAATTCTCTATCCCTTGAAAGATAATGGAAAATGATGCCAAGGCAAGAAAGACCTGAGAAGGGCAACGCTAAGCGTAAGGGGGCTTGATTCTTAACAAAGATTGATTTGAGGTTATGGTATCATCAAATTTTCATACGAGAGGGTGACGAAGTCAAGACTACTTTCAGGACTGATCGATGGCTCTATCATTTCTTAGTGATGCCATTTGGGCTTACAAATGCTGCAGTTACCTTCTAGAGCCTAATGAATAAGATTTTGCAGCCTTTCCTCTTTCAATTTGTCTTGGTTTTTTTTAATGACATTCTGATCTACAGTAAGACTTTACAGGATCACTTGGCACATATGAGGAGGGTTTTTGATGTATTGAGACATCATAGGCTTTTTTCTAAGGAGAAAAAATGTTTTTTCATGCAGACTGAAGTGGAATACTTGGGACATATTGTTAGTGAAAAAGGAATACAGGTTGATCCCAAGAAGGTGCAGTGTATAAAAGATTGGCCAACACCCACTACTACTACCTCTCTTAGAGGATTCCTTGGTTTATCTTCATTCTATCACCGATTCATCAAGCATTATGCGGCTATTGCAGCTCCTTTGATTGATAAATTGAAGAAGGAGGCTTTCTTTTGGGATGCTCTTGTAGATAGTAGCTTCAACCAGTTAAAGGGACTCCTTATCTTTGCTCCTATCTTAGTATGCCCGGACTTCTCCAAATAATTTACCATACAGTGTGATGCTAGTGGCCATGGCATTGGGGCTATTTTGTTATGGGAGCCATGGAGTGATTGCCTTTGAGAGCCGTAAGATTACAGATAAAGAAATGGCCATGAATGTTTATGAGCATGAGATGTTGGCTATCTTGCATGCAATTAAGAAATGGCACCATTACTTGTATGGTAGCCGATTCAGAGTATAGCATGATCATAGGGTTCTTTAATATTTCCTTACTTAGTCCGATCTTACTCCTAAGCAGTGTCAATGGGTAGCTACACTGCAGAATTATGATTTTGACATCACTCATATGAGGGACAAGGAAAATATAGTGGCTGATTCTCTTTCTCGCATGTGGGCTTGCAAAGTTTCAGCAATGACTGAATTACATAATGATTGGATTGAAGAACTATAGGAGACTTATATTTTGGATGAAGAATTCAGCCATATTTTTTAGAAATTACAACAAGGTCTTATGGAAGAAAACTCGCATTATCAGTTCAAAAATGGCCTTATTTGGTTGAAAGGAAAGATTGTCATTCCTTCTACCTCTTCTTTTACACGGAAAATTATGGAGGAACTACATTCTTCGCCTTTAGCTGGACATTTAGGAATTTTCAAGACCTATGACAGGATCAACAAAAGTTTCTATTGGAAAGGACTGTGGAAAGATGTCAAGGACTTTGTCATGAAGTGTATGCCTTGTTAGCAGAATAAGGATAGCACCCATGAGCCAGGAGGTTTATTACAGCCATTACCTATTCCTATAGGTAAATGGACTCATATTACTATGGATTTCATTACTGGCTTGCCTACTACCAAGAAGGGATGGAATAGTATATATGTGGTGGTAGATAAACTCACCAAGGTAGCCCATTTTATTCCAACCAAGATCGAGTTTACTGCCTCTTCAGTGGTCAGTCAGTTTATGGAGCAGATTTTTAGACTACATGGGTTACCACAGGTGATTGTTTATGATAGAGACTCAAAGTTTATGAGTAACTTTTGGCAGGCGGTATTTACATCTATGGGCACTAAATCAGTTCCATCTACAGTCTATCATCCACAAACTTATGGATAGACAGAAAGAGTTAATAAATTGTTGGAGACTTATCTTCGCCATTTCTGCTATGATGTCCAAACTTCATGGGATTCTTGGTTACACTTGGCTGAGTTTGCTTACAACAACTCTACCCACGCTAGTATTGGAGTTTTTCCCTTTGAGGCTCTGTATGGTTACAAGGTGCCCTTACCCATAGTCATTTTTAATGAAAGTATTAATCCTCATGGGAAGGAAGAGTTGGAAAGAATGCAAACCCTTCTTTAGCAATGTAAGATGAATCTTAGGAAAGCTCAAGACCAAATGAAGATGTATGCTGATGAGAAGAGGTGACCATTAGAGTTCCAAGAAGGAGAGTTGGTCTTACTGAAGGTGCCCAAGTCTAGATACTCTACATTAAAAGATGGATCTAGTAATAAGCTTGCTCACAGATTTTATGGCCCCTACCGGATCCTAAAGCGTATTGGAGACTTGGCATATAGATTAGAGCTTCCCTCTTCCACAAAGATTCACAATGTCTTTCATGTTAGTCATCTCAAACCTTTTTATGGAGATCCAAAGGATACAATTGATGACTTGCCACCTATTGATGAAGGTCTTATTTAGTATATCCCAGAGAATGTTCAGCTTGAGAAGAAGCTTTGATCTTGTTCTATCATGGAATATTTGATAAAATGGAGAGGTTTACCACCTGAGGAAGCTTCTTGGAGGTCCGATTTTATATTGGATGAGTTTCCTTTCTTAAAGGATACATTAGTGGTTGAAGCCTATTGATTATGGAGCTAGTTATGGTGCAGACAGGATCAGGACAGCACACTATTTTAGAATAGTTTTTATTATGTCTAATTTTTAGAATTAAGCTATCTACATGGGCTTAAAGTAATCTTTAAGAGCTCCGTTTTGATGTATGGCACACCTCATTTGGACACTTCTACTAGAAGTTATGGCAGATTTGGTCTAGCAGGGTCTGTTTACACAACAAGCTATCCACTTCATTTTGAGATTATTTGTTGAAAATTTTACAGCTCCATATACTCTTGAAGTATTCCAGATCATGTATATAGCTAAGGCCTACTCTTGTTTTTCAATTTTAGTCCATATGTTGATCATTTTTCATTCATTTTCCAATTTGTAAAGTTGTAAAAATAGAGTAGTACTCTGTTCTATCCATCATTTTCTAGTCTTTCAAGTTTGTTTTTTAGGACAATTTTTTTTGGAAAGGGATGGATTGTAAGAAGTTGGGAATAAGGATTTAGTGTAAAAATAATATTGATGTTATGACATATCACACTGACATTGGTATAAAAGGAGAGGACATGTAATTTTTCACATCTTTTGACACATTAATACAATTATTGTCCTTCTCTCCCATCTTGCTCATAGCTTCCATGGCTTCTCTTTCTTTCCTGTCTTTCTCTCTCCAATGCTAATATTTCTCTCTCCTCGTCACTCTATTTCTCTCTCTTACTGCAATCTTTCTCTCTCTTCTGCAATCTTCTCTCTCCTCTTTCTCTCTCTCTAGTTCTCTCTCTGACACTTCTTTCTTAAGATATCATTTATTAAGTAGTACCTATGTATGTATTTGTCAATGTGAAGTCAAATTGCTTTAGTGTTCTATGCCACTTTATAGCACAAACATTAAGTAGAACGATGAGGAAGTAAATGAATCTAATGTGCTTCCTTTTCTTCTTTGTAACTTCAACTAAGGCATCTATGGTTGGATATCTAATAGATTCAACAACAGTAGAGCACAATGATGTGATTCATGTGTCCTTGATAAGAAATGCAACACAATTATGTGTAATACTTGATCTTAATGGTCTTCTTTTACAACAAAGCTTTGCTAAGTCTAAAAAATTTCAAAGTTTTCAAATGGGAAAGAAATGGCTTGTTCTTCGACCAGGCTGTATGGAGTTTCTTGAAGTCGTAATTGCAAGATTCCAAGTGGGAGTTTGGTCAACAGCTCTACATAAGAATGCCATGGCAGTTATTAAGTGCTTGGAGATCCATGCAAAAAGGAAGTATCATTTCTTCATGATTTGGAGCCAAGAATAATGTCATAGACATTGACTCAAAATCATATATAGGCCAGATAAGATGGGAGTAGAAGCAATGTTCAAGCCTCTGAAGTATGTATGGGATCAATATGGAGATGTTTATCAGCATAACAAAAACTATTCTCATAGATGACAGTCCTTACAAAGGATGTCCAAATCTTGTTGAGAATTGCATTTATCCAAAAACATTTGATATTGATCATGGAGACTCTCTCTTGATCAAAGAACTTCTACCATACTTGACTCACTTAAGCAAATACCATGATGCACGTAAAGTCATCAAGTTTGATCGATATGGACAGCAGCCGGTTCAATATGGACATGAATTGTATGCTCAATTCAAGGTTGTCATTGATGAATGGACTAGAGCAAAGAATGATGGCATTTCATCCTCGCCATTAGCATCGCACGAGACCATGATTGATAAAGATAGTATATATGTTCAACCTTCAATTGCTTCTTGCTTCAAGAGACCATCTATTATACAAACATCCTCAACAAATGCCTCACGTCATCCATCCCTTACATTGAACAACTCACAATTATCCATGTTGAAGCAGACTTCTTTAGTCTCTACTTTGAAAGATATGGAAACAATGCAATTTGCTTATGAATTAGGATATGACAAACATTTCATAAATGGTAGTGCAGCTAAACGTTTTATACAAAATCTACAAAAGTTGTGTTTTCCCAATATACATGATGTAACAAGGCGGTGACTCTATATGGACTAATTTTGACTTTCATAATAAATATATCCCTTACATTAAGGGATTTTGCATGGCTATGAAATATATGCTTGTTAGAAATTTAAAGTGCTTTATGTAGTTACCTTGGTGTTTCTAAATACCACTAATATCAATGAGAGAATCTACTTAAAGTTTTTTATTCTTTCAATAACATTAGTTAATTGTGTTGAAATTTCTTATAAAGTGGTTTAAGTCCTATTTTGTACTTTATGGCTATCTATCATACAAACATACTCAACAAATGCCTCACGCCGTCTGTCACTTACATTGAAAAACTCAACTCCTTTAGTCTCTATTTTGAAAGGTATGGAAGCAATGCAACTTGCTCATGAGTTAGGATATCATAAACATTTCATAAATGGTAGTGTAGCTAAATGTTTTATACAAAATCTACAAAAGTTGTAGTTTTCCAATATACATGATGCAACAAGGCAGTGACTCTATATGGACTAATTTTGACTTCCATAATAAATATATCCCTTATAAGGACCTTTGCATGGCTATGAAGTGCTTGTTAGAAATTTAAAGTGTTTTATGTAGTTACCTTGGTTTTTTTAAACGCCACCAATATCAATGAGAGAATCTACTTAATAGCTTTAATTCTTTCAATAACATTAGTTAATTGTGTTGAAATTTCTTATAAAGTGGTTTAAGTCCAATTTTGTACTTGATGTCTTAGCTAACAAGTCTTAATTAATAATAAAATTTATGTCTATTTCTTTGGAAACACAAATTATTGGTTAAGTCTTTGGTCTTAGAAAAATCATAAACTTATAGCTTAGTATATAAATCTTCATTTTATGATATGAAAGCTCATTTAGCTAGTGAAAGTGTGAAGCTAGTTGATTTTGACCAAAGTCAATATCCATCTTGTCCATATATTGTCAAGATAGATAGAAATTTTGAACAAAAGACATTTATATATCATGCATATACATACAAAAAATGCAAATGGGATGAGCAATTATTTAACATACTTGTTTCTATTGGTTTACAAAAAAAAAAAGAACAATCACATCATAGGTTATCCAAGCTTATTACTATATGGTATTAGATCAAGTTATTAAACCATACCTAGTTAGTGGTGACTCTTTTAAGGTCCTAGTTCATAAAACTTATACATGTCACTTTAAATGATACTATATCTAAAAGGGAAAACTCATATCATAATATCTTTAAATCCATAACATTATAAAATTTGGCCATGATAACATATTTTCATATAATGTTTAAGGTTCTTGTATTCTAAATTCTCTCTGCACTCCTTCAAACCTTTGAATTCTTACATTAAACTTGGAAATTTCCTAGGTATATACTAGCTAAGCCTCCTTGATGTTTCCACCACCATACAACATCATATTTTGTTAATATGCTAGAAAAGATAGAGGTGAAATCCAAATCTCCTAATAGAGACATAGCTTACATTCATTACTTAAGCTCTCAAGATGTGTGATCTCATATTTGTAACATACACAGTGTCCTTTAAAGATAAACATTAACATAGTGCTCTACTTCAGTCACAAAAGTAAGACATTCATTAAAAGTGGGACTTGGAAAACTCCCAAAATATCTAGTATGGTGTTAAAGGATCCAAAAGTAGGATTGGTTGGAGTAGTAAGTGATCTCTAGCTTTGGGTTGGTCCATCCATTAGTAGGAATCACAGTGCTGGATCCATTTGCAAACATCACCATGCATTATTGGCAACCATAGTCCGACTTGTTAGATTTTTTAGATTGTGACATTGGTAATAAAGTGATCATTGGCAACTCCTTGGTGTACTTCCTCCATGATATCAGGTTGCTCCATCAGGAGGACCAGTCTCTTTAGCACTTCGAAGAGAGTGCGGTAATATAGTTAGCCCATTATGTGTAACATGTCCCCTTTGTTATCTTCAGAACATGTCTTAGCTGTCCATCGGAAAGGATGTCTAGAAAGCTCCACCCGGCACTCCCATGGAATATTACGGGGTTTGCGATCTAGGACTTTCCGTGTCTGCCACGTAGCGAAAGTATTCCGGCCGTTCCCACTTAGGACGACCTAAATTAGGTTTTTCCCGATTGTTCATTTCCTAACGGTAACTAGCATCAAACCCGAGAAAACTACTTTACGTAGAAACGCCAGGTCAGAAGCGGATTCACGCTGCACTTGGTTCAAGGAGAATGGGAAACGAGAGGGCTGCGAAGCTCAACCTCTCTGCCATAAGGCATAGTCCCATTCCGTTCCCCTAAAACAGCGTAAATCGGGATCAATTTTAAATCTAGGTCAATGCTTTTATTGTTCGTGTTCTTTGACGATCTTCTGGCTATCCATCGTGATTTGAGAAAAGTTCCAGGCCAACCGGGACCACCCATCCATAGGACGGACCTATGGCCACATCCACCGCACTTTCCTCAGGTTGTTTTAGTTATTTAATTACCTAACACATTTAGTTGGACATGTATCAATCAGCTTCCTTAAATTAGCCCGTTAGGCACTGGTTCCTTCATGTAATCATATCACTTGACATAGAAAAGCAATGTCAAACAAGTTCCTTTTTAACAGGTTATCATATTTATCTTTGAAATACATAAAGTCCAACCCATAGGCTTATCCACAATCTACCCAAAGGCTATCCAGCAATCCACATGGATCACTAATCCAAGTTTTCACCTGTAGACTAGTATGCGGGCCTTGAGATCCAATCCCAAGTCATGTTAGCCTCTTGTGCAGGGCCCAGAAGGTGAGGGATTTACGGCCAGAGCCCCCCTGGCACCCAAGCGTCCTCCTGCTCCAAGTAGTGCTTAATGGAGAGACCTCTCGTAGCGGGTTCGGTCCACCTTCCCGGCACGGTTAACAACCCCCTTGATTAGGGTCAGGCAGGCAGTCGGGGGTAATTGAAGCTGCCTCTCCCTTCAGGACTTCAACTTGAAGCGTTAGATATCCATTTATCCTTTAATTCATTGATCAAACAAAGCAAAACAGTGCTCTTAAATCTGTAACAAGGACAAACATTTCCATTAGTCGTTTATTGTTGGCCAACTACTAAGGAGTGAATCCTTCTTTTTGAATGCATTTAGCACTCAATCCGGGATGACTTGCGACTTGGCAAGATCCCCTATATTCTGGGTTAGGACCATACCCTATTAACCCAACTTGGTCAATACCTTAATTTCATATGTTATTCCAATTTATTGGTTTGTCCTTTGCTCCAAGCAATTATCTTTACCCCAGAAAGATACTATATTAGGACGATTATTCATCCTGTTGCAAGATAACTTGCGTAAGAATCTGCCAACCTCATTCCGAGAATTGGCCATTCCCTTGTGATCCAATCATAAGATCATACGACTCTACACTTGTTGCACAAGTGTCGCATCAAACTATTGTTGACATATCGAGCTCCACTCGTGATACGCCAGGGTGACCGTTGTGTATTTATGTCACCGACTTGTCAGTTGCAGACGCGGTTGGTACACCGCCCATGAATAATAGCTACATGATAGCTATCCTTATCTACTCTAGTTCGTGGCTCAGTTAGTATGCCACCTTAGTTAGTTGAGTTTGGTTTGAGACCCATATATAGGGTTCTTCTATTTCTTTGTACTAGAGTTCTTTTTGGCTTACACAACTAAGAAGATGAAAACTGTTTTTCAGCCTCCACCCTTGTGTGTATTCCCCCATTGTGCAAGCAAAAAAGCTATAAGTGAGACTCCTTCCTTCTCTCCCACAATCTTGACATGGTATCAGAGCCTTGTTCGTGGTAAGGAGCTCAAGAAAGCAAGCCAAGCTCGCGGTGTTCTGGTAAGAGGAGCAGTGTTGCTTTCATTTTCTGTTTTGGGAGCAGATCTCTGCAGGTAGCACAGCCGGAAATTGCAGGAGTGCATTGTCTCAGGTTGAGACGCCCTTCGCGGTGAAGCAAGAGGGCAGTATATGCTGCGGGAAAGGGCTTTAGCCCTTGGCGACCTTATTTTTTTGATTTGAGGCCATTTTGGGGCCTGTTTTGGAGGCGGAAGTTTTATGTACGCACTCAGGAAAAGGCCCAGTTTTATGCTGTGCAGCCACTGTTCTACAGGTCGGTGAATAGTTACTGTAGAAATTGCATCGTATGCGTGTGTGCAGAGACATTGGGAGTTACAGATTCATCCTTGTTGCCTGTTGATGTAAAATCGTCACTAGGAAGTGACTGTGTGGTTAAATACCACTTTCGCCAGTTTTGCAGATTTGCCCGTGTGAGGGTGAAGCTGTGTTTTTTTGCAGTGACAGAATTTTTTGCAGTATTCTGTAATGGCATCTGATTCTCTCTCACAGATTGTCACTGAAAAGCTTGACAAGAATAACTTCCAAGCATGGAAGTTTAGAATGACGAATTTCCTTATGGGAAAAGGATATTGGGAATTTGTTGCAGGAAATGAAGAAGAACCAGTTCTTCCTGATGTTCCCAATCAACAGCAAATGCAGGCATTTAAAGCATGGCATGAGAGAGCCAGGAAAGTTATGTATTGGTTGTCTATCAGCATTTCAGACTCTATGATTGTGCATATTCAGGATGCAAGTACGCCAAAGGAGGCATGGGATACTTTGTCAAAAATGTATAGCACAAATACGCAAGCTAGGAAAATGCAGCTCAAGCAAGAGTTGCACAATGTGCAAAGAGAAAATATGAACATCAACGACTACCATATGAAGGTGAAGAAGATTGCAGATGCACTTGCTTCCATTGGGTCACCAGTGGAAGATGATGATTTAGTTTCTGTGACCTTGAATGGTCTAGGAAAGGATTATGCACAGTTTCGGACATCCATTTCAGTTCGTGAAAGATTTCCTGATTTTGAGGAGTTGATTGCTCTTCTAATTTCTGAGGAACAGAGAAATGGTGGTGCATCTTCTTCAGGAGGAACTTCAAAAGAAGCTGTCTTCTACTCAAATGCTGGAAGAGGTAGAGGCAGAGGTAGAGGAGGCCGATTTGGAGGCCGTGGTAGAAATCAGAATATGCAGCAAACTCAAGAAAACCAGTCCTATGGAGGAGGACGTGGTAACTCTAGAGGCAGGGGGAGCCAAAGAGGTCGTGGTGGATGGCAAAGAGGTCAAAATGCAAACAGTAATGTTGAATGCTACTACTGTGGTAAAATGGATCATATGGCTAAAGACTGCTATAAAAAGCAGAATGACATCATGAATGGAAAATTGCAACAAGGGAATTATGCATCTTCTAGCAGACAGGGTGATGACAGAAATGAGCATTTGTTCATGGTGCAGCACATGAACAATTCTGTGACAAGTGCAGAAGAAAGCAATGATGTATGGTATGTTGACTCAGGTGCATCAAACCACATGACAGGTCATGCAGAATGGATGGAGGATGCAAGGAAAATGGAAAAACCAGGATTTATGGAGACTGGTGATGATACTGCACATCCTATTGTGCAGATTGAAAAAATTCCCTTGTCTATGCAGGATGGGAAAAAGAAATACCTGTCCGATGTATTTCATGTCCCGAATATCACCAAGAATCTGATTTCTGTCGGTCAAATGGTTGAGCAGGGCTTGCAGGTCAGATTTAATCCTCATGGATGCTTTGTTGAGGATATGAAAAATAAAGGTCGCTTGATAGCAAAAGGAAAGAAGAAGGGCAGAATGTTTACATTGGATGCAGACATGTCTGAATTGAGTGCAGCAATGTTTGCACATGGGACCGGTGTAGTTGCAGATATTGATATCTGGCATAAACGAATTGGTCATGTTAATGTACAGCGACTTAAATCAATGTAGGCCCAAAATATTGTTGCAGGATTGCCAAAATTCAAGGTTGCAGAAATGCATAAGGTATGTGAAGCCTGTCAGTTTGGAAAACAGGCAAGGAAACCATTTCCTAGACATGTTTAAGAGAGTGAGAAGCCATTGGAATTAATCCACTCTGATGTGTGGACTACTAAAGCTGCATCTCTTGGAGGCTGTCATTATTTTGTCACTTTTATTGATGACTATAGCAAAAAAGTTTGGGTGTATTTTATGAAAAAGAAAAGTGAAGTTTTTGGGCATTTCAAAACCCTTAAAGCTATGGCTGAAAAAGAAACAGGTCTGCAAATAAAATGCCTGAGGTCAGATGGAGGGGGAGAGTACCTCTCAAATGAGTTTGCAAAGTTCTTGCAGGAGCATGGCATAAAGCAGCAATATTCATGCAGTTATACCCCACAACAAAATGGAATTGCAGAAAGGAAAAACAGGCATATTGGAGAGGTATCTCGTGCCATGCTCAATGAAAAAGACTTGCCAGATTTTTATTGGGCTGAAGCAGTTGCTACAGCAGTCTACATAATGAACAGGACTCCCACTGCAGCAATACATGGAATGACTCCAGAGGAGAGGTATACTGGTAGGAAACCAGATATTTCTCATTTGAAAATTTTTGGTTGCATTGCCTATGTACATGTGCCAGATGAGCTGAGATCCAAGTTGGATCCAAAAGCTGAGAAGTGCATCTTTATTGGTTACTCTCTGCAGCAAAAAGGGTATAGATGCTATAACCCTTCTACTCGTAAGTTTACAGTGAGCAGAGATGTTGTTTTTGATGAGATGAGTAGCTGGTATAAACCAGTAAATGTGATTGATGATGTAGATGCACAAAATGGTAATGCTGCACAGAATTCACAGCAACAATCACAAAATATTAGTGGACCTGGAGTGTCTTCTAGCAATGGTTCACATTCTTCGCCATGGACAGGCAGATTGAGATCAGGAGAATCTTCTCAAAGTAATGCAGATAGTGGCATGCAGGTATCACGAAAAGGAAAAGAGAAGGTTGATCAGCCCATGTTTGATGTGAATGCAGGTCACTCTTATGTGGATGGTGAATCCAGTGGCTCAAAACAGAGCATTGATGATGAGTTGGGTATTCCTTCTATTGTTACACCTGGAGTAAGGAAGACCAGGGATGTTTTGAGAGCACCTGGGAGTGAACCTACTTTGCGCAGGTCTATGAGAGCTAGGTATCCTATGGATAGGCTGAAATATGATGGATTTATAGCCATTCACTATGCATATATGGTCAAGGTGATACAGGAACCAGAAACCACTTCTTTTGAGCAAGCCATGGGAAAAGAAAAATGGGAGAAAGCCATGGATAAAGAAATGGATGCCTTGGAAGCAAATGCTACATGGGAATTGGTACCTTTGCCTAAAGGTAAGAATGCAATTGGCTGTAAGTGGGTTTATAAGGTGAAGCACAATGCTGATGGTTCTGTGAACAGATACAAGGCAAGATTAGTAGTCAAGGGGTATGCACAAACATATGGCATTGACTATGAAGAAACATTCAGTCCAGTTGCAAGGATGGCAACCGTAAGAGCAGTCATTGCTATGGCTGCATCAAAGGGATGGTCTTTACATCAGATGGATGTAAAGAATGCCTTCTTGCATGGTGATTTGCAAGAAGAGGTCTATATGGAGCAGCCACCAGGTTATGTGCATGCTGTTCATCCTGAGTTTGTTTGCAGGTTGAAGAAAGCCTTGTATGGCTTGAAGCAAGCACCTAGAGCATGGTCTGACAAGATAGGGCAGTATCTTGTCACTATTGGCTTTCAGATTTCCAAGGTAGATTTCTCACTTTATGTGAGAAAGACAGAGAAAGGTATTATGCTGCTTGTCATTTATGTTGATGATTTGATTATGACAGGTGACAGTGATGAAAATATCCTTCATGTGAAAATGCTATTGAAGCAGAAGTTTGAGATGAAGGATTTGGGAGAGCTGCGTTATTTCTTGGGCATTGAGGTGATTAGATCACCAAGTGGGATACAGCTCTTGCAGAGGCAGTATGGATTGGACATGCTGTCCAAATATGGGATGACAGGCTGTAAGCCTATTTCAGTTCCTTTGGAGCAGAATGTGAAGCTGAGCACAGATGCAGGTGAGCTTTTAGAAGACCCTACTATGTATAGACGCATAGTAGGAAGTTTGATTTATATGACTATTACCAGGCCAAATTTGAGCTATGCTGTTGGATTGGTAAGTCGGTTTATGCAGGCTCCAAGGAAACCACATTTGGATGCGGCTAGACGCATACTCAGGTATGTGAAGTCCACATTGCAGTATGGACTATTTTATGAGACTGGGGTTCAGATACAGTTGCATGGATACACTGATGCTGATTGGGCTGGTAGTATTTCTGATAGACGATCTACCAGTGGATATGTGTTCTCTTTTGGGAGTGCTGCAGTCACTTGGAGCAGCAAGAAACAGCCTACAATTGCCTTGTCGAGCACAGAGGCTGAGTACAGGGGTACAGCAATGGCTGCATGTGAGGTAGCTTGGTTGCATAAGCTACTTTATGATATGCATCAGTCTACAGATGGGCCAGTTGTCATTTATTGTGACAACATGAGTAGTATACACTTGGCAAATAACCCAGTCTATCATGCTAGAACAAAGCACATTGAGGTGCATTATCACTATGTGCGAGAGAGGGTTTTACTAGGTCTTATTGATCTAGTTTATGTCAGCACAGAGGATCAGGTAGCTGACATATTCACGAAGGCATTGGGCATAGAGAAGCTGCGCAAGTTCAGAGACGTGCTTGGTGTGCAGGAATTGGGATTGAGCTCGAGGGGGAGTGTTGACATATCGAGCTCCACTCGTGATACGCCAGGGTGACCGTTGTGTATTTATGTCACCGACTTGTCAGTTGCAGACGCGGTTGGTACACCGCCCATGAATAATAGCTACATGATAGCTATCCTTATCTACTCTAGTTCGTGGCTCAGTTAGTATGCCACCTTAGTTAGTTGAGTTTGGTTTGAGACCCATATATAGGGTTCTTCTATTTCTTTGTACTAGAGTTCTTTTTGGCTTACACAACTAAGAAGATGAAAACTATTTTTCAGCCTCCACCCTTGTGTGTATTCCCCCATTGTGCAAGCAAGAAAGCTACAAGTGAGACTCCTTCCTTCTCTCCCACAATCTTGACAACTATGGGACTATTCTACCCATCAAATGGAGTCACGAAACAATCTATTCCTAATTACATTAGGCTGACGTTATCAGTCCTAGGGTTCCAAGTTCTATCTTTTTAGCGAAAGATTCTTAGGGACAAACCCTAGATCACTTCTCAAGTATGTTCCGTTGTCCCTACATTCGATGAATGTGGGCAAGTATTTAGGGTATAGAAGTTTCAGTTTTAGCAATACGTGCGACTAGGTCACGTATTAAATCCTAGTGAGTTCTTTGGAATTGAATTAACTCTTTCTAAAACGAGTACTCCGCAGGTTTAGGTGTTTAGGTTTATGCCAATTTAACCTATCTACCTTTGAAGATACTTAGGCTATCATTTCCGTAACCACATGACTTATTATCTATGCGTAAGTTGATTTTCAAATCCTAACTTTTCGGTTTAAAATTAAGCATGGGTTAGGTTATAGTCTAATTCCAATTAATCATCCTATAACTTATGAGCAAGATTCATGCTAAAACATGCAGCCTTTTCTAATAATTATGCAGTTGAAAAAACGATATTTATACCAATTGACTAGAGTAAGAATCATTTCATGCCTTGCACTTGACATGCAATTTATACTTCCATGCCTAAACGGAGTGCACTATCTTAATTCCGTTTTGTAATTGTGGACATTAATCTAAGTTTTGTTCATTGCAATGCATAAAAGTACTTGCTAGAAATGCATATCAATTTTCTGCTCACTTTATTTTCTTCATTTAAAAAAAATACTAATGACCGACTTTTCTGTCTCGTGAGCTAATTCTTTCAAAATTAACCTAAGTATGAAAAATGCATCCTTTTAAAAAAAAATCATCCATCGCACGATTGAATTATAACAACATAAAATAAAAATTAGGAAGGAAAACCTAGACTTCTCGTGAGATGTCCAAGTGGATGCTAGGAGACGATCCTCCTGCAGTTGCGCCTTGGGCTTTCTTAGGAGCCATCGCGAATGCAGCCTTTCCAGCTTGGATGCGGCTTTGCGAACTCGCTTTTGAAATACCACCATCCTTTATGAGTCTTCTGTTCCTTCCTTTCGTAGAAGCTCTTTGAAGGGATACTTGTGGAGGAGGGGAGAAACCACATAAAGGGTTTAAAACCCGGGAAGGGGGGTGTTTTAAAAACCTCCGCTAGTAAGGCCCATTAAAGCCACGGGAAGGGCTTAATGGCTTTCTAAGGACCCACAGGAAAGGGGAAGATAAAAGTTGTAAAAGACCCTTACGAGGGTTTTTGTATGGGGGAAGAAGGTGTCAAAAAACCCTTAATAGTGGATTTTCTGTGGGGCTTAAAGAGGGTCTTTTCGTTTTGTGTGGGGGAAAACAAAGATATAAAAGGGCTAAAGAAGGGATTTTTTTCATGGGGAGAAAGGGGCTTAAGGATCACTTAAAGGTCCTTCAATGGCAAATCAGAGGGCGGGGGGGGGGGGGGGGGGGGGGGGGGGCGCGGGGGGGGGGGGGGGGGGGGAAGGGGCCTAAGGGAGCCCTTAGGAGGATTTAAGGTACGGGGAGAAAAAAGGCCTATAAGCCCTTGGGAGGACTTTGGGGGGGGGGAATTAAAAGCTTTAACAGTCCTTATGAGGGGTGGCTTCTTAGGAAGCTTTAGAAGCTTCCTAAGAAGCTTCTGAAGGAGGACGTAGAAGCTCCACATGGATGCTATGGTGGATTGACGTGTCGATGGACAGGCGGCAGTTGGCGGAAGGTAGCAGGGCGGCTCCTCCTCGACAGCAGCTTAGTGCGGCACCCACTTCTCGCTCTACGGCAGCACAGCCATCTCTAGTTGCAGCGTCGCGTCCACTCCTCTCTCTCTACCTCACGGCCACCAGCAGAGTATCTCGTTTCTTCTCTCCCTCACGCAATCAGACGGCATCTCATGGTAGCGCCTTCATTCTTATGGCAGCAGCCACACCCCTCCATTGTCCCATCATCCTCGGTTTAAATAGGGGAGGGGATAAGATCCTCCTTCCCCCACGCGTCGATGCGCATGGGTCTTCCCCCCTTCAAGCTCCAGCAAGGAGCTTAGTGCCCACCCTTCCCTCCCTCTCCCGTAGCTCGACAGTCGGTTGGGGGAAGGAGGTAATAAAAAAAAATTGCCCAATTCAAAAAAAAATATTATCCCTAATAATTATCCTAACCTAAGAGGGCAAATTGCGTTTTATTATTTTGGAGTTGTTACATTATGATCTCAAAATACCGGCTCCAAAGAGCCAGTTGTTTTTGGTGGTCCTTCTATGTTAGAAGAATGGGAGAGAGATACATGCAACAAAGAGTTGACTGCTCTCTTGTTCTTCATTATTCATCATTTCTTTTTCGGACTAAAAAATACACAATAGGAACTAGGTCTAAGTGACCACACTAACTAACCATTGACTACTTGGTTAAGTCATGTACCAACTTATTAAGAACACACATGATTAACAACTACACACACCAAGTTGTCATGTCGGTAGATAGTAGATGAGTGATGGGAGCTTGACTATCTCAACACTCCCCCTCAAGCTCGAGGTATTGTACTCAAAGTAGTTATCTATAGTAATTACCTAGTGACTTGGTAAAGATACCCACTACTTGATCATCTGTCTCCATATGCACAAGATCCACTTTTCCTGCAAGTACCATCTCATGAATGAAATGATAGTGTACTTCATTCTAGCATGGTAAATAGGATTTGTTGCCAGAAGTACACTACTTAGGTTATCACAATATATTGTCACTGCTTATGCAGAACAGTTTCAATCCTAGAGCAAATAACTATTGAGAACTCTGCAACAACCAGTAGATTTTAGTTTAGTATCATGTCATACATTTCCAAACATGTGGCAAGGCATTTAGATGTAATAGCATTCCAAGAAGGTGGCATTGTGTCTGATCAGTAGACATGTAGGCATACACAATATTCAATGATAGACAGCATTATCTAACCACATCAACATTAACTTTACACAAATCAGAGTATTCTCAGCTCAAAAAAACCTCTCCAAGCATAGTAGACATATGTCAATACATTTGGGAATCAACACCCAACCATTCAAGCATCAATTCTTACTTAATTTTCAATGGCCATAATGGATAGTTTTCAGCCAATTCTATATTATGACCAGCAAGGAGTTCTTGGCTATAAACAAGGGTATTCAGACCTCAAAATAGTCAAAAAACATCTCAGAAAGTTATCACTCCATGTGGTAGTTGACAGCCGGGCATCATAGGTTGCATATACATCAAGTAGAGACACATAACCTTCCCATTGATAGTAACCAGTCAACACCCTATTGTAACCAACAATAAATCTATCCAAACTTTGAGAATTTACAACTCATAACATACCATAAGATATCCCCAATACATATAGCAATGACCTGAGCATTCATGAGTATCAATTAAGCTTCAGGAAGCTTCAAGCATAAGTTATGAGCTATCAAATTTCAGGACATCACCCTGTCTAAATTTGTACCTTCAAATCTTAGCATTTAATGTGCAAAACCTTCCATAAGCTATCCAATAACCATGTGACCTCATCCAGGCATGGTTAGACATCAATGCATACTCCTATGAACTCCAAAACTCCAAGATTCATGTTGTTCCAAGATTATGATAGTAGTATGTCTACACAGTGTACATGAAGCTCTATAGCTTCCACAAATGCTTAACCAACCAAAGGTATTTCCATGATCATTGTCAATTATTGTATCCTCTACAAGATTGGCATTCATCAACAATGGGCTACCATTAATCATTGTCAATGCAAAGAGAGCATTAGTTACATTTCAAGCCAGGATAAGTGACCTTCAAGCCTTCTTTGATTTATTCACTATTGTTGCTCAATATCTAGGACTGTTTTGATGCATTCATTGTTGCTCCTCAGTATCTCAATAAAATATCCTCTTCATTTGACTTGCTGAAATCATCTTCACAGTTCATGGAAAAATTGGTGCATTTTACCTATTGTCCACATTGATTTTTTCTACTAGTTATTATCCAAAATACTTAGTCATAAATACTCAAGATGTTGCACAAATGCTACTCTAGAGTAGCTATGAATGACATCAACCACAAACTCCATGTAGTCAACTTGAATATGCACCTTCTCCATGTGCTTTCCACACATATTTAAGGCCACTATTGGCACTATCCACGTTGGATAAAAACACGTGTTGTTGCTCTTCAATTGATACTAGTTACTTAGCTTACTCCTTGAGCTCCATTGCAAGCCATTGAATCCTCCATTTGATGCATCAACATGCCTTGAGAAAGCCACATAACAAATGCATATCTTTTCCAATTGATGCAATGGCAATCATGACATTAATGATGTAGGTCAATTCCACCTCCAACTCCTGCTTATTGCATCACCAAACTCTCTAGCTCTGATACCATGTTAGAAGAATGGGAGAGAGATAGATGCAACATAGAGTTAAATGCTCTCTTGTTCTTCATTATTTATCTTTTATTTTCTAACTAAAAAACACACAACATGAACTAGGTCTAAGTGACCACACTAACTAACCATTAACTACCTAACTATGGTTAAGTCATGTATCGAATTATTAAGAACACACATGATTAACAACTACACACACCAAGATGTCATGTTGGTAGGTAGAAGATGATTGATGGGAGCTTGACTATCTCAACATTCTGGAGAGGGGGTGGGGGTACTCCTGTTTCTAGGAAAGTCATCATCTCTTTATACCAAGACCATGAAGGGTTTGGCAACTCAAGGTCTATGTCAGTTGGCAGTACTATGACAAAGAGTTGTGCATTCGCATGTTGATCATCAATGCTAGTTGGTGGTTCTCTGGAATCAAGGCGGGACAAAAATTCCACAATGACATGCCAATATTCGAGGCGATATACTACTATGTACTCAAATTCCTGTAGCAATAGGATCCATCATGCAAGTCCCTTGGTGATGTTTTGTTACTTAACCAAGTAGACCAATGCTGAATCATGCACATATAAAGTAAATGTATGCTCTATCCAATAGTGCCAAAGCTTTTTAATGGAGTAGATGATGCCCAAACATTCTCTTTCACTAATGAAGTAATTTTTCTCCACATTGGACTCACATAAAACACAAGTAGGAACCATCCATTTTCATCTTGTTATATCAACACGCTTCCAATAGCTATGTTAAAAGCATCAATAAATACATGGAAGGGCTTTTCCCAATTGGATGGAATCATGATGGGGGACTTTTGAGAGTAATTATAGATGGATGTATTAGAATGCCACATCTTCTTCTTCATTCCATTGGTAAGTTTCTTTAGGCACATGTGCCAATGAGTGGTATAGTCAAATGCAGTGAAAGACACAAGTAACAACTATGCTAGTACATTTGGCCTAAAAACTGGAGTAATGCATATGGTAAATATGGTACGATAGCTTGCATTATTGCTGCCACCTTGGTTAGGTCAACATCTATGCCATTTTGTGAAATGATGTGGCCTAGCAAAATACCATCGTGAATAGAAAATACACATTTCAGGGGATTCAAACCTAAACTTACCTCACAACATCTTATGATGTAGAGCCAGAGATGTGTCAGGTGAAGTGTGGCAACCCTCATGAAATCCATGAGGTAGGGCTCAAAGATTTCCTACATGTCTCTCTAGAAGGATGTTGGAGCATTCTTGAGACCAAACCACATCACTATGCATACATATACTCCCTATCCAATGATGAAAGTTTTCTTAGCTTCGTCTTCTAGAGCAAGACACACTTGATTATATCCACTAAAAACATTGAGGAAAGAGTACATCTCGTGGCCAACTACTTCATCTAGTATGGTATTTAGATAAGTGATAAGGAAAGGATATGAGATTATAGTTGCATTCAACTTCTAATGATCCAACATATCCAAAACTTCTTGTCTTTTTTGGGAAAAATGATGATGGGGGGATATCCAATCCACATGATCTACTAGAGCGATGAACCCTAATCTTGGTAGTAGATCAAACTCTTCTTTGACCAATTTGGTCATATGAGGATTCATTCTGTAATGATGCATCTAAATTGGGATAGTATCCTCGTTTCAAAGGAATCCAGTGCTAATAAAACCAAGGGTCCTATCCCCTTCGTATTTGAGTACTCTCTTGCAAACACATCCTTGAACTCGGTTAGCGAATTAATGAGTTGCTACTAGAAATCTAGCTGCAGTTTGGTGCTGATCAGAATTAGTCTCTTTTGGACCAAGATACACCATGTCCAACTCATCCTCTTTGACTCTTGTGACTTTCTACATCTTTGCTTCAAACTCGTGCTCTTGACTCAGGATTTTAGTGATGACAGCATCAACAATCGAGTTAGTGATGATGTTGCCTTTGGTGCAATCTAGGTTCTCAAATCCAAGACTATCGAGACTTTTGTCCTATTCTTGCTCTTCCGAGGCTTAAGGTTGTAGAATCTAGGGTTGCATATATTGTTCACCGATTTTGAGAACATTAATGAGACACCACGGTTGCAAGTCTATATTACTATTTAAGAACTCCTCTTCTTCATCATCACTTAATCCTTTGACCACATTGGTTGTTTCAACAATAGTTGGTCTGATGTGATGCAAGTGGGGTAACATTGGTCAAGAAGACCGTTACCTTGTGTTGGTTTCTCTAGATAGTGTGTTTATCCTTATCCTAGTTTTGACTCTCTTGCTTGGCATATAGTCGAGCTCTTCCCAATAGCATATGCAATAAAATTCACTAGAATGCTCCATGTTCAGAACTACTAGAGATACTAGAAACTACATTGTGACAATTTCTAGAAGTACCAACCTAATGATGCCTAGAGGTCATACTCTCTAGTGATTGGCCATCCATACCAGGAAACAAGAAGCTTTCCAATCTATCAATATTAGTTATTGGAAAGTGGCCAACGTGATGATATTCACCCCTGAAGCAGGACGTTATGAATGATCTTGAGTCTTTGCACCAAATAAGAATTACTAGAATGGTTGGGTCAAATAGGGGGCCTATTTGCACCAGTTGGTGCAGAATTTTCCTCACTATTTCCTTTAGGGCTTGGGCTATCATCACCACTACTTCTAGCTCTAGTAGTCAGGTTGAATCATTTTTAGGAGATAATCTTTGAAAGTTGGGACTAGGTTGAGTAAGTTACCTAATGGGGCAATAATGTTGACAAGACTCCATGCAACTGATGCTTCAAATGAGTTCAGAATAGTCGAAGTGCTTGCAATGTTCCCTTCCATTGATGTAGGATTCATCTCTATCTTCTAACTTCCACTATCACCAAGGTTAGCATATGGGGTGTTGCTCTATCTTTGTCCAGGATGATCTTTGAAAATCTTCTTTTGACCTTTTCTAGGGTTATCTTTCAAAATTTAACTTTTCTACTTGTCAGGATGAGCTTTTAGTGGCTTTTCTCTTTGACTTCTAGGACTATGGCCTAGGTTCTTCACTCCACTAGGTTGTGGGTCTTCTTGTGCCACTTGTTTGTTTTTCTCTTATGGTGGGTTTGATGTTTTAAAGGACAAATTTGAGTTGAAATTCAGAGACTTCAGATGTATGCTCAAGTTGGAAATGCATTGGCTTCTTGCTAGGTGGGGTTGTATCCTCCCACTACATTACATTCCTTGAGTGGACAGGAGATGCTCATTGATTGGTTGCTACTTTGAGCTGCCAATCCAATTTCTAGGTTTAACCTCCAGATTGAAGCATGGGGCAAACACGTTGGTTTTTATCAGCTTAGTCAATCTTGCCACTTGGTGGTGGTGGACTTTCTCCTACTTGACCCACGAAGTGCCTATGGGTTGTAATGTGACATCTTTGTAGGTCTTGTTGGACTAGGTGATCAGTGTCTCACGAATTGCATGGTGGGGGGACTTACTTGAGTTGTTGCACCAAACATACACTGTATACACAAGAGGAAGCTCACTCAAGAACACAAGAAGAGAGATGGAAGCCAAAACATTTTCTTGCTAATTTCTTCTTCTTCTTCCACACACTATATAATATAGATAAGATACAACATAAAGGAAAGTGGCCTACTAAGTCAAACAATGCATAACAGACTACACTAATTGATTGGCACTATATCTTTGCTAGCTATAGGTAGGTGTAACAAACTAAATATAATAAGTGATAATTTAGTGGCCATATGAGTATCATAATGACCACCAATGTGCTAAGTGTAGATGTGCAAACCCATCTAGCCAAGTGGTCCATCATCAATGTCCGCGCATGTTGAGCTTGCCGTCTCAACACTCCCCCTCAAGCTCAACTCTATCTTTGCAACTCCAAGTAAGCTTCAAAACTTTCGAAGCTTCTCTACACTCAATGCCTTTGTGAAAATGTCAGCTATCTGATCCTGTCTGTTGACATATACCAAGTCAATCTCTCCTACAAGTACATTCTCTCTCACAAAGTGGTAGTGCACCTCAATGTGTTTTGTCCTAGCATGGAACAGTGGATTCCTAGCTAGTTGTATGCTACTCATATTGTCACAATGAATGAAAACTGGACCATCTCCCTGCACATCCAAATCACCTAATAAATTTTGCAGTCATACCACCTCACATGCTGCCATAGCAACACCTCTATACTTAGCCTTTGTACTCGATAAAACAATTGTAGGTTGCTTTTTACTACTCCATGTAACTGTTACACTACCAAGGGAAAACATGAATCCACTAGTAGATCTTCTGTCTGCCCAATTTGCATATGTGTATTCAAAGACCTGTACATCCTTACTTGCCTCATAAAAAAGTTCATAATGTAAAGTGGACTTCACATACCCCATTATACGTCTAATTGCATCCAAATGAGGCTTTCTAGGCATCTGTATAAACTGACTAAAAAGGCCAACAACATAGCTCAAGTCTATCTTGTGATAGTCATGTAAATCAAACTCCCTACTATCCTTCTGAACATAGTAGGGTCTTCTATCTCATCCCCAACATGAGCACTCAACTTCACATTTTGCTCCAATGGTACTGAAAGAGGCTTACATGCTGTCATAGCATACTTGGATAACATCTCCAAGCCGCCATACTACCTTTGGGATAGCCATATACCATCATCACATCTGATCACCTCAATATCAAGAAATTATCTCCAAGCTGCCATACTACCTTTGGGATAGCCATATACCATCATCACATCTGATCACCTCCAAGCTGCCATACTACCTTTGGGATAGCCATATACCATCATCACATCTGATCATCTCAATACCAAGAAATTATCTCAACTCACCCAAATCCTTCATCTCAAACTTCTTCTTCAAGAAGTCCTTAACTTTAGCAATCCCATTGTCATTGTCATCTGTAATAATCAAGTCATCCATATAGATGACTATGATGACCAAAACCTGCATCTCCCCTTCTCACATAGAGTGAGTGATTAGCATTGAAAATACAAAATCCAATATTGACAAGATACTCTCCGATCTTTTTAGACCATGATCTAGGTGCTTGCTTTAACCCATAGAGCGCCTTCTTTAACTTGCACACATATGTGGGATGCTATAAATCCTCATAACTTCTTGGCTTCTCCATATACACTTCTTCTTACAATTCACCATGCAAGAAGGCATTCTTAACATCCATTTGCTACAAAATCCAACCTTTGGTTGCTGCCAAGGCAATCACGCATCTAGCAGTTTCCATCCTAGCAAGTGAATTGAATGTCTCTTCATAATCTATGCCATATGTTTGAGCATAGCCTTTTGAAACTAGCCTAGCCTTATACTTGCTAATGAAACCATTTGCATTATGCTTGACTTTGTAAACCCACTTACAGCCAATAGCTTTCTTACCCTTAGGAAAGGGAACCAAATCCCAAGTCTTATTGGCTTCTAATGTAGTCATCTCCTCATCCATTGCTGCATCCCAATGAGCATGACCAACAGCATCCTCAAAACAAGTGGGCTCAACATTCTCAACTACCTTCACCATATAAGCATAATGGTGAGCTACATAACCTTTTTAAAAAAATCTTTTAACAGGGTATCTGACCCTGCTAGACCTACATACCACTGGATCACACTTAGTGGATCCTTTACATTACTATGTGCTCTTTGTACACTTGGTGTCCTGATTGAAGGAATACCAAGCTCATCATCCAAACTCTCTTAATCACTAGAATCTCCATCAAGTCCCAAATGACTAGTAGATGCATCATTACCATCCAACACTTTCTTCTTTCCTTTGTCTTTGCTAGCAACACTTATAGATCCACCTGAAGATGTGGGGCTACTCCTTAGTCTCACAGACCACATGTTTACTGTAGGTATAGTACCAAATGATGTTTCTAGTCCACTAAGACTCCATGATTCTTGCTTTTCTTTCTTCATATAGCTATCATGATCATTATCATCATCTAATACATCACCAGCAGGTGCATAGCAATTGCTCATTTCATAAAAAATTACATCCTTGCTCACTCTGAACTCACCTGTGATAGGGTTATAATAACGATACCCTCTCTTCTCTAAAGAGTATCCAATAAAAATACATTTTTTAGTCTTTGGATTAAGCTTCATTTACAGCTCATCTGGAACATGAACGTATGCAACACAGTCAAATACCTTCAAGTGTGATACATCGGGCTTCTTTCCTGTAAAGCATTCTTTGGGGGTCATTCCATGAACTACAACTATAGGGGTTTTGTTCATAATATAGACAACAGATTTAGACCAAAAATGTTTTGGTATATTCTTTTCAGCCATCAATGCCTGTGCAACTTTTGTAATATGACTATTTTTTCTTTATGCAACCCTATTTTTCTGTGGGCTATACCTGCAAGTAAATTGCCTCTTTATCCCAAAGTATTTGCTGCCACCAAGAGATACATTCTGTGTAGGCACCCAAACATTTGTATACACTATATCAAGTATATTTTTTCCACTTCTCTGTCATGCGAAAGGGTTATCTCACATGCTTACCAAACTTGTATGCTTCACACACTTTATAAAATTTTACAACTCTAAAAGAAGGCAACCCTGTAACCAATCCTTTGGACTACATTAAGTTTAGCCTCTGCACATTTGCATGTCCAATACATTTATACCATATTTCAATTTCTACAACCACTTCTTTTCCTTTAGCATACATAGCAGCATCCAATGCAGGAATTCCAACATCTAAAATGAACATGCAGCCAACTCTACTTCCTTTTGCGACCAACCTATACTTATCATTAAAGTCTTCTACAAAATAACATTTTGCATTGAATCAAACCTGCAACCCTTGCTCTACCATTTGGCCAACAGACACTAGATTATTTGTAATTGATGGCACATGTAATGCATTTGTCAAACACTTTGTCAAGCCATCATGCAAGGACAAGGGAACCTTTCTAGTGTGTGAAATTGGGTGGCATGAATCATCACCTATCTACACGTAACCTAGATTTTGTAAGTTATGCATCTCTCCAAACCATTCAACATGACTAGTCATATGATTAGATGCACCTGAATCAACATACCATACATCATCATTTATCCCCTTTCATGTAACTACATTCATTATATGCTGCATAACAAACAGGTGCTCATTTTTGTATTCATTATGTCGTGAAGATGATGCATAGTCTCCTTGCTATAATTTACCATTGTGAATATCATCCTTCGTAGCATAAAAATGGGCTACAATATGACTTGTTTTGCTACAATAATGGCAAACAATAGTAGAATTTCCAAAACCTCTATTCTGCCATCCACCTCTTCCTCTAGATCTCTCCTTACATCTAAAGTTTCCTCGGTCTCCTGAAACCTACATTTCACCAAATTACAGATTGAACTTGTTTTGCTAGTTATTGCCAACACATCCCATACCACAGCCTCTTGAAGAGAATCTACCTTGTCCCCTTCTTGAACTTGAGTAAAATGCTTAGACCTATTTGCCATTTCTTTCAGAAAAGTCACCTTGCATATTAATCTCTTTGGTAATTATGAGAGAGATCAGCTCATTAAAATCTAGAAATGGCTTCCGTACATATACAAAAGTGACAAATGATTTCTATCCCTTCTCATTATTGAGGTCACTCAAAGCGGATGAAACCAAATAATCATCATTAGGCATTGCATCAATCGTTGCTAAAGCATTTGCAATGCTCCTCACCTTCAAAACATAATCATTGACATACATTTTCCCTTTCTTCAAGGTATTCAACTCTTGCTTGAGTTGAATCTTTCGTGCCTTTGTATTTACTAAAAACATGTTCTCAAAATTTGTCCAATCTACGTGTGAAGTTTTTGCATTCTTGATATGTTTCAGCATAGTATTATCAATGACTATAGATAGGCCAATACATCACCTTTTTGTCTTTGGCATTCAATTCTTTCCATGCCTTTAATTCATATGTAGTCATCAGCTCTGGCTCCTTTACTTCACCTAAAACAAACTCATAAAGGCCCTTTCCAATGAGAAAGTTCGTCACATGAAACTTCCATGAAGGGTAGTTTTTCTTGTCAAGCTTCTCAATAAGGGTATTTCCAGTGTTCTCTGCCATTATCAGAAAAAATGATACAACACAACAAGCTAGTCTTCTACAACCTTTCACAACAAGTGCACAACAATGCACCAAGCAAACTTTTTCACTAATTTCTCAATAGGACATGTAATATGCAACCTGTTTGCAAATTAACCTTATGCTTGCTTTCTAGAAAACACCTCAAAAATTATAGATTCAAAATTTGTAACATGTGCATCCACTTTCGATCAATACAGCCGAAATCACAGTATACCCTGAAATTGCAGTCCGCAACCTTGTGGCTCTAAGACGGGGCCTAAAATGGCCTTAGATGCCCAAAAAACTACAGATTGCTGAATATATAGTGCTTTGCTTGCACACTAAATCTCATAGCAATTTGAGATTTTCACTCTACCTCGCTTCTAGTGCCTCCACAAGCACTATCCAAGAGAAAGAGTGAAAGAATGGGAGAGCTTCTTACCATTGCTGGCTTGCTCAAACCTTGCTTCTTTTCCTTCACTTCATCCTTCAAAAGTAGCCTCTCTTAGTGGCGTGACTCTGATACCATGTCACAAATCACGTGGTGAGGGGACTTACTTGAGCTGTTGCACCAAACACACACTGTATACACAAGAGGAAGCTCACTCAAGAACACAAGAAGAGAGATGGAGGCCAAAACGTTTTCTTGCTAATTTCTTCTTCTTCTTCCATACACTATACAATGTACACAAGGTATAGATAAGATACAACATGAATGAAAGTGGCCTACTAAGTCAAATAGTACATAACAGACTATACTAATCGAGTGGCGCTATATCTTTGCCAACTGTAGGTAGGTGTAACAATCTAAATATAATAAGTGATAAGTCAGTGGCCATGTGAGTATCATAATGACCACCAATGTGCTAAGTGTAGACGTTAGGACCCATCTAGCCAAGCGGTTCATCATCAATGTCCGCACATGTTGAGCTTGCCATCTCAACAATCACATGTGCCTTTGGTTTGGTACCGTTGTATTGGCTCTCTCAACAATCACATGTGCCTTTGGTTTGACACGTTAGGACCCATCTAGCCAAGTGGTTCATCATCAATGTCTGCACATGTTGAGCTTGCCATCTCAACAATCACATGTGCCTTTGGTTTGGCACCACTGTATTGGCTCCTGGCATATGCACTGGGCCTTGTTCTTGTCTCTTCCAAGCATCATACACTTGGCAATATGGGCATTCAGCTTGCTAGTGTCCTTCATGCATACAAAATAAGCAATGTTTAGAAAGGGATAAAAAATTCCCTTGGCCTCTTCCACCTCGACCACACCTACTGCGGCCATTATCAAGTTAGTGGTAGTCCTGATTAATATATGACATGGCTAGGGTAGAAACAGAATTGGCTTGGAGGTTTGTCCATTGACCACAGTTGGTTTCTCTAGTCCCTTTCCATCCTTCGGAATGAGCCATCTAGAACATGCTATTGTACGGGTAGTACTCAATGTTGTATGTGGCCATATTGCAAATGTTACACCATAGGTCACATTCAACCTGGACATGTCTAGGATTGTTACAATGTGTGCACAAGAGGTTGTTAACCTCTTTCTTCTTCGTGTTGGCTACTATTTTCTTTTCTTTGTCTTTCTTCTTACTCTTTTGTTTGTTTCTTTCTTTCTCCTCATTGGAATTACTACTGGAAGCTACTTCTAGGTCAGAATCAAAAGTTGACTTATCAATGTTATCTTTAAGTTGGTGTCTTTTGGTTAACTTGCCAAATTTCTTCATTTTTTCTAGCTTCTCTTTTGATAAAAACGGCTATTACTTGGGAGCTTTCTTATAAAGCAGATTAATGTTGGCACCAAATAGATCATTCAAAGAAAAGGCTTTCTCAATAGGTTCATTGAAACCTTGCACATATAGGATATTTAGCATTTCATCCTTTTGCTATGCATTTGAATCAATGTGACTATTCAGTATTGTGAACTTGGTTGTATATGCCCGAACTGACCTTTTGGTATTGGCATTGTATTGATGCAAGATGATCATCCAATTGCATACTTTAGTTGTAAATTAATGAAACCTTTTGAACTTAAGTATAATACTTATGATAAAGAACTTTTAGCTATAATACATGCATTATGAATATGAAAATATTATTTAATGGACTCAAAATTTATGATTAAGACAAATCAATAAAGTATCAAACACCTTCTTTCTCAATTGAAATTTTTTTATTGGTATATACAATGGGCATATTTCATTTAGTCCTTCCATCCACTAATCCAATATCAGCTCGATAAAGAAAATGTTGTAGCCGATGCATTAAGTTGTAGAACATCTATAAATAATATTTTTGTTCTTTCTACATCATCATTAGATACTATTAATAATACTTATTTGCATGACTTTGATTTTCATGATTCTTGGTTGAATTTGTCTCAAAACCAATGGATTCCTATTAATATATTTTCTATCTCTGATGGATTCCTCTTTTATGAGAAACGTTTGTGTGTTACTCACCCCTTTCGTCATTTTGTTCTCCAAGAAGTTCACAATCTGCCTTATATGGATAATCATGGCATTATTTCTACTCTTCGTAATTTTCAAGAAGATTTTTATTGGCCTCATATGACTCAAGTTATTTCTATCTTTGTTTTTGAATGTCTTTTTGCCAAATGAATTAAAAGACAACATGGTAATAAGTATGGTTTGTTAATGCCTTTACCCACTCCTAATTCACTTGGAAACAAATCTCAATGGACTTTGTTACTAGTTTTCCCACTGATTTCTTCACAAAATAGTATTCTTTGGACAATTATTGATAGATTTAGTAAGCAAGCATATTTTATTCCATGCAAGAAAGCTCTAACTGCTTCACAAGATGCTAATATTTTTCTTAAGCATATCTTCATACATCATGGTTTGCCAAACATTGTTATATCCGATCATCATCTCCATTTTTGTAATAATTTTTGGATAACTTTATTCTCTAACCGTTATACTAAAATTGATTTTAGTTTATTATTACATCTAGAGACTAATGGTAAAACTAAAGCTATTTACTAAAGCTATTAATAGCACTATTCTTGATTTAATTCATGCATATACTATCTCTTCACCCAGCACATGGGATCAATATCTACATCTTTTACAATTTGTCTACAATAATACACCTCATTCTGCCACCAAACAAAGCACTTTTGAAATCATCTATAGTTACAAAATGCCAACACCAACATTTCATGTAAGTCAGAAAATACATTCTACTAATGATTGGACCCACCCATACTCATTCCACTATTTTTGAATAAGTTAAACGATTGATTGCTAAGGCTCTACAAACCTATATGAAATAAGTTAATAAGAAATGCCAAGCTATGCATTTTAAAAAAGGTGATTATGTTTGGTTGCACATTGAGAAACATAGATCGCGTAGTGTTGAGAAGAATCCTAATGTTAAACTTGTCCCTAGGTTTTATGGTCCCTTGAAAGTTCTTCATTATATCAATGCTAATGCTTTTAAATTACAGTTTCTTGCCCATTGGAAAATTCATAATACCTTTCATATTAGTCTTCTACATCCATTAAAGTTTTATTATTTGCCCATCTCGTGTATGATTCTCCACCATTGCTTGGAGATGATTATGAACTTTTAATTCTCGAATCTATTATAGATCCTAAGTATATGATCACCTGTACTGGTAATACCTATCCTCGCTATCTTGTAAAAATTCAAAACCATCCTATTAAGGAAGATCAATTGATTATTGCATGTCCTTTATATAATTCTCCACATTTATTGACTCCATATCTAGTCAATAGCAATTGAGGACAATTGTTATTCCACCCTGAGGGTATGTTGGTAGGTGGGACCTATTCGAGGGGATGAGCATCTTCAATGGTTCTCCCTTGTGCATGTTGATGGGATGAGTGCCTTGAATGGTTCTCCATTAGCATGGGGTATGTTCCTAAGAGAAGATTATTTTTCATCTTGGATGGAAGGTTGATGGGGATGCATATCCTTTTCAGGCACACGAGACTTGTAGGTGTGAACACGGGTGAAGTTGTATGTGGGTGATGCCACAATATTCATATCTCAAGTACTAACATCTACGTGATTTGATTACTTAATGAAATTCTAATGATTACTTGATTTATTATGGCTAGATTTATTTATTCAGTTAATTATTTTTCTAATATGATTTTTTTAATTTTTGATAGCTGATGTGTAGAGCAAGATGAATTGAATAGGGCGGTCACTCATGAATATATTATGTATAATGTAGTTCAAAATAAGGGGTTTTTAAAACACCATTTGCTACATACTGAAGGGTGTCATATAAAAAGGATACTTACAAATTGAATAAAAAAGGATTGTATTTTATTTAAGAAAATTTTACAGATTAGGATATTTATAAATAGGCCATATAGAGGATATAGAATTAGTTGCACAACTCACAACTGTTGAAAGCCATAAAATGTTTCTAAAATATCTTTAATATATCTTCTAAAATATCAAGTATCAATAAATATTTACAATGAGGATGTAAACACGCCTTAGAATAAACGATGGTACATCTATTTAAATAATTTAATAAAAAATATTTGGAATAAATTACGGGCCTATGTTTGGGCAAAGCAAGATTCATTTTAATATTATAAATACAGCATGGACAAGATGCCCAATCCATGTAAGGGAAAATTTGCACCTAAGAGTGTGTCGCTCAACTTTGCTTTAGTCTTCTTTAAGTCTATTTTGAGTTTTATGAGTTGTGCTTTCAATTTTTATAAGAAACGAGAGTAAGGGGGGAGAGCTTCTATTGCTTGCTATATGCAAGTCTTGCATCCGATCTGTGCAACATATCCCAAGCTTAGGATTAAGCATGAGCCATGCTCTGATCGGGGGGAAGGATTCCCAAATCTTGATGACCTAGTCAAGGAGTTTGAGATCCCAAGTTTGATGATTCACTATCTAAATATCACTTTGCTCCCACCCATGACATAATGAAGTTAGCCACTAATGCTCAACTTTGGACTCAACTGGTCAAATTCGAAGCCCTCTCTCTCAAGCACTGGCATTGCATTCATGTCCTCTGTAGTGTGGAGACCATGTAGAAGCATGAGTTGGATAGCATGCAAGCCCACCTTGCTCAAGTGTCCTTCTAGTGAAACAGCTCCAACAACACATTTGGAGTGACATACTTTGCTTGGAGAAGCTCGCAACCAAGCTTGTCTTCCACAATATCCAACTGTCCCTGTGGACCCGCATGGACCTTTGGCTCCAAGAGTACCACCTCTAGTGCAATCCTCTCCCTCTACTAAGGACACAACCAATCGGTCTGTGACATTGGCCCTTGTTAGTATGCCCATGCCTTACTCTTGCCTAGGTTCCTCTCGCTCTACTTTTGGACCAAGACTAGATCTACCAATAGGATGATGTGCTCGACACTGAGAATGAAGGTGATATATTCATCGAGTAATATTGTGGGTTCGAGTCCACCAGGCATGCTAGTGTTAAAGGTAGCAATGACATTAAACATAGGAGTTGCTAATGGTGCATTGAAGAGTTGACAGGAGTAGAGGAGTAAAGGCAACCCATCACGGTACATGAGCAGAGAGAATGTCTCGTTGCCTAACATGGCACATGGGCAGAGAGAAGGTTCCACTACAAGTAGTGACCTATATAATGGAAGGGAGAAAATCATGGTCATTATTGTTGTTCAAGCATAATCATAGTCTTGGAGGCCAAGCAATAGAAAGTCCTCTTACTCAATGCCATATCCTTCTTGATTCTTTCTTCCAATCTTCCTAATTGGCATCTTGAGTGCTCTCTCGCAGTTGAGCTTATATTTCATTGTCCTCAATTATTATATTGGACAATAGTACTGCCTTGGTCATTGTGTCCATTAGTTGTTTAGTCCTTGTTCTCTCAGAGGACTGTGCTATGACCATTTGGTTTTGGATTATTGTATTGACTTTGATTCTAGTAATACACTTCAGATTTAGTCTTGAGTACATTTATATGTTTGATTTCCTATATTGTGATTATGTCTCACTCTTCAACTTGGGATCTGAACATCGAAAGTGATGCCAATGTTAGTTTTGAGTGCACTCGCCATCATTTGTATGGTAGGTGTGCTTGGATACCAATAACACTATCTTTTTCAATTGTAAAAATTGCCCTTTCTAGTTCTTCCCAATTTGTATCATCTTTAGAAGGTCCACAAGACTTGACTGTAGTATGCAAACTACTGCTTGAAAAAAACAATGAAAATTTGAATATCTTGAGAGTTATTATACTCTTCTCTGTAATTTCACATATCTATGCTCAAATTCCTATAATAACTCTGACATTTTTAATCATTTATTGGGTGTAGCAACCCAAAAAATCTTCTTTGATCATCCGTTCTTGTTGAGGGGTGAACTGACTTGATTTTTTGGGTGATTTTTGTTGTTTTTGTGGATTGAATGGTTGATTTTTGATTGATTTTGTATTATGATTAGTTGATTTGGAAGTATTTGGGAGTATTTTGGATAAGTTTGAATAGGTTTTAGAAGCTCATGATAGTTTTAAGTGAAGATATGATGTTTTGACATGTTCTGTTGATGTCTTGTTAGTGTCTCATTGGTTCTATTGAGCTTCTATTTTGCTCTATTTTCTTTCTGTATGAGAGTTTGGAGTGATGATTGATGGATTTTGAGAGTGTTTGAAAGCTCATTGAATGATTATTGATGGTTTTGAATGGTTTTAGTTGAGCTAAATGCTTTTGATGACCTTTTGTATGGTTCTATAGACCCTTTGTTGACCGTCTGTAGAGCCTCTGTTTCTCTTTTGTTATGTTTTGTTCTATATGCCTCTATAAGTGTTATGTGGGATGAATGTGTAGCTTAGGGAATTTTTCTAACCTTGGGAAGGGATGAATACAAGTTCAAAATAGCTCAAAGTGGAAGAAGTAGCTACTAAAGACCCAAGTGAAGATTGAAGTGACAATGGCATTGTTGAGTAGTGAAAGGACACTCTAGTGCCTTTGGTGACCTTTCATAGTAGACATACCTCTTGGGAGGGGTATCCATGACCAAAGAGGGTTTATGGATGATTATTCTTGATTATCTCATTGTACTATTGAGAGAGAGCATGAGAGAGAGAGAGAGAGGGAGAGAGTGTGTGTGTGTGTGTGTGTGAGAAAGATAGCAAAATCTATGCAAAACAATGTATCTATGAGTGAGAGATTGTGAAAGAGACTATGAAGACTATGAAATTATGGAAGATGAATACTATATAATGATATCCATTCAAAGTGGAACATTCCCTTGTGTTCTCTTGTTCTTTTGATGAAGGATATGAAGAATGTGTTGAAGTTTTGTTGTGATAAATCTATGGGAGAATAAGTTACATGCACATTTGAGAAGATTGGTGTTTCTTTCCCTTGTTGTGGTCACATACAATATGAAATGAATGCTTGTTGATGATACAATCAATATTTTCTTGCAGTAGATTTCCTATTTTTTTGGTGTTCCTCTTGGGGCTCCATGTTTTTGGTGTGCAATTGGGGAACACTGCCATCAACAAGTATCAAAAGAATGTTGGGGGTAAAGCCACCTCCGCCTAGCCTCCCCTGTATTACTACAGTGACAGTACTTGCCACTGCACACTGTAGGTGACAGGCGCCCATCACAGTCACTTATTCTTTATTCTTTTAGTAACAGTTTGAAAAAAGGAAGGCCCGGCCACACATTGTGGTTGTTGGAGTTCCCATTTCTTGTCTCTCTCTTTCTTGCTCTTGCTCTCCCGCCATAGCTCTTGCGTGCAAGCTTCGATCCTTCTCACCTTTCAACTAGTATTAGAGCTCAGCTTCCCAACTCTTTAGCTTGGCTCGTGGCATTCTCAGCTTCCCATCGACTCCCTACTTGCATTAGGTCTCGATCTCGGCAGCCATAACTGACTCCCTTGAGCTCTTATCACTCCCTGACTTCCCAAGCTTCTTCCTGGCCTATTGAGGCACCCTCAAGCTCTTCATTCCGAGGTATTCAAGCATTCTTTTGAGGTTTTACTTCAGTTCATAGGTTGCAAGAAATAGGACATACATCGTTGAGCTTTCCCATGGAGGTTTGAAGCTCTCTTTCTCCACTTGGTTTGCTGAGGCTTGTTAAGGCCTATTGTAGGCCACCCTTGGCACCCGTTTGAACCCCCCTTCCACCTCATTAAGCCCACATGCTTCAGCAATATCTCCAGGAGAAAATGCACTAGTTCTTGAAAGTAGCCCCACACTTTTCGTCTCCAGCTTCTTCCCCAAGCCATTGGACACTTCAAAAGGGTCTCATTTGATGACTATACACATGCTTGGAGCTTGATATTGAAGCCTTGAGCACTGAAATTGAATTAGGTCTAATTTGGCACTTTTTTGGGACTGCCGTAATAGTCCATAGGCAGTTTATAATAGTGCTACAGTGACATTTGATGTTTATGCTTGCTCGACGATATTACTATTTGATGCCCCGTTGGTCCCGATTGATGCCTATTGATTCGGGGATGCATGCCTATTGATTTTCCACCATTTTGGAGCTGATTTTGATGCTGAAATATTCAATTTTGCATTAGTGAATCTTTGCTGTACACTGTTGGGCTGAAGCTATTTAACTCATGCTTGATTATGCCTATGTTATTCAGGCTATGTTTCGGGCATACATAGTGATGTATTGATATTTGGGGACTGACTTTGAGCTTGGCTTACACTCTGAATCATTGATTGAGCTTGAGCTTGGATTTGGAAAGCATTTGGATGCTCTGTCTTTGATGCACTTATGGCATGCTTTGGTCTATGCTCGCGATCGCCTTGACCACCATTACGGTTTATGTCACCTATGCATGCTAGTTACATTGTTTGGAGCCTTTTGCTACTGGAGCTTTGTCTTGGATTGACTTTGGATTCCCATAGCTTAATTGGGCTATTTATTGGCTTGCCAAAGTTACATTTGGGATTTACATTATGTCTATGGATGCTGCATATGGATGCTCTACAACCTACATGTTTGGGATGTATCATTGATGCTTGATCTTGGACACTTGTCACTGGTGCTTGTACATGCTTGTTCAAGCTTTGTTGCTTGATATTTATAGCTTTTGTGCCAATGGGAGCATCTTTGGATGCTTGACAAACATTGAGCAGGTGGTCTATGCTATTTGAGCTTTTGAGACTATTTGGGATTTCTTACCCTTTGGGATAATGCATGGTTCATATGTCTTGGTTCCTTCCGATGCTTATGAGCTGACTCTTTGACTTGGGTACCTTTCCTTGTGAGCTGACACCTACTTGTGTTAAGTCTTGGTAGTGGCAAGCACACTTTGCTCCGTTGACTGGGGGGTGTGTCTACTCACTGCAGATATTTCATGACATGTTTGGGTGTTAGATTAATGCTTATCGACTGTTATATGCCTATGTTATGCCCACATGATGCTAGTTATGGTCTTGGCAGTATATGATTGACTTGGGATTTGCTTCTGGCACAATTAGCTCTCATTTACTGAAATCTATCATTTATTACAACAAGCTAAAATCTGTAGATTTTGAGCACTTCTCTGAGGGTAATGCTTACTATTTGATGTTATCTTCGTCATATTTGGTGGACAGGTGCTTCTCTTGGTAGAATCCACTCTTTCAGCTAGTTTTAGCAGTGGTTTTAGTGCACTTTCTGTAATTACAACAACCTGCAATTTTACTGTTTTGCATTGATTTGGGATAGTATGGCTATCATTTGAAAGATATAGCTCTCTTTAACATTGCCAGGTTGGATGGTACCAACTATGGGTATTGGAAGTCCCAAATATGGCAGGTTTTGGTGTAAAAATTGTAGATTAAACCCTTGCATTTCAAGGGTGTCAAACCAGAGGATATGGATGATGATGTTTGGATGGAAGTTGATGAGCTATGCAAGTCTACCATTATTTTGTCACTCTCAGAAGAGGTCCATCATAATGTTGTTGAAGATGAGAGTCGGAGTGCATGGGACAAATGGGAGAAAATTCAGGAGCTTTATGCACAGCAGAGTCCTGTGTCATAGATGTATTAGCTGAAGCAGTTAATGGACCTTCACATGAAGGAGGGGTCATCCCTATCATCTCATTTCAGTTACTTTCATGCTATCATGAAGAATTTGTTGTCACAGGGTATTGAGTTCAACGATAACTTGCACCCGTTATTTCTGCTTGGCACCCTTCCTGAATCATGGGATGTATTCCATACTGCCATATGCATGAACAAGCTTGATGGGTTGAAAATCAAAGATGTTGAGAGTGCTTTATTGACTGAGGAAATCAACAAGAGAAACAATGATGCTTCCCGCTCTTCACATGCATTGACCGTTAGAGGTGGTAGACATGGCAGGCATGATAATGATCATAAGGGCAGGGACTCTCAGAAGTCTAGATCCAAGTCACATGGTCATAGTAAGTCCCGTGGATGGAAGTCTGATCTTATCTGTCATTATTGTGGGAAAGCAGGACATATTAGGCCGCAGTGCCATAAAATGTGTGATGATAAGCGCAAGGAAAATGGAAAATAGAAAGTGATGGAAAAGTCTTCTTAGCGCAGCATAGTACCTACAAAGTCTAGTGTGAAGATAGAAGAGGTTAATGTCATGCATGCCACTGATTCAAATGATGATTACTTACTTGCAGCTTCTTCATGCGATGCCTTACAGACTTCTAAGATACACTCTATGTATCCCCAGTGTTGGCTCTTGGATTCAGGTGCATCATTGTAGAGATTGGTTTCATATCTATCGTACTATGTCTAGTTCTATGCGCCTTGGTGATGACAGGTCTCTTGACATTGTGGGCATTGGAGAAGTTAGCCTGTAGTTTCCTTCTAGCAGCTCTTTTGTTTTGCATGATGTACGCCATGTACCTGCGTTGACTTGCAGTCCTATGTCAGCTGGACAGCTTGATGATGCAGGGTATTTTGTGTCTTTTGGAGACTCTGCATGGAAGATAGCGCCAGATACAAGTAAGGGATAGAGGCTTGTACTTACAAGAGGTGCCAAGTCTGGAAGCCTCTATCCCTTACTTGTATCTGGTGCTACATCGGATCATGTTTTGTCTATGGGTTCTATTCCCCATGTATCCCTTTGGCATGCCCGTTTGGGACATATGTCTCTTAAAGGAATGAAAATGCTCCGTGCTTTGCAGTATCTTCCGTCTTTTGACTCTTCGCATTTTGATTCTTGTGATCATTGTTTGTATGGTAGGCAGACTAGAAGTACGCATAAAAAGTCTAGTAAGAAATGCATGGGTGGGCCCTTGGCTCTTGTGCACTTAGATGTATGTGGGCCCATGCCCTGTCAGTCACTTGGTGGGGCAAAGTACTTTGTTACTTTCATAGATGATTACTCACATAAGGTTTGGGCTTATCCCATAAAGAGAAAATCCGATGTCTTAGACACATTTCAGTGTTGGCTTGCATTGGGAAAAAACCAGTCTGGGAAAAGGATGAAATGCCTAAGATCAGATAATGGGGGTGAGTATGTATCACGTGCTTTTGAGCAGTTTTGTGATGAGCGGGGTATTAAGCATTAGTTGACCACCCCTTACACCCCACCCCAGAATGCTATGACTAAGCGCATGAGCAGGACCATTCAGGAAAGGGTCCGTAGAATACTTAGCCATGCTGGCTTACTACAGCACTTTTGGGCTGAGCCGGTTACTACTACAGTGCATCTCATTAACAAGTCGCCTAGCAGTGGCATAGACTTTCAGGTTGTAGAGGAGGTATGGGCAGGCAAACCCCCCTCTTATGATCATTTTCGTGTCTTTGGATGTGAGGCATTTTGCCATATACCCAAGGACAAACGCAATAAGCTAGATCCTAAAAGTGCCAAATGAATTTTCATTGGCTATGGAGATGCAGGAGAGATGGGTTGCCATCTATGGCATCCACAGGCGTGGAAAGTGTGTAATGTGTCCGCTCGTCCACTTGTGCGACACGTCTTAGCAGCCCATCAGGAAGAGGGTCTAGAAAGCTCCGCCTGGGACTCGCAAGGAATGTTACAGGGTTTGCGATCTAGGTCTTCCCGAGTCTGCCCCAAGCAGAATGTCCGGTCGTTCCCACTTAGGATCGAGCTGAAGTCAAGGTTCCTTTCCTATCAGCAAGGTCTCTAGGAAGTAGCTAGCGTCTAGCTCCAAATGAACCACTTTGCGTAGGAACAACATAGTCGAAGCAGATTCATGCTGCACTTGGTTCATTGAAAATGGGAAACGAGAGGGATGTGAAGCTCAACCTCTCTACCATAAGACATAGTCCCATTCCTTTCCCCTAAAAAAACATAAATCGGGATTCTAACTCTACTAATGCTAGGTCTTCATAGTCTCCTTATCTCGTCTTTTGAGAAAAGTTCCCAGCTAACCGGGACCACCCTTCCATAGGATGGACCCAAGTCGCATACACCGCACTGTCCTCAGTTTTCTTAGTTATCTAATTACCTACCACATTATGTTTGGCATGCAAAAGTAGCTTCCTTAACTAATCAATTTAATCACTGATTCCTTTACCTAACTTAGGCACTGACACAAAAACAATGTCAAGAAAGTACATTGTTTTCAAATATCTGATCTTTATTTATCATAATTCCGGAGCACATCAAGTATCATGTCCGAAGGCTATCCTAGCAATATACAAGATCACTGCTCCAAGTTCCGCCCGTAGACTAGTACACGAGCCTCAAGATCCCATCTTGAGTCACGCCGACCTCTTGTGCGGGATTTGGAGGCAATGAATTTATAGCCAAAGCCTCCCCTGGCACCCAAGCGTCCTCCCACTCTAAGTAGCACCCACGAAGAGACCTCTCGCGACAGGTTAGGTCCATATACTCGGCGCGGCTAACAACCCCCTTAGATAGGGCCAGGTAGACAGTCAAAGGTAACTGTTCTTGCCTCTCCCTCTAGGCTTTTAACTTGAAGCATTAAGTGTTTTCCTTGAATTAGTTCCTTGAGCAAAGGAGTTCAAACAATGTACCTAAGTGTACAATTACGATCATTTCGGAGGCCGTTTGTATGACCAACTGCTAAGGTATGATTCCTTTTTCCCAGATGCTCCCAGCATCCGATCTTGGATCGTTCACGACTTGGCGAGATCCCAATAATCTCAAACAAGATCATACAAGTAAATTTTATTGGTAAGTTAACTTATGTTGACTTGCTCTTCCCCTTAGGTTTTACCTTATGGTATCTTAACCCTAACTCAAGGCATTAACTGGTCAACCAAGGCAATGGACAAGCCTTATTCGCAATCCAACCAAGGATCTTTTATTCTTCTAGTTCTTTACTCATCTCCCTCTAACCAAGTTGAGTTAACACACTTGGCAACGCAAGACTTTTCATCTAGGCCTTCAGGATACTGTCTAGATGCATGCGTCCCTTCCATATGTCTTAGTGCGGTACTATGCAGAATTTTCCAATCAAACTTACCCATCATGCACATGGTGCATTTAATATATTAGTATATCCTAAACGACCTTTAACTCACTTCATACCTGGCAACGAATACTTATTCCTAATGCACAAGATCTCATGTGACTTGTGTATGTGAAAGTCTAGGTTTCTATCCATCGGTGCATTTGCATCCTATGAACAGAAACTAACATTTCATGTGTTATATTTTAATCACTATTGCGAAGATGAATTCTAGATGACTATTCATGCACTGAATTGGTCTAAAAACTATTATTTTATGTGAAATAATGTGAAAACCTTATCATTCTATGTGTGTAAAAGCTATCATTCTGTGCATATAAACTTATGTAAACTCCATGCTCTACCATTTCATGCATGCAACCTATCACTTGGAGTAAAAAAATTCCTAAGGCTCGTTCTTGTTCCATGCATGTAAAAATTTCCTAAGGCTCATTCTTGTTCCATGCATGTAACTACCCCTTTATTTCTTCTTCTTGAAATAATACAGAATTAATTATAAAGTGTAGGATATCGAAAAAACCTGGGTTTGATTCGTGATCGTAGGGGCATTTGTTGCATTGGTCGCTCCGCTTGCCTCTCCTGCATTACCGGTACCATTGGTAGCTCTGGCACTTACACTTCCCGCAACTCTCTTTTTGGGAGCCATTTACCACGTGGAATTTGGATAGTCCTGACCTTAACGGGCCTTCAAGATGACAGGCTTGGGAAAGGAAAGGTCGTGAGTAAGGTGACCTTTTCTGATGAGGGAGGGCTTGAAAAGTGGCTTCTTGAACACGGCTCCTCAAAAACGGCCCTCGACACCTTCTCTACTCACCAATTCTCTCTCTCTCTCTCTGTCTCTCTCTCTCCTTCTTCTCCTCTTCTCCTTGTCTCTCTCTCCCTCTTCTTCTTCTTTTCTTCTCTCCTTCTCCTACTCTCTCTCTCGATCTTCTTCTTCTCCTTCTCTCTCTCCCTCTCCTTCTCTTCTTCTCTCTCTCTCTTCTTCCTCTTCTTCTTCTTTTCCTCATCTCCTTCTCTCTCTCTCCCTCTTGTTCTTTTCTTCTCTCCTTCTCCTACTCTCTCTCTCCCTCTTCTTCTTCTTCTCTTCTTCTTCTCCTTCTCTTTCTCCCTCTCCTTCTCTTCTTCTCTCTCTCTCTCTTCTTCCTCCTCTTCTTCTTCTTCTCTTCTTCTCCTTCCCTCTCTCCCTCCTTCTTCCTCTTCTTCTTCTTCTTCTCTTCTCTCACGGCCAAGGGTGTTGTTCACGGGGCAGGGGAGGGTGCTGTTGCTTGCCACAAAGCTGGAGGGGGGGAGGTGACGAAGCACGAGGAGGGGGAGAGGACCTGTGGTTGAATGCAGGGAGGAGGGGGAGGCTCCCTTATATAGTGGAGAGGGGGGGGGAAGACGGCCACCACCCCTCCCACTTGGGGGGTTGCATGCCCCCCCGAACACACACCACTCCCTCTCTCTCTCTCCCCGACGTACTGTCGATGGGGAGAGAGAGAGGGATTAAAAAAATTTCTTTAAAATTTAAAAAAAATTTAAGGGGGGGTATATTACATCCTCTCCCCCTTAGAGGAATCAAGATGTCCTCATCTCGAGAAGACCTGGGGGTATTGTTGATTGAGAGTATTTTCATCCATCCAGGTGGCATCCTCTTCGGGATAATCTTTCCACTGGATGATGTATTCTCTCAAGGTCATTGACCTCAAATGCCTCTCCCTAACATCCAGGATTCTATCAGGTCGTAGCTCAAGGACTCCTTGGCTAGGCATTACAATTTGCTAATCATCAAGTACACGATTCGGATTAGGTAGATACTTTTTCAATAGGCTAACGTGGAATACATGATGAATTTTTAGAGATGCTGGCAGTTGTAGTCTATAAGCATTAGGCCCTAGGTACTTAGTGATCTTATAAGGTCCACAATACCTCGGAATTAGCTTCTTGTATTCTCCTAAGGACGGTGAACTCTTTTTAGGGCGTATGTGGATGAAGACCATATCACCTTCGATGAATGATCTATCTTGCCGTATCAAGTCAGTGTAAGCCTTCTGTCTATCCTTGGCAGCTTGAACGTCTTGTTTTATTGATTTGATTTTATCATCCATGTTTTCCAGCATCTGTCTTGAAGCTTCTACACTCAAGGTTTGGGTTTGAGAAGTTCATAGGGGTATGACAATCATCCATGTTTTTATCGTCCATGTTTTCCAGCATCTGTCTTGAAGGTTCTACCCTCAAGGTTGGGTCTGAGAAGTTCATAGGGGTATGACAATCATGCCCATACAATTCTTGGAAAGGGATCATCTGAATACTCTCTTGGTAAGAAGCATTGTAGGCAAACTCAACCAGCAGTAAGTATTGAATCCATTTTTTGGGTTCGCGACAGTAGTATGCTCTAAGCATATCTTCAATGACTTAATTGACTCATTTTGTTTGACCATCAGATTGGGGATAGTAAGCTGTACTGAAACAGAGTTGAGTTCCAATAGCCTCAAAGATAGCCCTCTAGAAGTGTGATGTGAAGAGAGAGTCACGATCACTAATGATTCTTCTGGGTAACCCATGTAGTTTGAATATGTCCTTGATGAATAATCTTGCGATGTTTGAAGCTTTATAGTTTGTATTGACAGGGATGAGATGTGTGACCTTGGTGAGCATATCCACTACAACCATAATAGAGTTATATCCTCCTTGAACTTGAGGTAGGCCAACAATGAAGTCCATACTAATGAACTCCCATTTCATTTGTGGAATGTCAAGTGGTTGCAATTTCCCAGGCATTTTGACATGTTCTACCTTAATGCATTGACAATACAAGCATTCCGTGACATATTTGAGTACATCTCCCTTGAGCTTTTCCCAATAACAACTCCTTCTGACTGCATTAAGGGTCTTAGCATAGCCAGGATGTCCTGAGAAAGGGGAGTCATGGGCTTCCCAAAGTATCTTCTACTTGAGAGTTTGGCTTGCAAGGATACATAATCTTGTCCTAAAGTAGACAAGTCCACTACTGACAGAGAATTCTTGATACTTCATCTTTAGTTTCGGGTCTTAATCCTTGATGGGGATCTCCCTTAGAATTTTTTGATAGACTAGGTCATGATATGCCCCTTCTTTTGCTAGCTCAAGAATCGGGTTGTTTGGCATTGATACCTTTGTGGCTAGAAACCTTGCCGTTGATGCATCTTGCAAAATAAGAGAGTTTAGAAATGCCTTGCGACTGAGTGCATCGGCAACTACATTCTCTTTTCCAGGCCTATATTTGATTTCAAAATCATATTCTTCTAGCACTTTGATCCATCGAGGTTGCCTCATATTGAGCTCATTCTGAGTGAAAATCCATTTAAGACTCTTATGGTCCATTACTAAGGAAAATTTATTACCTAGCAAGTAATGTCTCCAAAGTTTGAGAGCATGGATGACAGCCAATAGCTCTAGATCATGGGTAGCATAATTCCTTTCATAGCTCTTCAATTTTCTTGAAGAATATGCTACGGGATGACCTTCTTACATAAGTACACATCCTAAAGCAAGTGCACTAGCATCAGTTAACACTTCAAACTCCTTACTAAGATCAGGAAGTTTTAGGATGGGTGCTGATACTAAGCTTTTCTTTAGTTTGTTAGTTGGTCTGTTGTTCAGAAGGTGACCATACAATTGCTACTTGCTTCTTTAGTAGATCAGTCAGAGGTGCTGCGATCAAAGCATAATCTTTGATGAAAATCCTATACCATCTTGTCAACCCAAGAAAACTACGTATTTATTTGACAGAAGTTGGTGTTGGCTATTCCAGAATGTCTCTGACCTTAGCTAGATCTCTTGAAATTCCTTCCGCTGATACAATGAATCCCAAATATTCAATTTGTCGCTTGAAAAATGCACACTTTTTCTTCTTGGCATAAAGCTTGTGTGCTCTCATTGTTTCAAGAACAATGCGAAGATGGGGTTCATGATCTTTTTCCTATTTAGAGTAGACTAGGATATTGTCAAAGAAGACGAGTATAAAGTCATCAAGATAGGGCCTAAAGATATCTTGCATTAACCTGTTGAAGGTAGCAGGAGCATTCCTAGCTGCTTCAAGTCATAGAATTCATTCATCTTTTGTGTGTTGTAGGCAGGTGGTAGATACCTCCCTCGTATAGCTTCCTTAAGCTTATCCCAAGTGACTGTCCCCTCTGAGATCGCTTGGTCTCTGCACCATTGTTTCCACCAAAGTCTCACTTTGCTTGTAAGCTTAAGTTTAGCGAGCATGGCTTGGTTAGCAGGTGCAGTTCCTTCTGCCTCAAAATAGTCCTCCATGGACTCAATCCAGATCTCGGCGTCAGCTTGAATAGTCCTTCCCTTGCCATCAAACTCGGGTGGCTTAATTTGTTTGAGAAGGAACTTCTTCTCTTGAACCACAGCTGGACTTAGTGCAGGAGTCGGACTTGGAACCTATGCTTGGGGTTGCATCTGGACAATAAGATTCTTTATGTTAACATCTTATTAAACGTTCCCCATATTAGGTTAATATGACTAGCACAACTTTTAGCCAAGTGATTTAATCACTTAATACCTTAGCTAACATTTACGATCAAGATAGACAATTGTAAAAAGTCTTATTTATTCATGAGAGCATAACCCTTTGAGTACATTTATTTTGGATAAGTAGGACAAGCTGATTGATACATCAATTTGGGGAGCATAGGATTGTGTTACAATCGGCTACAGGGGCAGAATAATAATATGGAGTGCGGTCATGAATTTTTAGGAAACGTAAGTCATAAGAAGCTTGGGGTATCCCTTCCTTTGATCCTATTCTTCTCATAGTGCCCTAACACTTTGATCCTGTCGGTAGAGATCACCCGGGTCACTTCTTCATAGACATACTTGTTCAGCTTGACTTGTCGACCGTTAATGTGCAAAGTTGTGTTTACGTGAGCTTCGACAAAGATGAATAGCTTCACGATCTTTAAATCCTCCATCCACTTGATTCTCTTCAAGTTGGTCTGAAGGTACACGAGTCAATGGGCTGCTATGTAGTATATCCCTGAGTCTCCCGTCCATCTCCGTTCTGCATACAGGGGTGAAGGATTATAGATGCGGTCTAGAATATTCATCATGCCAAGCCTCTAGCGATAATTTGAAGCATGCATTGCAGTCATATACATGACCTGGAACACCAAGAACTTGCTCCATGCTTCGTGATTCTGCAACCCAGCACCCATAAGTGCATAAAGAAATGTTTTTAACAGAAAATACTGCTCTATTCTACTCACCTTCCCCTTATTCCCTTTATTTTCCTCTATTATGTTCCCTTGTAATCCTTAGATCCCGTTGGTTTGCTCTGATACCAACTATAATGTGTCCGCTCGTCCGGTTATTAGACACATCTTAGCAGCCCATCGGGAAGAGGATCTAGAAAGCTCCACCTGGCACTCGCAAGGAATATCATAGGGTTTGCAATCTAGGTCTTCCTGAGTCTGCCCCAAGTGGAAGTGTCCGGCCGTTCCCACTTAGGATCAACCTAAAGTCAGGGTTCCTTTCCTATCAGCAAGGTCTCTAGGACGTAGCTAGCGTCGAGCTCCAAATGAACCACTTTGCATAGGAACAACAGAGTCGAAGCGGATTCATGCTACACTAGGTTCATGGAGAATGGGAAACGAGAGGGATGTGAAGCTCAACCTCTCTGCCATAAGGCATAGTCCCATTCCTTTTACCTAAAACAACATAAATCCAGATTCTAACTCTACTGATGCTAGGTCTTCATAGTCTCCTTATCTCGTCTTTTGAGGAAAGTTCCCAGCTAACCTGGTCCACCCTTCCGTAGGATGGACCCAAGTCGCATACACCGCACTGTCCTCAGTTTTCTTAGTTATCTAATTACCTACCACATTATGTTTGGCATGCAAAAGTAGCTTCCTTAACTAATCAATTTAATCACTGATTCCTTTACCTAACTTAGGCACTGACACAAAAACAATGTCAAGAAAGTACCTTGTTTTCAAATATCTGATCTTTATTTATCATAATTCCGGAGCACATCAAGTATCATGTCCGAAGGCTATCCTAGCAATCTACAGGATCACTGCTCCAAGTTCCGCCCGTAGACTAGTACACGAGCCTCAAGATCCCATCTTGAGTCACGCTGACCTCTTGTGCGGGATCCGGAGGCAATGAATTTATAGCCAAAGCCTCCCCTGGCACCCAAGCGTCCTCCCACTCTAAGTAGCACCCACGAAGAGACCTCTCGTGACAGGTTAGGTCCATATACTCGGCGCGGCTAACAACCCCCTTAGATAGGGCCAGGCAGACAGTCAAAGGTAATTGTTCTTGCCTCTCCCTCTAGGCTTTTAACTTGAAGCATTAAGTGTTTTCCTTGAATTAGTTCCTTGAGCAAAGGAGTTCAAACAATGTACCTAAGTGTACAATTACGATCATTTCGGAGGCCGTTTGTACGACCAACTGCTAAGGTATGATTCCTTTTTCCCAGATGCTCCCAGGATCTGATCCTGGATTGTTTGTGACTTGACGAGATCCCAATAATCTCAAATAAGATCATACAAGTAAATGTTCTTGGTAAGTTAACTTATGTTGACTTGCTCTTCCCCTTTGGTTTTACCTTATGGTATCTTAGCCCTAACTCAAGGCATTAACTAGTCAACCAAGGCAATGGACAAGCATTATTAGCAATCCAACCAAGGATATTTTATTCTTCTAGTTCTTTACTCATCTCCCTCTAACCAAGTTGAGTTAACACACTTGGCAACGCAAGACTTTTCATCTAGACCTTCAGGATACAGTCTAGATGCATGCGTTCCTTCCATATCTCTTAGTGCGGTACTATGCAGAAATTTCCAATCAAACCTACCCATCATGCACATGGTGAATTTAATATATTAGTACATCCTAAACGACCTTTAACTCACTTCATACCTGGCAACGAATACTTATTCCTAATGTGCAAGATCTCATGTGACTTGTGTATGGTGAATTTAATATATTAGTACATCCTAAACGACCTTTAACTCACTTCATACCTGGCAACGAATACTTATTCCTAATGCGCAAGATCTCATGTGACTTGTGTATGTGAAAGTCTAGGTTTCTATCCATCGGTGCATTTGCATCCTATGAACAGAAACAAACATTTCATGTGTTATATTTTAATCGCTATTGCGAAGCATGAATTCTAGATGACTATTCATGCACTGAACTGGTCTAAAAACTATTATTTTATGTGAAATAATGTGAAAACCTTATCATTCTATGTGTGTAAAAGCTATCATTCTATGCATATAAACTTATGTAAACTCCATGCTCTACCATTTCATGCATGCAACCTATCATTTGGAGTAAAAAAAATCCTAAGGCTCATTCTTGTTCCATGCACGTAACTACCCCTTTATTTCTTCTTCTTGAAATAATACAGAATTAATTATAAATCTTAGGATATCAAAAGAACCTGGGTTTGATTCATGATCATAGGGGCATTTGTTGCGTTGGTCGCTCCGCTCGCCTCTCCCGCATTACCGGTACCATTGGTAGCTCTGGCACTTACACTTCCCGCAACTCTCTTTTTGGGAGCCATTTACCATGCGGAATTTGGATAGTCTTGACCTTAGCGGGCCTTCAAGATTACAGGCTTGGGAAAGGAAAGGTCGTGAGTAAGGTGACCTTCGCCGATGAGGGGGGGGACTTGAAAAGTGGCTTCTCGAACACGGCT